>NW_027507785.1:65755375-66103833 GCF_037356315.1 Lithobates pipiens
ATTGTTTTCTTTCTAAAGTGATTGTAGGCCCATAAATGTTTAAAAAACAAATATGCTATACTTGCCTGTTCTGCGCAGTGTCTTTGCACAGGACAACCCCCGATCCTCCTCTTCTCAGTTCCCACTCTGGTGCTCCTGGCTCCTTCCACCTGCTGAGTGCCCACCATAGCAAGCTGCTATGGGGGTACTCATGTGAGCTTGCTCCCAGGTGGACACTTTGTGTCCAAAGACACTTGGCTCTGTTCCACCCCCCCCCCCCCCCACTCTCTCCTTGCTGGCTGTGATTTGGCAGCAGCAGGAGCCAATGGCTCCTGCTGTTGCCTATGGTGAGTTGCCTAGGTGAGCGGAAAGAGCCCCACTGCTCTTGTGCACAGCACTGGATTGAGATCGGTCTCAGGTACGTATAAGGACGTGCTACACTCTGTTTGCCTATGGACACAGAGACGGTTTGGGAGCCAGCCCGCACGAGTGCCCCCATAGCAAGTGGCTTGCTATGGTGGGCACTCAGCGAGGGACGTGGAGCCAGGAGTGCTGCTGGAGGATCCACAAGAGAATGCATGAAGGTAAAAAGCCTTTAGAACCACTTTAAAGGTGTTGTAAAGGTATGTGTTTTTCACCTTAATGCATCCTATGCATTAAGGTGAAAAAACACCTGGCAGTGACTGGCCCCCAGCCCCCGACCTTACCTGAACCCTCAAACTTGTCCCACGGAGAAGCGCCGTCTCTCGGCTAGGGGGTTCTCGGCTGTTGATTGGATAGATTGATAGCAGCGCAGCCAATGCCTCCCACTGCTGTCAATCAAATCCAATGATGCAGCCGCCCGGGCCGATGCCGAATGCTCGACTCGGGAGCGCGCCGGTAAGTTAACCCCCTCGGGGGAGCGCTTCTCCTAGGGGGTTATCTAATGTGTGGAGGAGCCGAGAGAGCCGCTGAGGGACGAACTGCACAGTGGAGGTAATTATGACATGTTTGTTATTTTTAAAAAAAATTTACTTTAGTGTCACTTAAGCCCCAATGAAGGGGGATTGTTTGGCCCCCAAAAGGCATTGGCTGTCTTTTATCTCCCTGTTTCAACTTATTCAGCAGCAAAATAATTGTGGATTCTCAAGACATCTATCTGGCGCACATTTTGTTGGCCTCCACTGAATAGTCTGAAAAATAAAAGAAATCAAATGCAGTCACCATATTATTGTCGGGGGCTTGTTCAGACTGTCGTACTGTACATGGGGTTCATGCTGAATACCGTTCCCTTTGGTTTACTTTGCTGGTCAGACAGCCCGATATTTGGCAATTTAATGACAATGTCTAAGACTCATTCCTACTCTGACCAAAAGTCACAATCAGTGTGCAGTGAGGACAAAGGACAGACGGACAGAGTTGGGAAATATTCTCAGAAAGAACTGTCACAGACACAGGCTGATGGACAGCTAGATTATGATGACCAAGGTTTCTGATGGTATTTACTTTTCCTGATCGTGTTTTATGTGCCGCTCTTGGTGGAGTTTAAAAACTTAAAGTGGAACTTTGCCCATAACAACTTGATACAAAAAAAAAAATGTTCATTAGCAAGGAACATACATTACACATTAATAATCGTGCTACCAAAAGAAGTATGTGCTGTAAATTGCCTCCAGCATTGCTCCTGGTTCTTCTTGCTGGAGGCTGCCATATTACAGAAGCCCTGAGCAGCAGTAAATCTTTAGGTTGTCGGTAGATTGGCACAATTCCTAAAAAATAACGAGCAACTGAGCATGTGACGAGCAGGGTGCGAACTTGTAGTAGACATGTGCATGACGAAAAAATATGTTAGAATAATTTAGATTCATTAATCTAGTTATTTAGTTTAGTTAAATTCATTCAATTCATATTTAGAATTCGTATTTGGAACTAGTTTCATGTCTTTTTTTTCAAATTTTCTTCCAATTTACCCCCCCCCTTTTTTTTTTTTCGATACAAAAACGTTGAATCGGCCAAACCTACAATTTTTTTTTTTTGGTTCGAATCTGGAAAAGTGAACAAACAAAAGGAAAAATCTTCATCAAATAATTACAATGACTCTTTTTACCCCCCCTAAAAAAAATGTACTGCAGCTGCTGGCTTTTAACCATAGGACACTTGCCTGTCCTGGAGCCCAGCGATGTTGGCAACGTGGCTGATGTTTCCATCAGCTGTCGGGTGCTGCCGCCGCCATTGCGGGTAAGGGAACCCGGCAGTGTAGCCTTACGGCTTCATGCTGGGAACCCTACTGTGCATTCTCAAGGCCCCCGCTCCTCTCTCCTACTGGCCCGGCAAAAGGTAGAGGGAGAGGGAGCCCCGCGGTGATGTTCCGGGGCGCGGCCCGGACTCCCAGAAGTGGGAACAGGATACCTGTCAAAGACCGATATCCTGGTTCCCCCCCCCCCCCCCCCAAAAGGTGCCAATTGTGGCGCCGGAGGGGGGGGGGGGACAAATGAGCGGAAGTTCCACACCTTGGTGATCTGCTTTAAATCACCTTTTGGCTTAACTAATACAGCATTATTTCGAAGTGGTACTGTAATAACATACTCAGCATTTAATTTCAAAAACTTGTTTACAGTTCGATTTGGACTGGAATTTAATGTAAAATTTTTATAGAATTTTGGAAATTCAGACAAATTTAATTCCATTATTCGGAGCATTCGGTAAACTTTGTTTATACTTTAATTTGGTAATTCAGATATCTCCAGACAATGAAAGATTAGTCCGACTATCTATTCAGAACGAAACGAACTGCACATGTCTACATGAATTACTGGATTTAAAACCGCATAGGAATTATTTTAATGTTTTCCATATCTATACCTGTAAAAGGAGCCAGCATGCAGTGATCTAGCAGGACTTATGCTGCGTGCACACGATCGAAAATCCCGCCAGCAAAAGTCCGATGAGAGCTTTTGGTCGGATATTCTGAGCGTGCGTAGGCTCCATCGCACTTTTGCTGGCGGAATTTCCACCAGCAAACGATTGAGAGCAGGTTCTCTATTTTTCCAACGGAAAAAGTTCCGATTGGAAATTCCGATCGTCTGTAGCAATTCCGACGTGCAAAATTCCTTTGGTGCTCGGAAACAATTCGACGCATGCTCGGAAGCATTGAACTTAATTTTCTCGGCTCGTCATAGTGTTGTATGTCACCGCGTTCTTAATGGTCGAAAGTTCAGAGAAACTTTTGTGTGACTGTGGGTATGCAAGCCAAGCTTGAGCGGAATTCCGTCGGAAAAACCATCCAAGATTTTTCCGACGAAAACTCAGATCGTGTGTACTCGGCATAAAAGAGGAAATGCAGTCTGTTCACATAATTTGGAATAAAAACATTTTTGCTATTCTGAAGCTTCCCTCCAACCACTTTGCATATTATTTTATATATACTGGGATTCTGTACTCGCCAAATATGCTGCAGAAATCCCCCTCTACTTAGTCTGCCTGTATGCATTTTAACTGTGGGCAGCTGAAGCGGCTGCCTGTTCACTTCCTGGATTTACACAGAGGCACACCTCCATCTCTGCAGCTCTCATTAGCCCTCTTATGACTCATCCCTCCTCCCTTCCTGGCTAACTCTTAGGAGAGTGAGAGTGAGCTATGTACGATGTCATAAGCCTAGGCTAATGACCAGACAAACAGGAAGTGGGCTGTATAAGGTATTTAGACTCCTTTCACACTGAAATCCTTTACAGGCTAAAAATGGCACCTGCAAAGCGCCTCTCCTGTCACTCCAATGTGAAACTCCCAAAGGATTTCACGCTGTAGTGGTGCACTTGCAGGATGTAAAAAAAAAAAGTCCTGCAAGCAGCTTCTTTGAGGTGTTTAGGAGCTCCTAAAGCACCCCTGCCCATTGAAATCAATGGGCAGCAGCGGCGCTTTGCTGGCTCTTTTAACCCTTTTTTCAGTTAAAAGCACCCCGCTAGCGGCCGCAGAAAAGTGCCTTTAAAAAAACGGTAAAGTGCCAATAAAAATAGGGGTGCTTTACCGCCGACGCCCCAGTGTGAAAGGGCTCTTACTGGAAGAAAAAAAATTGTTACTAGCCAAAGTTTAAACAACAAGGGCAGAAGATTTAATAGATGGAAAGTTCAAAAAAATTACTGAAGGTCCGCCTAAATTTTCTGACTAAAGTTCCACTTTGAGGTCGTGGAGGGAGGCCAATCTCAGATCCACCAGAATTCATGAATACGTTTTTGGTTTATAGTAGGAATCGGACAAAAAAATCTTTGGGTTTTACAATCGTGCAATAATAACGGAACATGAAATAGATTTGTCTTATTTCTATACTGTAACTGTTGTCATGATTTTTTATTTAGATGTGTCTCGGTCAGTGCTACTATGACTCAACAGTTCCTCTCTCGCCCGGCGTCCAAGCCTCGGCCCTTCAGAGTCTGTAACTGGGATCGGAGCGTCCGCAAGGGCATTGTAGCGGATAGTCTGGGAGATCTACTGAACAAGGTGAGGAAATGGGATTAATATCAGTTTTAACCACTTCAGCCCCGGAAGGATTTATCCCCTTCCTGGCCACAGCACTTTTTTGCGATTCGGCACTGCGGTGCTTTAACTGACAATTGTGCGGTCGTGCGATGCTGCACCCAAACAAAATTCAAGTCCTTTTTTCCCCACAAACAGCTTTCTTTTGGTGGTATTTGATCACCTCGGTTTTTATTTTTTGCGCTATAAACAAAAAAAGAGCGTCAATTTTGAAAAAAAAATCTATATTTTTTACTTTTTGCTATAATAAATATCCCCCAAAAATCTATAAAAAAAAAAATTTTTTTCTTCAGTTTAGGCCGATATATACATACTTTTGGTAATAAGCATATATTAATTGGTTTGCGTAAAAGTTATAGCGTCTACAAAATAGGGGATAGATTTATGGCATTTTATTGTTAATTTTTTTTTAATGGCGGCGATCTGCAATTTTTATCATGACTGCGACATTATTGACACTATTTTGGGACCATTGTCATTTTATACAGCAATCAGTGCTATAAAAATGCACTGATTACTGTGTAAATTACATTGGCGATGAAGGGGTTAAGTGTGTCCTAGGGAGTGATCTAACTGTGGGTTGGGGGATGGGCTAACTACAACATGTATTAACCCGATGACAAGGAGCAGTGATCTCATGTCACTAGGCAGAACGGGGAAATGCCCTGTTTACAAAGGCATCTCCCCGTTCTTCCGCTCCGTGACACTATCGCTGGCACCCGGCGGACATCGAGTCCTCAGGACCCGCTGTCACGGAGCACCCGGCGTGCGCGCGTGCCCACAATGCCGCATTTTAAAGAAGACGTACCTGTATGCCCTTTTGCCCACCCGTGCCATTCTGCCAACGTATATCGGCGTGTGGCGGTCAGGAAGGGGTTAAGATCTTTATCTCTTAATGAGAAAAAAAGGAATTTTTTTGAAAAACGCTCCTCCTGGCTTTCCCTTTAGTCTTGCACAGCTGTACAGGCTGCTCCCCTGTACTGAAATGGCCTACTCTGATTTCACTGCACACTGAGAGCTCCTCCTCAATGTGCATTAGAAGCTGCGGCAAGCCAGATAGTACCCGCCATATTTCCTGGGTGGAGGACATTCAGCATCATCTAAGCTAAAACAATTGAAACAGAAAATAACAAACACGTAATACTTGCCTGTTTTGTGCAGTGATATTGCACAGAGCAGCCCTTAACCTCCTCTTCTTGGGTCCCCCGCTGGTGCTGTCCACTCCTCTTCAGTGTCTGCCTATAGAGCAAGCTGCTTACTATTGGGGCAGATGCTGCGGGCTTACTCCTGAGCAGGGCTGTAAGTGTCTATAGCCTGTTTTGGCCCCACCTCGCAGCTCCCTCCTCACTTAATTTGATTGACAGCAACAGGAGCCAATGGCTTCTGCCAATGCCCCTGTCCAGTAAGGAGAGTAAGAGAGAGGAGAGTGCCGCTGTTCTCGGGCACAGCTCTGGATCGAGGCAATATTTGAAAGTTTGTGTGTTTTTGTTTTTTTTTTGTTTTTTTTTCGAGATTACATTAAAGAGGGATTCCACCAAAAAAAAAAATATTAAAAGCCAGCAGCTATAAATACTACAGCTGCTGACTTTTAATAAATGGACACTCACCTGTCCCGGGTTCCAGCGATGCCGGCAGCCGAGGCCGATCGATCGCTCGGCCCTCAGCTGCTGCCGCCACCATTCTAGGTGAGGGAATCAGGAAGTGAAGCGAATCGGCTTCACTTCCCGGTTCCCTACTGCGCAAGCGCGAGCCGCGCCGCGCAATAGGAAATCTCCGAGCTGTCACTGGGACCCGTGTGTGTCCCAGCAGACAGCGCGGCAGGGCAGGAAATGGCGTAGACTCCCGTGGGAGTCTATGCCCGGAAGTGGGTGAAAATACCTGTCTTTGACAGGTATCTCCACCCCCCTCCCCCCTGAAAGGTGTCAATTGTGACACTGGAGGGGGGGAGGGATCCGATCAGCGGAGGTTCCACTTTAGGGTGGAATCCCGCTTTAAGATAAAGAAAGCCTTTAGAACAAATTTTAACGTAGTTGTAAACCTATTACAACATCTTTATGCTACAGGTAAGCCTATAATAAGGCTTGCCTGTAGCTATCCAGGATATCGCCTAAACCTGCACAGTTTAGGAGATATCCCGTGTCTCCTGCTTGTGCCGATGACATTGGCACATGCGCAATGGGGCAAACTGAAGCAACGGCACGTATGTGCTGTTGCTTCAGTCTGTGTGCCGTCATCGCGGGAGTGACGTCATCCCGGCCCCCGGCCAACCACAGCGCCGGAGCCGTGATACCTGGAATTAACCCCCGGGAGAGATGTTGCCTGCCAGAGGGGGAGACGAGGATGGCTGCAGGGGCTTCGATCTCGGGTAAGTAATTCATAATGAGCTAGTATGCTATGCATACTAGCTCATTATGCCTTTGTCTTGCAGGGTTTTTCTTTGATTTCTTTTTTTTTTTACCAGGGTTTACAACCACTTTAAAGTTTATGTCCCACCAAAATGTATTTATTTCTTTTGAAGGGGGGGGGGCAATGATTACAACCCTTTTGCAGGTTTTCCCTCACTTCCTGTCTGGTAAAACCATTGTCACTGGGACAGTAAGTGAGCAGAAATGTCCCTAATGTTGTTCCCCACTCTCTATAGCAGAAGCCAGACAGAGAAAGCCATATGTACACTTTAATTTATCTACACAATATATACAGCTGTTTGAAATGTGGTTATCCTGCATCATCTGTATCCATTCTCCTTGTTCACAGGCCCAGGACGCTCTGCTCATGAGTGATGCTATCACGCTGGTTCTGGAAGAAGATGGGACCGGAGTAGACACCGAGGACTTCTTTCAGTCAGTGGATAGCGGTGTTGTCTTCATGGCACTGACCAAAGGGCAGACCTGGAAACCTTCCCAGGTGAGCGCAGAGCACTATGTATGATGTACCAAATTACAGTACCCACACTTACAGTGCCTTGAAAAATTATTCACACCAATTTAAATTTTCCACATTTTGTCATGTTTCCACCAAAAATGTACATAAAAATGTATTTTATTGGGATTTTATATGATCGACCAACACAAAGTGGCACATAATTGTGAAGTGCAAGGAAAATGATAAATGGTTTTCAAAATTGTGTACAAATACCTGAAAAGTGTGGCGTGCATTTTGTATTCAGCCCCCTTTATTCTGATACCCCCTAACTAAAATCTAGTGGAACCAATTGCCACCTGGTTATGACTAAGGCCTTATAGGCTGAAACCCGCCAACTGACTTAATCTGCGTTTTGTTCACTGTGGCTATTTAATAAAATGAAGAAATTTTAAGAGCAACAACCAGAGTGCAGATAATTTTTTCTGCAATGGCTCGGCAGGAGAGATTTCCCCCTCAACACTGTCTGTGTTGAGGGGGGAATCAAGCAAATGTTACAGGAAAGAAACTTACACAGTGTATGGCCGGTATTCCAATTAAAATGTTTGTGGTCAACATAACGACACAAATTTGAATGTTGAACAAATCTCAGAACAGTCCTTTGTATTTTTGCAGCCAACACTGAACATGTACTGATGTGTAATTATTTGGAGAATTTATTCCTTGTGCCGCAGCTGTCATTTTCTCAACCGCCTTTTCTGTGTCATAAAATCTGTGGAAATTATGCAAACTAGGCAGCTTTGTGAAAAGAAGTTTCATGAAACCTGCTTGCAGTCACGCTAAGCCAACCAGAACTCTGCAGTACATGATGGGAAGCCGCTGTCCTGGATTCTCACTATGCATGCTCTGTTACAAGTCACACTCTACTCTAATAATTAAGAGAAGGTGCCTACTTAACTGGCCATGGAATTCGGCTTTAATCTAATAATTCCTATGGGCAAAACATTTCATGTTTGATTAGTATGGTGTGGGTCCTCGGGCCTGCCCTGAACGTCTTGAGAGGGGGTGGACATGGCCTTCTGGCTTGGTTCGCCCTCTCTCATGGGGTGGTCCCTTTGGGGGAGCCCCTCCTAGTACTTGGGGTGGTCTGTCACGGCAGACCACGCAGAAAACGGGGTCCGTCTGGTTTTTGCCCAAGATGGACCATGTGAAGTACCCTAACCCCTGTCTGGAGCCTTACTAGGGGATCAGGGCAATGGTCCTTTCTCTTCAGAGGAGGACCATATGTACACCCTGTGCAGTTTTTGTGTCTCACTCTTTGGTGTGCACTTCTATGTCGTTTATACAGGTAACAAGCTGAGATTAGGAGCACACCCTTTAAAGAGGAAGTAAACCCTGTCAAAAAAACACCCTGCAGGACAAAGGCATAATGAACTAGTATGCATAGTATACTAGCTCATTATTAATTACCTGAGATCGAAGCCCCCAAATCGACCCTCGTTCACGTCCTCCGTCACCGCCATAATACCCGGAGTGACTTCCGGGTATCGCTGCTCCGGCGCTGTGACTGGCCTGAGCAGCAATAACGTCACTCCGGCGCATACGGCACAGGAGCCGCCAGTGATGGCATGATCACCTTCACTAACGGCATGCTCATTGCGTCTGCCCCTTTTGTTTGAAATGCGTTTTTCTGCATATTTTTGTTGTTATTCTGTTTCTCACTGTTAAAATAAACCTACCATTAAAATGATAGACTGATCATTTCTTTGTCAGTGGACAAACGTACAAAATCAGCAGGGGTTCAAATACTTTATTCCCTCTCTCTACGTGCCATAATGACAAATATTTCCAGGAATCAGAGCCAATAAGTCTAATACTTCTTTTCTTACCCCACAGACAGCAGGCTACCACATTTCTCTGTCCAGCAAGCCACAGAAGAAGATTGATGTGGTTCGGATTAGCTTCGACCTGTACAAGACTCATCCACAGGATTTCATAGGATGCATCAATGTCAAAGCCACACTCTATGGAACGTACACTGTGTCCTATGATCTTCAGTGCTACGGTGCCAAGCGAGTGATGAAGTGAGTACACACACACACACACACACACACACACACACACACACACACACACACACACACTATATTTTGTACAGAAACATACAGGGCCTTTGAAACATAAGATTTAAATCTCAACTATAGCACCTGCAAAAAATACTAAAGATCAGTCAAAAATAACTGGATTTTCAGAGCTGTCCCCTACATTCTTACCTGCTCATCAGTCCAGAGCTGCTTGTCCTGGCATAAGGCCTGGCATCACTGGGGCAATAGTTGGCAGGAACCCAAGATACTAATTCTTCCTGATTATACCAAAGCAAGATTTTGTTGTAGATGGGCGGCTAAACCTGCCACTCCTCTGAAGATTGATCTGCATTTGGGTCTCTTTTCAGAGGTGACTGCCAGGCAGTGAGGAGGTGATGTGATGCCTCTTCACTCTCTATTGTAAACAAATTTTTTTTTCAAAAAAAATTTGCCAGATGCGCGTGCATTGCACGCAGGTGCAGGGCATTTGCGGTGCTTCCTATGCTCCAATCGCAATACCTTTTGCACAAAGCGAAGCATGTAATCACCCCCTCCACTGCAGCTTTGGTGGGGGGGTCATTAATGCACAGCTCAACCTCACATCTTTAACCACTTCAATACAGGGCACTGTCACCCCCTTCCTGCCCAGGCCAGTTTTCAGCTTTCAGCGCTGTCGCATTTTGAATGACAATTGCGCAAATTATGCAGCACTAAAACTTTTATGAAACTTTTTAACCACACACACACACACACACACACACACACACACACACACACACACCTTGTGGTATTTGATCACCACTGTGTTTTTTTGCTTTTTAAATTTTTGCTAAACAAATAAAAAAAAAAAAAAAAGACAGAATATTTTGAAAAAAAGTTTCTTTGTTTCTGTTATAAAATGTTGTAAATAAGTAAGTTTTCCCCTTCACTGATAGCTGGCACTGATGGGCATTACTGATGAGGAGGCACGGCATTATTGATGGGCACTGATTGAAACCCTGGGTTGGCACTTTAGTGGGCATTCTTGATGGATCTGCACTGATGATCGATGTGCTGATTATCAGTGCAAACCCACCCCCCCCCCCCCCCCCCCCGTCAAAAGAGCCTAGTCAGCTTGAATAGATGAAAAGCCGATAAATGGCAATTCCTGGTTACAATGTGATCAGCTCTGATTGGACACAGCTGACCACATGGTAAAGAGACTGTGTCAAAGACTCTTTACCGACGTCAGAGATGTGGTGTGTCAGAGCAACACACTGCACCACCGCTCGCTGTGCTGCACGCCCCCAAGGGTGCATGTGAGCGGCTTATCCTGATGGATGTCATGTGATGCCCAGTCAGGATAACTGATTCCCCGTCCGGCCGCCATTCTCCTATAGGCCGGGCGCAATGTGGTTAACATGCTCCCAACCACATGTCTAGTCTTAGCCTTACTTTTCCAGTCTGGGAGTGAGCATACATTTTTCCAGGGAGATCAGATGACAATAATAAACGGATAGAGGTTTTGTTGCTTTTATTACCGAAGGGAAAACATCATCTGCCTACAAAAGGTGTAAAAAAGGCCCCAGATTTTCCATTAATATTTCTTTTCTCCCCATAGGGAGGCGCTACGCTGGACTCTTTACACTATGCAGGCTACAGGTCATGTCCTCCTGGGTACATCATGCTATGTGCAGCAGCTGCTGGAACCCAGTGAAAAGCTGAAGCTGGAGGAGGAAGAGAAGAAGCCGATCCCCGCTCTCAAAGACTTCATCCCCTTTTATCCTAGGAGGATCCTCCCAGCCTTATCGTGAGCTTGCTGACTCTGGACAATTTCTGTATCCATAACGAAGAGCTGTTCACTCCACCAATAACCGAGTTTACAGGTCATGGACTGATGAGCTGTTCCTCATTTACATTTCATCTGAAATTTTTATTTTTTTGATAGCACGTAATACACATCGTTCTGCGGCAACAGCCGGGATGTAGATACTGTGAAAATGACACTTGCTGTAAGGATGTGCGAAGCACAGCGGTGAAGGGCAAAGTGCAACAGCCAATCAAATTTCTCTTTTCAGTGGAGTTAGACTATTGATAGATAATGAGTCATTGTGTCCTTTGCTGTTTATCTTTTTCTTCATACACTCATTTGGGCTTTAACATAATGCACAAAGATAAAAACAAAAAAAAAGGAAACATCCCCATTTGCCAATCAGAAATCAGCCTTTAGTGATGTCAAACCCTAGAGGTGGTCTTGCACAGAAAGATTTTTTATGGGCTACTGCTCCAACTTTTAGCTGGCCATACACTAGTAGAATTTTGTTCAAAATTTTACATTTCTAGAACGTTTGCTGGATTTCTCTTTACATTAGTTGGGCCAAATCAACATTTCATTTTGACCGCAGTGATGAGAACATTCAAAG
Organism: Lithobates pipiens; assembly: GCF_037356315.1. Classification (NCBI taxonomy): domain Eukaryota; kingdom Metazoa; phylum Chordata; class Amphibia; order Anura; family Ranidae; genus Lithobates; species Lithobates pipiens. The sequence continues at coordinate 65,767,209 of NW_027507785.1, forward strand.
GAGCTGAATGAAAAAATTTTGAGATGAACATGGTTTTCCTTTTGGTAAAGTCCATTCGTTTCAAATTCGAATGTTAAAATTACATTTTGAAGTATTTTCAAATAACATTCATCAAGCCATCAAATGTACTGAGAATTTTCTAATGAACATCTACTAGTGTATGGCCAGCTTACTACAAGCATGTAATGTAAAAGTCTTTTCTATTGTCCATTGGGTTAAGAACCAGTGAATAATTCTCATAGATTTTAATACAAATCAAAATCCAACCATGTATTGCCATACCATCCATACTGATGGATTTTCCCGTTATCTGAAAACAATAAGGCAGTCTTCAAACGAAGGTATCGGGATAGAAATATGGGAGCTGCCATTAGTGACTTAATTTGACAGTGCAGGTTCCGAGGGTCTCATCCTTATACTTCCTGATTGCCAAAGAGGAAAGGTGGTCATCAAAAAATGGGACAGTCACTATATTCATGGGAACCGTGGGCAACCCAGCTCTAACCTTTCCTGGATCTTTAAGAAACAGACTTTTCTTTTAATGTTTGGTGGCCGGGCAGCTGGCTGCCATCGGATGTCACATAATGAGCCTTTCAGTTCAAATGAAACTTTGGGCAAATCACTAAATACACAACTGGGAATACATGCAGGGGAACTATTTTACCTGCCAAGGACTTGTTATTCTGTTCAGCCAGTCTCCCGATCCATACTGCACTGCCAGAAAGACCCCTCTGCACTTCTCTCTGCTCAGTGGATAGTGCTGATGATCCTGATGTACTGTAAGCCGGTTGGAAGTGAATAGGTGGCATGCAAAGCTGTAAAACATAACCAGGTAGTACTAACATCATCTGCATCCATGGCACAGAAGTGTTAATCACAAAACTGTCTGAACAGCCCTTTGGCAGGATTTTTTTTTCACATATATGGCTTCTCGCCTGAATTTCAGCACTATTCCAGTGTTATCGGGTACAAAATGCTGGAATTCTAGTTTCCATAAATGTCCCATTCAAAAACTTTTAAACATGTCCCTCCACACTTATCACATATTAATATCCTTGTATAGACTTTAGGTGAGACAGTACTCTGCTGGAGAATCATTATCCGCTAGGCAGGTCTTGTACCTTCACACAGAGTCCTGGATTTTATACTCTGTACTGTAGTTCAGTATATTCATATCAATTATAAATAGGACTTTGAAACTTTCGGAGCAATGAGTGGGAATTCACAAGCTTTGTCTGAGCAACACAGACTGTTACCAGTTTGCTAATATACTACTTTATATTGTATTTAAACTGATGTATAATATGTATTTATTCTGGTTGTAAACAAATGTCATTATATGAATTCTCTATTAAATCACTTGTACTTGTGAATTCTATCATCTTCAAACAAACTATTACAAAAAAACACGGGGACAATGCTATACAGATGTAGCAATGACAGCAGAAGTTGCTGCTGGTATTTATGGGCCCCACTAGACTTTCTACTGGTAATATGCCCTATTGCTACACCCAGACACTGGCCAACCTACCGGCAGCAATAGACATACTTCAAACTTATCAATCTTTTTTTTTGCTATGTTATTGGCTCAAGGGAGAGTGAGTTGGGGGTACAGGATACCCAAAAAATAACACCAAAATTTGATATGCTTATTAGTATCTCAAGGTATCTTTAACCAATGTCACAGGCTAATGCAGATTAGGTAGGTGGGGGTGACAAATATATTTAGGACTCTTTGGACCTTTACCCAGGGCAGTCATTGACAGCAGGCCTTCGGAGGAAAGGGCCTCTGGACTTGTATCTTACTCAGGCAGAAGGCCTGGAAGGCAAGAGATCATCCACCACTACATATTCTCCAGTTAAAGCCTGGAAGGCAAGGGACCCTCCACAACTACATACTCCACAGGCAAAAGACCATCCAATTTTCTATATTCTCCGGGCAAAGGACTGTCCACCATTACATACTTTCCAGACCAGGAACATCCACCACTACATACTCTCCAGGCAAGGGACCATCCACCATTACTTACTCTCCAAGCAAAGCCTGGAAGGTAAGGGACCATCCACCACTTAAAATTCTCCAGGCAGAGCCTGGGAGGTAAGGGACCATGAACCACTGCATACTCCCCAGGTAAAGGAACATCTACTTTTAAATACTCTGTCTTCCAGGCTCTGTCTGGAGAGTAAAGGACTGTTCACCATTACATACTTTCCCAGCAAGGAATCATATACCAATGCATACTCCCCACACAAAGGACCATCCACTTTGAAATACTCTCTAGGCAAAGGACTGTCCACCATTACATTCTTCCCTGGCAAGGGACCATCCACCACTACATACCCTCCAGGCAAGGGACTGTCCACTATGTCATACTTTCCAGGCAAGGGATCATCCACCACTACATATTCTATAGGCAAATGACCATTTACCATTAAAGACTCTCCAGGGAAAGCCTGGAATACAAGAGACTGCCCACCATTGCATACTTTCCAGGCAAGGGACCATCCACCACTTCATACTCTCCAGGCAGAGCCTGGAAGGCAAGGAATTGTCCACCACTACATACTTCCCAGACAAAAGGCCATCCACCTTTGCAAATTCTCTAGGCAAAGCCTGGCAAGGCAATTGACTGTCCACCATTACATATTTTCCAGATGAGGGACCATCCACCACTACATACTCCCCAAGCAAAAGACCAATTACCTTTATATACTCTCCAGGTAAAGTCTGGAAGACAAGGGACTGTCCACCATTACATGCTTTCCAGGCAGGGACCATCCACCACTACATACTCTCCAAGCAAAGCCTGGGAGGGAAAGGCTCTTTCATACTCTCCAGGTAAAGGACCATTCATCACTTCATACTTTCCAGGCAAGGGACTGTCTACCATGACATACTTTCCCAGCAAGGGACCATACACCACTGCATACTTCCCAGGCAAAGGACCATCCACCCTTACATACTCTCCCGACAGAGCCTGGAAGGTAAGCGATTGTTCACCATTACATACTTTTCCAGCAAGGGACCATCCACCACTTCATACTCTCCAGGCAAAAGACCACCCACCACTTGATACTCTCCAGGCAAGGGACTGTCCATTATGACATACTTTCCAGGCAAGGGACCATCCACCACTACATACTCTCTAAGCAAAGAACCATTCACCTACTCCATTCACATACTTTCCATGGAAAGCTTGGAAGACAAGGGACTGCCCACTATTACATACTTTCCAGGCAAGGGACTATCCACCGTTAAATTCTCTTCAGACGAAGCCTGGAAGGCAAGGGACTGTCCACCATTCCATACTTTCCAGCCAAGGGACCATCCCCCTCTACATATCCTTCAGGCAAAGCCTGGAAGGCAAGGAGCCATCCACCATTACATACTCCCCAGGCAAAGGACCATCCACCTTCTCATACTCTCCAGCCAAAGGACGGTCCACCATTACATACTTTCCTGGCAAGGGACCATCCAGAACTACATACTTCGCAAGCAAAGGATCATCCACCCCTACATAATCTCCAGGCAAAGCATGGAAGACGAGGGTCTGTCCACCATTACATACTTTCCAAGCAAGGGACCATCCACCACTACATACTCTCCAAGCAAAGCCTGGGAGGGAAAGGCTCCTTCTGAGTCTCTCTAAATATTTATTCTTCTCCCCTGCCCACATCACTGTCATAAACCTCTCAGTGATTGGCCAGGGCGAATCTCACTCTTATCAGCTAGAGAACACTTTCCTGTAGGAGACAGATGCAAACAATGTTCTTGGCCTAAAGCTGTCCATAGATGGATCAAATCTCAGCCAGTTCAACAGGGACTGGTCAAGAATCAATCCATCTATGGGCAGGCTGGTTGTACTAAAGTCGATCGACTTCAGTACAACCAGCCTGTCGGATTTTATGCACGTTCTGCTAGCAGGGAAGGCTCTGGTAGAACACAATAGAGCTGCGGGAGGGATTCACAGTCAGTATTGACAGGGGAGTCAAGCACTTTTTCCTTCCTGCAACAGGCTATACATGTAGTTTTATGGTTTACAAGGGAAGAGATATTTACGTAGAGCCAGAGAACTGCCCAGACTACATAGGGAGCGCTGGAAAAATTGTGTGGGACTTGGTATCACCCTGTTTTGGAAAGGGGTACCACTTGTATGTAGACAATTATTACACAAGCGTGCCACTTTTTAGTCACTTCTTTGATCATGGAATTTGCGCATGTGGCACTGTGCAATCTAATCGCCGGGGCTTACCCCAGCCGCCTGTAGATTCCCGTCTTAGACTGGGGGAGTGCGCCTGCTTGAGATGTAATAATTTGCTCGCTGTGAAGTGGAGGGATAATAAGAATGTTTTTGTTTGGTCCTCCCTTCACGCAGACACGACGGTCCAAATTCACATGGCGACTAGTGTTGTGGAGAAACCCCTCTCTGTCCAAGAATAAAACCTTAACATGGGAGGGGTGGACCTCAAAGACCAGTTGTTGGCGCCGTACCTAATTGTTCATAAGGCCAGACGCTGGTACAGAAAAGGGTCTTATATTTATTCCAGTTGACTCTGCTGAATGCTTATGTGCTATACAAAGCTTCAGGATGAACTGGATCCTTCCTTAAATTCCAGGAAGAGATCATCACAGCCCTTCTGTTTCCAGACAGTGCTGTGGCCCAACTTCCCAATCCAAATGCAGTGAGCCGGCTGCATGAGAGGCATTTTCCGTATGTCCTCTCTGGTACCCCTACCTAAAGAAATCCCCAAAGAAGATGTCATGTCTGCAGAAAACACGGATATAGGTGTGACACGCGCTTTTATTGTCCCTCCTGTCCTGACCAACCTGGTCTTTGCATTGGTGAATGTTTCAAACGCTACCACACACTAGTTAGCGTAGGCTACATCATTGCACAGTCCTAGGGCACACTTACACAGTGTCTCTAAAGATGAGATGGCCATCACATTTTGAGAGATCCTAATCTGGAACTTTTACAGTTTATATAAAAGTGCTTCAAAAGGGTTTCACGTGCTCTCGAAATGAAAGAAAGGGAAAAAAAAGGGGGGAAAAAAAGAAAAAGGAAAGACCTGCTACACTATCTTTCCTGGTTTGTAGACATATTAAAAAAACTACATTTCCCAGTATGCTCTGCTGCAGTTGGCACATGCTCAGTGGGGAGGAAAATGTCAGCTTCCAGGAAGGCAGCATGTGCAGTGTTGTCCTGACATCTGATGGGCAGAGGGAGGTGATGGGACTCTGAGGATGGCTCTACCCTGGAAGAGGATCTGTCTGCCTGTGTGTGGGCTGATCCGTCACATTGCAGCCCTCCAGATCCCCTCTACAAGGAGGAAGCACTCCGTGCCCTGGTGAGTCCTTTTATTACCTGATTACAGGGACATGAAGGTGACATGAGAGGACAGTATGACTGCATTGCCTGTACATCCTGCATGGATAGGCGGATAAAGAATGTGTCCCTCCAGCCAAAACTGATATTTCAGAGTTTGGTGGACATTGGTGAGATCTCTACGGAGAGTTCTCAGGTCTCTACACCAGCTGTGCCCATTATGAGAGGTTCCTACCATCCCTGTACTGGGTTCTCAGGTCTGTACACCTGCTGTGCCCATTATAAGAGGTCTGTACACCAGCTGTGCCCATTATGAGAGGTTCCCACCATCCCTGTACTGGGTTCTCAGGTCTGTACACCAGCTGTGCTCCTTATGAGAGGTTCCCACCATCCCTGTACTGGGTTCTCAGGTCTGTACACCAGCTGTGCTCCTTATGAGAGGTTCCCACCATACCTGTGCTGGGTTCTCAGGTCTGTACACCCGCTGTGCCCATTATGAGAGGTTCCCACCATCCCTGTACTGGGTTCTCAGGTCTGTACACCTGCTGTGTCCATTACGAGAGGTTTCCACCATCCCTGTACTGGGTTCTTAGGTCTTTATACCTGTTGTGCCCATTATGATAGCTCTGTACACCACTGTGCCCATTATAAGGTGTTCCCATCATCCTGGTACTGATTTCCCAAGTCCACGCACCAGCTGTGCCCATTATATAAGGTTCCCACCATCTCAGTACAGGGTTCCAAGGTCTTTATACCAGCTGCGCCCATTATAAGGGGTTCCCACCATCCCTGCACTGAGGTCTTGGGTATGTACACCAGCTGTGCTCATTATGAGAGGTTCTCAGGTATGTACACCTGCTGTGCCCATTATGAGGGATTCTCACCATCCCTTTGCTGAGTTACCAGGTCTGTACAACACTGTGCCCATTATGAGGGCTTCCCACCATCCCTGTACTGGGTTGTCAGGACTTTATACCTGCTGTGCCCATTATGAGAGGTCTGTACACCGCTGTGCCCATTATGAGAGGTCTGTACACCGCTGTGCCCATTATGAGGTGTTTCCATCATCCTTGTACTCAGTTCCCAGGTCCGTGCACCAGCTGTGCCCATTATATAAGGTCCCCACCATCTCTGTACAGGGTTTCAAGGTCTTCATACCAGCTGCACCCATTATGGAGTTCCCACCATCCTTGCACTGAGTTCCTGGGTCTGTACACCTGCTTGTGCCCATTATGAGAGGTCCCCATGTCTGTACACCTGCTATGCCCATTATGAGGGATTCTCACCACCCCTGTGCTGAGTTCCCGGGTCTGTACACCTGCTGTGCCCATCATGAGGGCTTCCCACCATGCCTGTGCTGAGTTCCCAGGTCTGTACAACACTGTGCCCATTATGAGGGCTTCCCACCATCCCTGTACTGGGTTCTCAGGTCTTTGTACCTGCTGTGCCCATTATGAGAGGTCTGTACACCTCTGTGCCCATTATAACGGGTTCCCATCATCCCTGTACTGAGTTCCCAGGTCCGTGCACCAGCTGTGCCCATTATATAAGGTTCTCACCATCTCTGTACAGGGTTCCCAGGTCTTTATACCAGCTGCACCCATTATAAGGGGTTCCCACCATCCCTGCACTGAGATCCGGGGGCTGTACACTGCTGTGCTCAATATGAAGGGTTCCCACCATCCCTGCTGGATTCTTTATTTATTTTATGGAGAATGTAACAGGAGGATCCGTACCAAACAAAGGTTGGTGGGAACAGAGCTGGGCACTGTGACAGGGAGATCTCAGTGCTGGAGATATAAGTATAGCCATGCACTGTACAATCTGATTGTATGGTCACCCAATGGGTGACTCTGAGCGCCAGGCTCCACCTACAACTGAAAAATCACTTTGAAGTGAACTGGCCCTATTGGAAACAGGAAGCATACAAGAAACTAAGGATGAGCTCCGGCGTGCTTGCACAGCCCACGTGCAGAGCCCACCAGGTAGTCGGCGCTGCGCTAATCACAGGCAGTGAGACATTTCCCGATCTCTGCAGCCGCACATCAGCACAATTTCTCGCTGCCTGTGATTAGCGCAGTGCCAACTTCCTGGTGGGCTCTGCATGCGGGCTGTGCGAACACATCGGAGCTCATCCTTACAAGAAACTATAAATGGATTATTGTTCTGGATTTCCTGTTTGGACCCACCGACTCCATAGGATGTCTATAGGAAGGTGAGGTTCCGGTGTCACGTTGGGGGAATATTTATCATGCTGGTGTTTCCCTTGTGATAGGTATCAGGAGATTCAGCAAACCCCGGATAAAACGAAGAAGGATCAGAAGGAAGACCAACGCAGCATCCTGAGGAACCCAGGGATTGTTACCGTCCGTAAACTCAGCAAGGAGGAGCTGTGCCAGCATCTGGCTCAAAATGTCGTTTACAGGGAAGGTAAACTGAACCGCAAAGAACAGCGCTCTACCAGGCCTGGGGTACTCGCTGATGTGCAGGTTGGATTCTGTAGAAATCTTCCCTGCAGTGCTGCCCTGTCCTCTTCCTGTTGCTGAACTTCCAGCACTATGGGAGGTTAACAGCTTTGAGTCTCCAGGCTCAGCTGCAAGGGGGACACACCCCCTCCTGCCCTCGCCTCCAATGAGAGACGTTCTTAAAATTTTTACACTGCCAGTGTTGTACCCCCTCAGCCTCCAGCCACCCCACACTGGTACTGCTAGAACCCCCCCCCCCCCCCCCCTGGCATCCAGCGACCCCCTGCTAGTACACCCCCTCCCAAATTCCCACATGGCTGGGGGTTCAGATTTTACTGCCCTCTCAGCCACCCTAGGGTGCCAGGATGGGGGACGCCAGCATAATCTGGAGATGGCTTCCTTGTCCCTAGCGAAAATCTGAATCCTGCCCCTAGGGAAAGTGGGGTTCATGTCCCCAGTGGGAGATGGGGTCCCTGTCTCCAGGGAAGATGGAGTGGGGTATGGGATGGTGTGTGGGGGATATGGGGTAACCTCACTCACCATGACCAAACTGCAGGGCACCCATCCATGGTCACCTCCAGCAGCAGCATGGACAGGGCGAGCAGAATATCTCCAAGGGAGATCTGTGTATGACAGGGGTGGAGGGGGCTGGCAGACAAAAGCTTGCGCTGACCCCCAGGGAGCTGGCTCTCATAGGGCTGTACCTGTGTGCTTAAAGTTTGTTTGCCCAGGAGAAGTGTGCAGGGCAGTGTGAGCCAACTCGGGGGGGGCGTGGGACTCTGACTGGGGAGGACACTGGACTGAGTGGCGCTGTAAGGAGCAGGAGAGAGGGACCCAGAGTAGCTGGCCGAGACCACGGGCGGGAAATGTGAGACATAAGAGCAGCCAGTGCAGTAGGGGCTACCCACCCCTGTCCTCCAGCCTCCCAGGTGCTGGTACTCCTACCCATCCAGCTGCCTAGGCTGGCATTGGCAAGGGCGACCCCTGTAGCTATACCCCTGGCAACCACATTTTCAAGATCCATGGGGGTGCAATTAGAAATTAATATCACTCGCTCATCTGCAGCCAGCAGCATATTCCCATGCGGTGTGGGAATTCACACACTTTCACGTATGTTCTCACACTGCGACTGGTGTTAACCGGCTCTTAATGTTCTCCTGTTTAGATCTAGAATACAACTTTTATTTTGTCTTTACTGACTACAATATTGTCCTGTTTTCAGGTCCGCTCCTCGCCATTAACAAACCACAAGGGCTGTCGATTGCAGGTACGACCCAATGTATATAATAATGACAACCTGTCCCCACTCCACATTGATGTAACCCAAAGATCTGATCAGGAATCTTTAAAGCTGAACTCCGGAATAAGCAAATATTGTCTAAATCCATTCGTCTTGTGTATTCTCCTATGAATCTTGGTGAGCTTTGTGCATTTCTCCCTGATCTGTGCCGTAATCCAGCATGAGACTTCCTATAATAAAGACCAATCACTGCTGCTCTCTCTCCTTGTGATGGGTGACTGGTCTTGTCTCCTCCCTCTCCTGTAGTTTTCTGTAGTGGGTGGAGCCTTGTGGGTCCCTCCCACAGCTCTGCTCTCTGCAAAGGCTATGTACAGCACAGTAATAACTAAATGCAACATGAACAAAGTAATATCTGGGTTTGGTGCACAGAAAGTGGATTTTTATTTCTCTGTGGCTTTTGAGGAATATATTGAAGTTACGTTTTTTTTTGTTTGTTTTTTCTGCCTGAAGTTCAGCTTTAAAGTGTAAGTTTACCCTTTCAGTAAAAAATAAAAAGGTGAACTTACACCATAAATCCTCCCCACATCCCCGGTCCCTCCTTTACCTACTCTGTGTGCAGGGCCGTCTTGAAGGCAGAGCAGAAGGGGCAGTTGCCCTGGGCCCTGTCATTGTTTTCGGGCCCAAAGCAGCTGCCTCTTACTTACCACCTATCCCAGTTTAAATTCCCTTGTCCCTTGAAGTTTTAGTCCCGTGCTGTGTTCTGATATCTCAGTGTGAAGCTCTGTCACTAATGCTGCCCAGCTCTGCCCTATTGTTGTGTACAGATGACTCACCTGCACACCCTGTGTTTACATGTAAATAACCGGCATTGCTATGTAAATAGCGGCACCATTAATATGTTAATCGTGTTGGACCATCTGCATTGGTAAGTAAATAGAGGTGGGATTCATATGTATATCATGCCTCCCTGGATACAGTCTAAAAACCAATCAGTGAGCAGTACTAAAGTGCAGTAACCTCTAGCAATCAATCAGTGAGCAATATTGATGTACAGTAATCTCTAGCAACCAATTAACAAGCAGAAGTCACGTGCTGTGACCTCTAGCAGCCAATCGCAATCACTGCCTGATCTGAGTTAATAAACTGATTTTGAGTCTAGTTGCTATTTATTTACTCTCAGAGCAGGTGGAGCACAAAAATGCATGGGCGGGCCCAGGAAAATGTCTGCCCAGGGTCCAATCAATAGTAAAGATGGCCATGTCTGTGGGTGATAAGCTTTCAGCGCCTAGGCAACCAGTATAGCGGTCCGATGATTTAAAATCCCCCACTCTTCTCTCTGCAGTGGTTTCAGGATGGATCAGAGTGATTCTGATTGATCAGCACCCGCACAGAGCATTACTCGGATCCATCCCGGAATCCCTGCAGACAGAAAAGGCATAAGAGCGAGGATTTCTAATCCCCGGACTGCTACACTGGCTGCATGGGTACTGACGGATCATCACTCATGGAGGTAAGTACAGCGGGGACTGGTGGGGGTGTAGGGTGTTAGGTCACCTTTTCTAACCTATACGAAACTTTTAAAGTGTCTAAAGCCATTATTTTTATTATTATTATTTTTTTTTTGGATAGAGTGCAGAATTCTGGTACCCTCTTTGGAGTTTATAATGCGGTGTTGTGGCTATTTACTGTTAACAATGTTTCCTTTCTCTGTAGGCAGTTCAGAAGAGATCTCCCTGGTGTCTATACTTCCAGATCTACAGCAGTTATTGGAGATCAAACCTGAACTGCATGTTGTGAAAGCAGCACCAAAGTATGTATGTTATATTATTATTATCATTTATTTTCAGTGTATGTTACTGTATTCTTACAGTCTCCAGCAGAGCTCCAGCCTTCCCTTCAGTCTTACATGGTTGTATAGGCTCCTCTCCTGGACTGTAATTGCTTACTCTGATTTCACTGCACCCTGCGAGCTTCTCACAATGTGCAGCAGAAGCTGCAGCAAGGCTGATAGTGCCCGCCTAATTACCTGGCTGGAGGACATCCAGCATTGTGGCGGACTGCTTGGGTGCCTCCGCCAAGATACAGCTTCCTTCACTCTGGAACCAGGAACCAGGCTGTAAAGGAAATTTGTAAGTTCTGTATATAATTGTATTCTATTTTGTATGTATTGCACAATGCCCTCACTGTGCACACGGCACTAATAATGTTTTCATTGCGTGTTCACATTCGTTCTGGAGTCCTGATTAGAATTAGTCTGCCTATGTTACGCACCTTGTTACCATAAACGTACAATTGTAATATTGATGCGCTAGCTATGTAATCATGTATAAAAACCTTCAATTGCGTCATAACAAAGCAGAACAGTTATTTGGAAAGATGCTGAGCGTATCTTTTGTGTCTGTTCCCTACTGCAGTAGTTTATTATTAATTTGGAACCACTAATCCAATATGAGGATAGGAGTCGTCTATCTATAAATTCCCATGTCACAGGTATTATTGCTGAATATTACACCCAAGAACTAGACGACACTAGCTTGGGTGAAAACTGGACTCTTTATTGAAAGCTCACACAGAATATATACCACACAAAATCAGACAAGAGCTTGATCACATTATCCTAAACAATGCAAACTTTTTAAACAGCAATATCATCAGTACATCTTAGGCTGGCCATGCATGTTCAATTTTCTTGTACAATTTTCCTTTAAGGCCGCGTACACACGAGAGGATTGTCCGTCCAACTTAGTCCGCTGAAACGTGTTTCAGCGGACAATCCGCTCGTGTGTGGGCTTCAGCGGACAGTCTGGTGGATTACCGTATATACTCGAGTATAGGCCGACCCGAATATAAGCCGAGGCCCCCAATTTACCCCCCAAAAAACTGGCAAACTTATTGACTCGTGTATAAGCCGAGGGTGAGACATGCCTGTCCATCCCTGTGTGTGTGTCCGTCCATCCCTGTGTGTCCGTCCATCCCTGTGTGTCCGTCCATCCATCCCTGTGTGTGTGTGTGTCCATCCATCCATCCATCCCTGTGTGTGTGTGTCTCCATCCATCCATCCATCCCTGTGTGTGTGTGTCTCCATCCATCCATCCCTGTGTGTGTGTGTCTCCATCCATCCATCCATCCCTGTGTGTGTGTGTATCCATCCATCCCTGTGTGTGTGTGTGTCTCCATCCATCCATCCGTGTGTGTGTGTGTCCAGCCTACCTGTGTCCCGAGCCTTTGTCCCGAGCCTCCGTCCCGTGCCTTGCCTCCTTGCCTCCGTCCCGTGCCGTGCCTTGTATCCGTCCCGTGTCGTGCCTTGCCTTGCCTCCGTCCCGTGCCGTGCCTTGCCTTGCCTCCGTCCCGTGCCCTCTTCGTCGGCGCCTCGGCGGCCATTGTAAAATTCAAAAGCCGCGCCTCCGCCTTCGCCTGTGATAGGCGGAACACTGAATTTCCCAGCAGCCTGTGTTCCGCCTATCACGGACATCGTATCATCCTCGTCCGTAGTACGAGGATGAGACGATGTCCGTGATAGGCGGAACACAGGCTGCTGGGAAATTCAGTGTTCCACCTATCACAGGCGAAGGCGGAGCCGGAGGCGCGGCTTTTGAATTATAGAATGGCCGCTGTCTGTCTGCTCGACACGCTGATCGAGCGGGCAGACAGCGATGACTCGAGTATAAGCCGAGGGGGGCACTTTCAGCCTCAAAAAAGAGGCTGAAAATCTCGGCTTATACTCGAGTATATACGGTAAGTCTTTCGGAATTTCCGTAATATTGTCCGTCCAAACTTGGTTTCAGCGGACAGTCCGCTCGTGAGTAGGCTAGTTCGACGGACTAAGTATGGCGCATGCTCAGAAAGGATTTACACGGCCGAAGGTTGCATTGCAGTGTATTGGACGTCGAATTTCTAGTCCCGTCGTACGTGCTGTACACGTCATCGCGCAAGCTTTCAGCGGACTGTCTGTTCGTCGTGTGTGGTCAAGTCCATTCATTCAAAAGTAGGACGGACTGTCTGTCGGATTGTCTGACGGACTTAGTTGGACGGATAGTCCGCCCGTGTGTACGCGGCCTTAGATTTACCTTAAACTATGTAGTGCAAGGGCCTGCCTAATTGGCTACAATTGAAAGTTGTTTCGTTTTTTTTTTTGACCACATATTATTATATGGTTTTTGGTAAATCCTAAAGGAAAATTGTACAAGAAGATTTAACATGTATGGCCAGCCTAACAGTATACTAATTAAACAGTGATCTAATAAAACAGTCAGCTAATCAACAGCTAGGCCCCTAGACAAGCCTTGATTAGTCAGGGAGTGACCACCCCAGACAATCCGGCAACAGATCTCGGTAAACCTGCTTTCTTTCCATATCCATCTTCTCACTGAATCTCAGGTTGGCTTCCTTGATTGTTACATGTGGTAATAACATGTCATCTTCCATTATATAACAGGACATCCTTCCATGATTGTAGCTCCCTAAAGTGCCAGGGCCCATAGTCAGTAGGCAAGAGGCTACCCTGCAGTCTCCTCCAAAAGCCCTGGTTGTCCAAAAGCCCCTGCCCTGGTTGGGTCTGTTACAAGCATCATCTAGAGCTTTTTTTTCCCAGCCTGACTGTCCCATTCTTGGCCTGCCCCATAATTCATTGGAATTCAGTTCTTTCGATTATGGAGAATCGGCATCACATGTAGGCATTACCTAGGGTGGTCTTCCTGCAATTATAGCCTACCTGCCGACACCCATCATGGTATTTTGATATTTTCACAGCTCCTCCCAAGAGCCTCCTTCCAATGTTCTCATCAATAAGCTTAAACAAAAACGACCATCGACTTGACCCCTCTAGCCATTAGTAAATGGAACGAACGTTCCAAAAATTGACATTTTCTAAAGAAATTATACTGGTCTATGGCCAGCTTTACAACCCACCCCTACCAGGACGTAGAACTCCTACCAAGGCACTTCTGAAGGATGGCTGTGACCTGCTCTTCTTGCTTCTCCTGTAGGGAGAGCTCCGGGCTCGTCCTTCTCTCCACCTGCCATGTGACAACCAAGAACTTTGAAGATTTTTATTCTCAGTGTCGCAAAGCAAAGAAACCATTTACAACATTCCGGTAAGTTTGTGTCCTGTAAATGATACCCAAGATGTCCAAGCGTTATGTACGATGCCAAAAAAAATCCAAGTGTACCTGTATAGGGCAAAGCAACTGTTTTACTTAAAGCGGAGTTCCACCCAAATATGGAACTTCCTCTTTAAGGGAAGGTGACCCCCTGACATGCTGCATTTGGCATGTCATTTTTTTGGGGGGGGGGGCCCTCTTTTTAGAGCATTCCAGCTTTCCCCCCTGGCACCGCGGTGCCGGAAGGAAGTTCACCTCTCCCCACGCCCTCTCTAAAACCATCTGGGACACGTCGCCGGTCCCAGATGATTGCCTGGCCAGTCACAATGCATCTCGCGCATGTGCAGTGTGTGCCCGGCTGTGAAGCCACAGCCAGGCGCCCACAGTGGCAATGCTGGTGCCACAGAGAGGAGGGGGAGATGAGCGGGGCTTCGTTCCCCTGCATCGCTGGACCCTGGGACAGGTAAGTGTCCGATTATTAAAAGTCAGCAGCTGCAATATTTTTTTTAATTGGAACTCCGCTTTAAAGTGGTTGTATACCCACATTTTTAACTTTTACCTACAGGAAAGCCTATAATAAGGCTTACCTGTAGGTAAAAAAAATATCTCCTGTACGGTTTAGGAGATATTCCCCTCGGTATGCGCCGCTGACTGCAGCGGCGCATGCGCACAAGGGGTTTCTCGCCGTCAAAATCCGGCAGCGGCCGGACTGAAATCTCCCGCGCGCATGCGCGGGAGTGACGATATCGCGGCTCCGGCCACTCACAGTGCCGGAGCCGCGATACCCGGAAGAAACGCTGAGGGAGCATGTCAGCTCCCTCGGCGTGGATCGGGCCAGATGTCGGGGCCTCGTTCTAAGGTAAGTATTTCATAATGAGCTAGTATGCGGTGCATACTAGCTCATTATGCCTTTTGCTTTGCAGGTTTAAAAAAAAAAAAAATGTGCGGGTTTACTACCGCTTTAAGGGCCAGTTCACACATGTTCAGTGACAGATGTTTTATCGCATGGTAAAACGTCTGTCACCGCAGGGACACACTGGAAACAATTGTTCCCCATGTGTCTCATTCACACTGCAAGGCAGCCTAGGACTGCGCCAAAATGCAGACATGCTGCATTTATTGCAGCGCACCACCCAAATCACGCTGCAATGATCACGCTGCCCAACATTGCAGTGAATGAAGTGTAAGTTTTGTACACTTGAAATAAAGCCGGTCCAAAAAAAAAAAAAAAGACAGTGCGATGTGCTGATTTGTGCACCACACTGCCCCCTAGCCAGCAGTGCAGAGCGGCCGGAGCATTCAATTGCTGTGGCTGCTCTGCGATTTGGGATTGTGAGTTAGCCCTAAAGCTTAACCCTAGGATAGGTATATACTGCCTAAATACATTTGTCATGTTTATTCTTCCTAGAATCTTGGGGATCATTTGTGTATTTCTTCCAGATCTGTGCAGTAATCTAGTGTGAGCCTTTGGCTTCCAATAATTAAAAAAAACGGACAACTGCTTTAAAAAGCCAAATGCAAACTCACAGAATAATAAAATCAAAGAGCTTATCTGCAACTTTCCTGCACCAGGTGGGAAGCCTCCATCTAATGTGGCATGGCTGCAAATAAAATCTTTGATTATATATTTCTGTGAGTTTGCAATTGGCTTTTTAAGCATAATGAACCTATTAATGCTGCACTTAGCTGGCGCCCCCCTTGTGTTCCTTTATGTGCGGGTACAATGTCTTGTTGAAGGTTGTTCATGTCCTACAGACCTTACAATTGGAATGAATATTTATATAGTGTTTACAATATATATATATATATATTATACTTTACAGTATCTCACAAAAGTGAGTACACCCACACATTTTTGTAAATTTTTTTTAATATCTTTTCATGTGACAACACTGAAGAAATGACACTTTGCTACAATGTAAAGTAGTGAGTGTACAGCTTGTATAACAGTGTAAATTTGTTGTCCCCTCAAAATAACTCAACACACAGCCATTAATATCTGAACAGCTGGCAACAAAAGTGAGTACGCTCCTAAGTGAAAATTTCCAAATTGGGCCCAATTAGCCATTTCCCCTCCCCGGTGTCATGTGGCTCGTTAGTTTTGCAAGGTCTTAGGTGTAAATGGGGAGCAGGTGTGTTAAATTTGGTGTTATCGCTCTCACTCTCTCATACTGGTCACTGGAAGTTCAACATGGCACCTCATGGCAAAGAACTCTCTGACGATCTGAAAAAAAGAATGCTTGCTCTACACAAAGATGGCCCAGGCTATAAGAAGATTGCCAAGACCCTGAAACTGATCTGCAGCATGGTGGCCAAGACCATACAGTGGTTTAACAGGACGGGTTCCACTCAGAACAGGCCTTCGCCATGGTTGATCAAAGAAGTTAAGTGCACGTGCTCCGCGTCATATCCAGAGGTTGTCTTTGGGAAATGGACGTATGAGTGCTGCCAGCATTGCTGCAGAGTTTGAAGGGGTGGGGGGGGGGTCAGCCTGTCAGTGCTCAGACCATACGCCGCACACTTCATCAAATTGGTCTGCATGGCTGTCATCCCAGAAGGAAGCCTCTTCTAAAGATGATGCACAAGAAAGCCTGCAAACAACAGTTTACTGAAGACAAGCAGACTAAGGTCATGGATTACTGGAACCATGTCCTGTGGTCTGATGAGTCAGAGTGTGTCAAGCGTGTGTGGCGGCAACCATGGTCTGGGGCTGCATGAGTGCTGCATTGGGGAGCTACAGTTCATTGAGGGAACCATGAATGCCAACATGTACTGTGACATACTGAAGCAGAGCATGATCCGCTTCCTTCAGAGACTGGGCCACAGGGCAGTATTCCAACATAACAACCCCAAACACACTTCCAAGATGACCACTGCCTCACTAAAGAAGCTGAGGGTAAAGGTGATGGACTGGCCAAGCATGTCTCCAGACCTAAATCCTATTGAGCATCAGTGGGGCATCCTCAAACAGAAGGTGGAGGAGCACAAGGTCTCTAACATCCACCAGCTCTGTGATGTCACCATGGAGGAGTAGAAGAGGACTCCAGTGGCAACCTGTGAAGCTCTGGTGAACTCCATGCCCAAGAGGTTTAAGGCAGTGCTGGAAAATAATGGTGGCCACACAATATTGACACGTTGGGCCCAATTTGGACATTTTCATTTAGGGGTGTACTCACTTTTGTTGCCAGCGGTTTAGACAATAATGGCTGTGTGTTGAGTTATTTTGAGGGGACACCAAATTTACACTGTTATACAAGCTGTACACTCACTACTTTACATTGTAGCAAAGTGTTATTTCTTCAGTGTTGTCACATGAAAATATATTTTAAAAAATTTACAAAAATGTGAGAGGTGTACTCACTTTTGTGAGATACTGTATACATTCACATTAGTCCCTGCCTCAAAGAGCTGACAATCTAAGGTCCCTAAAAACAGACAGGAGCCATTTAACCCACCAGCATGCATTTGGAGTGTGGGAGGAAACCGGAGTACCCAGAGGAAACCCAGGCAGGCACAGGGAGAACATGAAAATTTCTTGCAGGTAGTAATGGCCTCTTATTTTTCAGTGCAATCACATTGGGGGTGCCAGACCCAGCGGAGGGCGATGTAAAAGTGGCTCTGAAGGAGGAAGATATTAAAGATTTAAGGCTGGTAAGTTGATTTGATGTCTCTGTGGATTTGAACAGCTTGTGGTCCTTCGGTGGGTAAAGCTGAACTCCGGCCTCCTCTTCAGTCTTGCTTGCACAGTTGTACAGGTTCCTCTGCTGGACGATAATTCCTTACTCGGATTTCACTGCACACTGTGAGCTTCTCCCATTGTTCATTAGAATCAAGTTGGATAGTACTCACTTCATTTTCTGGATGGAGGATATTGAAATCTAATTTCGTTTTGCACAGAGTGGCCCCGAACCTGGTCTTCTGGGGTCCCTCGGCGGCTGTCTCGGCTCCCCCCCCCCCCCCCCGCAAGTACTCACATTCATGCAAGCTCCCTCGCATGGTGAGAAGCACTTGCGGGCGTGCTCCCGTGATACAGCCAGAGGCTATAGCCGCTCACTGTATCACTCGGCCCGCCTCCCGGCGCACCGCGTCATTGGATGTGATTGACAGCAGCGCGAGCCAATGGCTGCGCTGCTTTCAATCCATCCACTCCAGCCAATCAGCGGCCAGGCTGAGCAGTGAAGAGGACGTCGGGGGCGAGCGTGGGACTTTCGAGGGGTCAGGTAAGATATATATATATATATATATATATATATATATATATATATATATATATATATATAAATGTAGACACCTTAGAGAATAATATGGTGGTTGTTACAATATTTTAGGTCACACTGTATTTGCGCAGCGATCTTTCAAATGCAATATTTTTTTTTGAAAAAAAATACTTTAACCACTACAATACAGGGCACTTTCGCCCCCTTCCTTCCCAGCCCAATTTTAAGCTTTCATCGCTCTAGCACTTTCAGTGACAATTGCGCGGTCATGCTACACTGTACCCAAATGAAATTGTTATCATTTTGTTCGCACAAATAGAGCTTTATTTTGGTGTTATTTATTCATGACTCCGTTTTTAATTTTTTGCGATATAAGCGCAAAAAAGCGGAAATTTGGAAAAAAAACAATATTTTCTTTTTTCTATTTTAAAAGAAATCCAATAAAATCAAATTTTGTCATAAATTTAAGCAAAAATGTATTCTGCTACATGTTCTTGGTAAAAAAAATTCCGTTAAGTGTATAATAATTGGTTTGTGTGATCACGGACATATGTACGCAAATGATCATGTACATATGTGTGCAGGTGATCACGTACATATGTGTGCAGATAATCATTGGGACATGTGATTTTAGTGGGACATATGTGGGGGACATGTGTTTTTATTATTAGGGACATGTGTTTTTATTATTTGGGGACATGTGTGTTTTGGGGACATATGTGGGGACTGTGTTTACACTGTGTTGTGTGTTGACACTAGACTGATGATCGGTGAGTAAAAAGCTGTAAAAAACAGCTCATACTCACTGATCACCAGCCGGCTGCAGCAATCTGCTCTCTCTGATTGGACACGGCCGTCATGTAATCAGGAGGGCCAATCACAGAGCCCTCCTGCCGTTCTGAGATGTGCCGTGTCCGGGTGACACGAGCACATCGGGATCGCGCCGCTGCGCGGGCACGCGCGCGCGATCCCGCTACTTCTGAAGGACGTTCCTGAACGTCCTATTAGAAGTAGACGGCTCCCACCCGGCCGTATATATGCATAGGCCAGGTGGGAAGTGGTTAATGAATAAAGAAAAACAAAAACTCTGGATGACAGTGGCAGGTTTTTTTTTTTTTTTTTTTTTTTTGGCGTGTGAAACACACTCAAACTTCACCCGGTGGCAAAAAAATGTGCGCACACATAAAGAGTGAAACACAAAAATGTGCAACGGGTGTACCCAAGCCCTCTAAAAGCAGAGGGCTTTGCCCTGATCCCCGGGGGGCGTGAGGCTCCAGATGGGGACTGGGGGACTTTTTCACGTGGTCCATCTGGCCAAAACCAGATGGAGCCCTTTCTCTGGAAGGTCTGCCGAAACAGACCCACCCAAGTACTTGGTGGGGCTCCCCCGAAGGGAGACCCCATGAGAGAGATGAGGAACCAAGCCAGAAGGCCATGTCCACCCCCTCCCAAGACTTTCAGGGCAGGCCCGAGGGCCCACACCCTACCAGTCACACGTGCAAAAACGTGTACAAACATAAAAATACAAAAAGGGACAAACATGGGTTTAAATAAAAAGGAAGTGGAGAGGAGAGTGAAAAGTAATCATTTGTGTAAAACAATGACCAGGCCCTCCAGCCAGGAATCAAAAATTCCTCAGGTCCCAGCCAAAAGGCCCGGCCCAGGAGGTAGGTGGAAAAAGTGTGGTATGGTGCAGCGACCATGGTGCCATAAATCAAAGTGACCCTCACTCACAGTGATTGTACGGCACCCCTGGACTGCCACTTCAGGGGCACATACACCATGGGCTTCTTTTCAGGTCTGACCCTCAGCCAGACCAGTGCGACCTTCTATCCCTGCTAGATAGAGAGCCCTTCCAGGTTTTCTCGGGAAGAGCTGCAGACTATAAAGCAGCCTCCACCGGTACCAGCCCTTCCAGACCCCCATCAACCCGGCGGATTTGCATGGCACCACCCCGACCCCTCTTCAGGGCAGCACCACCTCCTCCACCGGACGCAGACAGGAGCAGCAACCACACCATTCCTAGCCAGAAGGCCGGAATAACCCAGAACTTCAGCCATACCAAATGCAGCACCCATCCTCACCAGGAGCAACTAGCAAGCCTGCTCAGATATGACCATCATTGGCCTCTACATCCTGAGAACGCCTTAATGTGGCCCCTACCGAGACAGGCTGTCCGGGTACAATTGCACCATCAGATTTGCATAACTCTGCCCCTGCACAGCGCCTCCTCTGGCAACTGTTAAGAACAGATACTACACGTGAACTTGGCCAAAAGCCAGGGAAGCAGGTGGCAAGTGACACACTGCATTTGGGTGACAGTGGCAAGAGATATGCTGCATCTGGTGGAAGATGACGGTGACAATCGATATCGGGTACCGGTATTCTGTACATCGGCCCGAAAGGCAGCCTGAAAATCGGTATCAACCCTGAAAAAACTATATCAGTCGACCCCCTAGTCTATATGCAAATTAACCCTGCCTGGGAATACCCACGCATCCAGCCTGACATCCAGGCATCAAGGCACATTGATATTTGCATAACTCCATTCCCAAAGCAAGCAGTGGGCTGGTTCTTGGGAGAAGGATTCTGAGAGGAGAACTGAGGTGCGTTGTGTAAGCTACTGTATGTACAGCATCATGTTGGCCCCTCCCACCAGCCATGATCTGATGGTATTGCATAGAGAAGCACAGAGGCCTAGTGATAATGTTACTGGCTCTAAAATAAAGTATGAAAGCAGAAAGATTTTACTAAAAATGTCATTAGCATCTTGCTAGAGGAAGAGGCATGATCTAATCGGATCTGTTGATTATTCTATGCGGTGTAGGTGCAGTTTATGATTTTTTTTTTTGTACAGGTCATTCCAGTGACGGATCCATCCAAAGGGAGCCTGGAGAGGAGAGAGGTGAAGGAGACACGGACACTCTATAAGGTTCTGGACTCTGCAGATGGTTGTTCTTTACTACAGCTGCAGCCCATGACAGGTACATTTACAGTATAACCAGTCTGTAGACTCAATGATAGTCGGTGATAGTCGGTGGTGAGACGCCTGCCTGTCCTGGAACCCCCCCCCCCCATACTGCACTTTGTAATGTGGCCAGCAAGCAAAGGCGGCATGCGTGGGGCTGATTTACTAAAACTGTAGAGCGCAAAATCTGGTGCAGCTGTGCATGGTAGCCAATCAGCTTCGTACTTCAGCTTGTTTAATTAAGCTTTGAGAATAAAAACTGGAAGGCTTCTATTCAGAGCCGCACCAGATTTTTGAGAATGAGTACATAGTGCTGTAAATGTAAATCCAATCACTAAAATCTCATAGAAGCTTTAACAAGTTAATGTCATTTCAGAATTCCTTTTCAAGATTTCTGAATCTGCATTTTTTATTAAAATAATTCCCTGCCATTAATGTTCTTGTGCAGGCACTTCCTGTTAAAGGGTGACCACGCTCTGTCTTTGACTGCTGGTTGTGCTCCTGTGTTGTCAGAAAAAGGCAATTCGCTAAAAATATCCATTTTTAATGCATGCCTTTAACCACTTCCCGACCGGCGCACGCTGATGTACGTCAGCAGAATGGCACCGACAGGAAAATGGGCGTACAGGTACGTCCCTTTAAATTTGCCGCTGTACCATCACGTGCATGCCGGCCAGGACCTGAGTCGGGACGTGGGTCCCGTGGGCATACCCACAGTCGTCTCACGGGAGGAAGAATGGGGAGATGCTAATGTAAACTTCTGCCTACTGACAGTGTCACTGATCTCTGCCCCCTGTCAGCGGGAGCAGAGATCAGTGGCGTGTCACATGTAGCCACACTCCCCAGGGTACACTTAACACTTACCCTGCCCCCTAGTGGTTAACCCCTTCACTGCCAGTGTCATTTACACAGGAATCAGTGCATTTGTATAGCACTGATTGCTGTATAAATGACAATGGTCCCAAAAATGTCTGATGTGTCCGCCATAATGTCGCAGTCACGATAAAAAATCGCTGATGGATGCCATTACTAGTAAAAAAAAAAATATTAAAATGATCTGGTCTTTGGCCAGCAAAATGGTCCGGGCTGAAGTGGTTAAAGGGTAACTCCACTTTTGTGGGGGGAAAAAAATAGCAAATAAAGAAAAAATAATAAAAGGTATACAATTGCAACACAAGTCCTATTGTAATTGAATGTTATTAAAAATTACCTTTCCTTTTCAGTCTGCAGCCGCTGTAATTTTCTATAAAATGCAATGCAATATGGCTACCTGGAGGTGTTCTGTACACAGATGGTATACAGTACACCAAGACTAAGAGTTGCTGTAGCTGCAAAGAGGGGTGCAGGATCTGTAGGAGGACCCCTGTCCTCTTTTGACAACTGCTGAGGTGGGTAGAGACGAGCCACTCAGTGGCTGCACAGAGGAGCACATAGTGTGCCAGAGGGGTTCTGTCCTACTGAAAGAAAAAATACTATACAAAAAAAAAGGACCATAGAGGAAGATGGCACATATAGAGCCACAGAGATATAGTGTCCTCCTCTCTGCTGCCCACTGTCCAGATAAAGTGGGGGACGAGGGGGTGCCACATGAAATGGGCTGGATTTGGCCCACAGGCTTTGTGTTTGACACATATGACCTAGGTGATTCCAGTGAAACAGGGAGCTCGTACCTCCCCAAACTAGGTACCCGTTCCCCCTCCCAATTTTTTTTTTTAAGGGTTCTTAAAAGCGAAACTTTCTGTTTAGGTGCAGGTGGTGGACACTTTGAATATCGCATCCAACGTTTTCTAAAGAAACAAAAAAAAAAACGTACAAATATTTTATTCGGTAAGCGTTGGTGATTTGACCCCCCCTGGTGTGTTGAACATGATCTTTTAGGCTCACCATGTAAAAATGGCATTGCTCCTTTTGAGGAGGTAAATTTGCATTAATCATTATTGTTACTTTATTTAATTCTTTTATTTTCAGTCTTCAGAGAGCAGCTGTTGGTTCAATGCACCCTGAAGTTTTGTCCAATACTTGGTGATCACACGTATAGTGCGCGGGTAGCGAAGATTTTGGGAAAGGATGCCTACATTCCGTTTGAGTTGGCGCTTCCACAGACTCAGGTACGTGCTTGGCTGCTTTTCTTAGGAGTCACATTTCCAGTATGAGTAATGTTATTGAGCAGAAGAGTAGTTGTTTCTCTCTTTTTGCCAAAATTTGAATTGCAGGTACATATAAAAGGCACCAATCAATGCAGATTTACCGCATACAATGGTATGCAGCATGGTCAATTCACATATCAGCTGGCAGCGTAGTTGGTAATTCAATTATCAACTATTCTGCCAGCTGATATGTGAATTGACCATGCTACATAGCATTGTTATGTGCTAACCTTGTATACATTTATGAACATGATGGTAACACTGTTATGCATATGTACAAATATGGTAACATTTATCCATTAACTTTTATATGAATTATACTACTGCTATGTATTTATATACTTCAATAATAAAACTTGACCTTATTTCATACACGAGTCAACCACTTCAGTTAAAGTCCCAAATGTCCCTACTTTTGTCTGTGTGTGTGATTGGACACAGCCGATCAGCAGGTTTCAGACAAAATTATTGGCTCAAATATGCCGCCAAATAAACTCTTGTTGTGTCCCAACACAACACAAGGAAGTAAGGAGCATACCCCAAACCTGGAGGAAAGCCGGGTTAGTGGTGCAGCGGATCGTCACCGATCCATGATCCAAACGGGTCAAGCTGTTCAGATCGGCACACCATACGATCTGCGGAATGCTCCGCTGCCTCGGCCTTAGGAAAAAGGGCACAGCTTCGGTCTAGCTCTGGAGCGGCGGCCATCTTGGTACACCCAGCAGCTGTCTGTGGATAAACAGTGCGGGTATACCGACATATTTGGCTACCCATCACCGTTTGCTACGGAAGTGACGTTCCGTCGCCACCATCTTCCTACACCCCACACTCGTCCACAGTAAGGATGCACTAAGAAGGGAGAAAGCGGACATGTTACACCCACTGGAGTTTTACATTTTACACGTAGTTATAACAGTAAACTACGTTTATATAGTGAAATACATGACTTAGAACTCAGTCCGACTGGTTAAATATTGAATTTTAAAAGCGGCAAACTTCTGTGAGATTAGTAAACCTGTGAGGTGAGGAGGGATGCCGCTGCTTTTAAAATTAGACATCTATCTAGTCAGATGTATTTCACTGTATAAACTCACTTTACTGTTATAAATGCGTGTAAAAGGCAAAACTCTGGTGGGTGTAACAAGATGTCCACTTTCTCCCTTCTTAGTGTATCCTTACTGTTGACGAGTTTGGGGTGTAGCAAGATGGCGGCGACGGAACGTCCCTTCCGTAGCAAACTGCAATGGGTCGCCGAATATGTCGTTACACGAGAGATATCTGTGGATATTACAGTGAGTGGGTGAGATGTCTATTACAGTGGGGGGAGATGACGTGGATATTACAGTGGGGGGAGATGACGTGGATATTACAGTGGGGAGTCTCTTTTTTATTTGCTGATCCGCTGATCCGAAAAATGATCCCATCCATGACTCTGATCCGAGGAAGGATCCGAACTGTGAGGTTTTTTTGATCCGTTGCACCCCTAAATTCAGTAACATACATGCATGTTACCTAGCCTTCTCCTGCCTCCCGCTTGCAATATATTTACTCTGAGTAGTTAGTAGTAGGTGGGTGAAGTCGGAATCCAAAGAAAAAATGTTTTTCTAGTTTTAGATAGCATAGGAAAGGGTTACATCTCCGTCAGGATTTTATTTCTGCATGTGATCCCGTTTGGGAGATTTCCCCTCAATTCCTGTACAAAATGTAGCAAGCATTGTTCACCGGGATAGAAAGCAATAAAACTTTGTTGGCTGCTGTAACCCTTCTTCACTGCTAAAATTGTATTTTTGTTTGTGTCCCTATTGGAGAGATTGCCTATCACTTCCTGTCCTAATAGATAATTTTAAGGAAAATCGATGGACATGAAAACCTATCCATTGTATTTATCCAACACCAGAAAAGTTTACTAAACAATGTGGTAACAAACTGACTCATTTGTCTTTGTTTTCCGCAGAGGGTAGAAGAGAAGATTCTTCGTAAGATGCAATTTTCAAGCCAGCAGATGCATCGGATGCCCCTTCACCTCCACCTTCACCAGCTCCTAATGCCAAAAGATCCTCAAGGGAGGTACCCTGCACATCTCCAGGCTCCACCCCTGCCCTTCTTCCAGCGGACAATGGCACTCTTGGGACTTAGGGTGCAAAACTAACCTGCTTGCATCAAGCATTGTTTTATCTGTGCATAGATTTCTGTATTAAAGCGGGAGTCCGCCGGGACTCCGCGTTTTTTTTTTTTTTTTTTTTTTTTTTTAAAGCCAGCAGCTACAAATACTGCAGCTGCTGACTTTTAAAATAGTGGCACTTACCTGTCCAGCGCGCCCGCGATGTCGGCACCCAAAGCCGATCTGTAGATCGTTTCTCGGGTGCTGCCGCCGCCATCTTGGGTATGGGAATCAGGAAATGGAGCCTTTCGGCTTCATTTCCCGGTTCCCTACTGCGCATGCGCGAGCCGCGCTGCGCAATAAGGACGGTCCCCGCTGCCTCTGGGATCTGTGTGTTTTCCCAGCAGGCAGCGGGGCACTTGCGGAAAGGGACGGGCACGTGCGGAAAGGGGCGTAATATACGCCCCTTTCCGCAGAGAGCTATCCCGGAAGTGGGTGCAGATACCTGTACTGTACAGGTATCTGCACCCCCCTCCCCCCTGAAAGGTGCCAATTGTGGCGCCGGAGGGGGGGGAGGGTTCCGATGAGCGGAAGGTCCACTTTAGGGTGGACCTCCGCTTTAACCATTTCCAACTGCGTCATGATTTCACTGTGGACTTCTTCTGCAGGGAGCTACAGGAAAACATATTTTTGGGGACAGTTTGATTGCTCCCTATGCACATAAAATCAGTCTCATTCTGGATTCATGAAAAAGGTTTTCTTTTTTTTTTTAAACTACAATGCAACTTAAAGTGGTTGTAAGCCCTTGCAAATACCCAGTGAAGTGACTGGCCTCAGGCCATGCACTTAAACAGATACAACTTATGTAGATTTGTTTATCTGAGGTCTTCTTTTCTCTACAGCCATTCAAAGTGCTGAATTTTAAAGCTTGTCTGAGAGTTCAGGAAAAAGGGGGTGGAGAGCTGAAGTTACACTCTGCAGAGCTTAATGAGGAGAGCTCTGAGAGCTGATTGGAGGGAAGGGACACCCCCCCCCCCCCTTCACACAGCACACAGGAACAGAGGTGAGGCTGTCAGTCAGCTGTAAGTCCATCCCGTCACCATTTTTTATCTTGGTGTCAGGAAAACTTGTCAGAAGTGATTCATACGGTGCCTGTTGCTCTTAATTGAGACAAGTACATACTATAGTAGGATATGCTTTGTTCTTATTTCATGTCTGAGGTTTACAACCACTTTAAAAAAAACAGTGTCACTTAGTGCTATTAATCATTATTGGTTATCTTTATTTTTAATATGCAACAATAAACATCAGTTTTTCTAATGGTGACCTCAGAGCATGGGTTAATGTCAGGGGGGGGGTGGGGGGGGGGGGTAGAGACATATGCAATACCCTATAGAAAAAGGAATTGACGTGCCACTCCTCCTAAGGGCCCATTCACACCAGAAACTGCACATAACTGCGTGCTTTTGACTGCATTTTTACATACATTTGAAGTGCGCTTCAATGCATTTTGTGCTGCGTTTAGCACTGCAGTGCGTTTATTTTTTATTTTTTTTGGTCTTTCTTGGCTTAGTGCCCTTTCACACCAAACACAATTGGCTGCAGTTTTATGCATTTTGAACTGCTCTCCAACCGCATAGACAGCCCAAAATCAATGTAATCCTACGAGCATAGTTCACATCAACGCAGTGCAGTTAAAGTAGAGGATGCTGAATTCTTCTGCACCGCAAATGCAGGGAACACGCTACAAATGCGCTTCACGTGCAATGCACTGTGCCCCTTTAAGCAAAGAAAGTCAAGCCCAAAAACGTATAGAAAAATGTACTGCAAACGCAGAGCTAAGCATTACGCATGTCAAGCGCACATCATATGCCCTTCAAATGCATGTAAACATGCAGTCAAAAAATGTGCGGTTTCTGGTGTGAATGGGCTCTTATAGGGGAGCCGTGCAGGTGTGGTGCATATGAAATGGGTTTGTAGCACATTTCCTGCATTTCCTTTTTTTTTTTTTTTTTAAACTGCGCTGAACTGCACTGCAATAGTGTGAACTATATCCATAAGATTACCTTTATTTTTGGGGTGCAGTTCAAAAAGCATCCAACTGCATTCGGTGTGAAAGGGCCCTAAATTTTTGACTGCGTGGTTGCATGCATTTAAAACGTGTTTAAGTGTGTGTCAATGTGCCATTGAATGCCTTTTGTGCTGCACTTAGCACTGAGTTTGCAGTGCATTTTTTCTGTATGTTTTAGGGCTTGGCTTTCTTGGTTTAAAGGGCACGGTGTGGCGCTTTCAAAGCATGTTTGTAGCGTATTCCCTGCATTTGCATTGCAGAATAATGTAGCACTTTTTTTTTTTTTTTTTTTTTAACATTGCTGAAGTGCATTGCAATGGTGTGAGCTATGCCCATAGGATTACCTTGATTTTTGTCTGTCTATGCAGCTGGAGTGCAGTTTAAAAAACATCAACCTGTAGCCAGCTGCGTTCGTGGGGTGAAAGGGCCCTTGAAATCCAGAATGGTATTTTAAAATCCAATAGTGGGCTGTAAAAGTCCCCCTTCAGGGCTGAGAAGGAGCTAAAGGGCCATGCAATAACAGAGGCATGGACAGTACCCATCCCCTGTCCACAGGATGCCAACGCTGCTGTGATTTCACTGCAGAACGATCAGCGTTGTCACCATTTTAAGGAAGTAGAAAAATAATGGACCTACTAATGGGATCAACAGGTAATAAAATGTTAAAGTAGAAGTCCAGCCTAACATTAAATTCCCTGCATTTACAGGCATGCACAATCTAACACTAACCTATCTAGCCCTGTAAAGACGAAATCAATATACATATCTTTTTTGAAGCCGCTCTGGTCCGATCCCCGGAAGCTCTGTAGAGGACACAGCCGACAACGGATGTGAAATGAATGGGAAGTGACGTCACCCATAGAGTTACTATGGGGCTTCCGTTGTTGGCTGTCTCCTCTGCACCCTCCTCCACAGCAAAGCCGCCTCTGACAGCTCTGCGTGGGATCGGATTGGCTGCAGAAAAGGTATGTATACTGATTTCTTTTTTTTACAGGGATAGATAGGTTAGTGTTGGATGTCTGTAGATGCAGGGATTTTAGTGTTAGGGTGGACTTCTAATTTAAATATATGGAGAGGGGACTCAGAAAAAAGGAGCAATTCAGTGTTAATGCTACTGACAGACTACCGTATGTCATCTGTGTCATTTTTTTCATTTTGAGTTCTACTGTGAAACTAAATCGGAGAGGAGCACAGAAGCTTTTCTAGGTAATAAATGTAACAGCGATTGTCTTGTAATGTTTGCTATTCGACATTAGGGCTCATTCACACCTAATGCATTGAGCTGCGTCAATAGGATGAAGAAAATACTATTGCTGACTATGTGCCCACTTCACCCCAAATAATTTTGTGCAACTCACAAGAATGCATCACAACGCACTGCTGTGCTATAGAATTATAAAGATGGGAAAAAAGGAAAGCAAGCACTGCAATGCATTTTATCAATCCACTGCAGCACTTGTGTTATGCTCACATTAATGTGTGATGTGAATGAGCCCCTATGAATGAAATGAAACATGGGTTTGCTTTAGGCCGCCTGCAGATGTTAGCAGTTGGACAGGTGGGCACCATTCACTTTATTTTTTAACAAGAAATCATTCCCTTTATAAAATGCAGGTTTGTGCCTATGGAGTGAAGAGGCGCATGTCTTGTGAAAAAAAAAAAAAAACTCTACCACCAGGTTTTCTCGTCTGCAGGGGTGCTCAACAATTGGCTGGGAAAACCCAAATTTTAAAAAAATACATTTTACGCTATAGAAAACTCATACAGGGGATTCCCCCCGTGTAAGAGTGCATACAGACATAAAGGGGTTGATTTAATATTGGCAAATGGGCCATTATTTTGTCAGGGCAGCTGCACTTTGCAAGGGAATTTTCCTCCGAGTCTGGGTTTATGTGTATCATCCAATCATATGCAAGCAAAATTTTTTTTTTTTTTTGGGGGGGGGGGTTTATTTCCCTTGCACATGATTGGGTATTCCTTGCAAAGTGAAACTTCAACACATCCCCTAAGCTGCGGGGTGAATTTCCCTGCAAAGTGCAACTTCCTTAGCACAGTGAACAGCCTATCTGCCTTTAGTTCATGAAATTTCCGGATCTGAGTGTAACCCTGTGGATCAAACAAATAAAATCCTGATCCTGGACTCTCAGTGACACAAGTCTAACAGGGAATATGAAACGGCCAGAAGAAAACACACATAAGCAGTTCTAAAACTTTATTTGCACAGAGCTGGGACAACCAGCGCCATCACATTTCTACAGGGAGGTAATAGTAGACACGTTTATCATACTGGTGAAGGCTGAAAGACAGGATGAATGGGCTTTGTGCTTTTTTTTTCTTTCCTGCAGTGATTGTTAATTTCAAAAACAGTTTTTATCAATCAGTACAGGAAAAGTATGATATAGTGAATTGCACCATTTTTAGCCTGTAGTAGGCCTCATAGTCCGTGAAGTCTTTTTATATATATATATATATATATATATATATATATATATATATATATATATATATATATATATATATATATATATATATATATATATATATATATATATATATACATGAGACTTTTTTTCTCTTCTTTTTAAAAATGCTGCAAGTACTAAGAAATACCTGTTGATCCTGTCAAAAATCCCATGTACTTTCTGAAACTGACCACGCTGCCTCTGCTGCACTGAAATCCCATGCAGTGTTGTCAGCCCTGTCTGAGTTCTCCTCTACTGGACTACAGTACACTTTCCCCTAGGGGTTATAGAGAGGGGAGGTGTTTTATAGTCCACCAGACGATAACTGGACAGGGCAGACAACACTGCTTGAGATTTCAGTGCAGCAGAGGCAGCGTTGTCAGTTCACTGGATTTCTGGCAGATTTAATTGGTAATCTTCTGTACTTGCAGAATTTTTAATGAGATAAAACGCAGGATAATATGCATCAATGGTAGAAATATGCTGAATATGTCTTTAAACAGGGAAGCTCCGGGAAGGTAGCACCATTAAAGAATGTGGAATGGTCCATACACCCAGGGTCCCAGGCTTCTTGAAGGCTGATTTGTAAAGACGGCAGCAGCAGTAGGAGCTTATTGGGTGACTCAATTCAAAGTGCACATTTTTTATTTATTTTTTGGTGGAGAGACGATATTAGCTCAATACTTTTGAGTCATCCAATCAGATCAAGTATGTAGGTATGGAAAAAAGATTCAAGTCCTGAGTGCTTTTATTTATTTTTTTTTCCAGGTCACAAATTATTTAAGCAAGAAACAGCCAGGCAGCCAACATTTTCTTAAGGATCTGTCAAGAATGGCAGCCGCCATGCTTCTCTAAAGTAAACCTGCCACTTCCCCTAACCAATATAACTATGTTTACAAAAATAGATAAGACAGCACCAGGTTCTGATTGGTTACATGCGTCTACCACTGCAGGGCACCCTAGGAGACAACTTTCTCTCTTTGGAGATGTCAAGGCTTAAAAAAAAAAAAAATGTCCCCCAGACATCTCACAATGCAATATGGGGTCTTGCTATATAGGAAGGTGTAAAAAGCTGTGCTGGCTGATGACTTTTTCAAAAGTCATCATTTGCATATTGCAGGTTTCACAGTATCATGCTACAGCAATTGATTCCCATGTAAGAGATACCATTCAGCACTGGCTAGTCTGCATTTGTAAGGTTTCTGTTTGAGCTGGTGATAGGTTTACTTTAGAGCTGGAGTCTCAAACTGGCGGCCCTCCAGCTGTTGCTAAACTACAAGTCCCATGATGCATTGCAAGGCTGACAGTTACAAGCATGGCTCCCACAGGCAGAGGCATGATGGGACTTGTAGTTTTGCAACAGGTGGAGGGCCGCCAATTTGAGACCCCTGCTTTAGAGAGACTCTTTCACCTAGAAAAAAAATTGTAGGTTCTGTGTACCTGGAGCATTTTTTTAAGGTGACAGAGTCTCTTTAAAAACAAAGGTCAATGTGCGGACTGACAGATGAGGTTCATAGCAGCAGGGATGTGATGAGGGCGGTTCCCCGTGCCGAGAGCTGTTGTGCTCCCCCGTGGAATGTGCTGAACTTGGATAGCTGGAAGCGGATGGGTTTAGGGGGGAGTCTGGTGCTCTTAGAACAGCTACATGTAGCTTGCAGAGAGGAGATTCCCTTACAGAACAGGCAGGGCATCCGATGAGGGTCAAGTCCTGCATGATAAAGAAGGTTAGTTTAGTAACAAGGTCTGCCTTATATATAGGTGATACCAGCATATACACTATATTATAGAAGTATTGAGACACCTGCTTTTACGCACACATGAACTTTAATGGCACCCCAGTCTTCGTTTGTAGGGTTAAATATTGAGTTGGCCCACACTTTTCAGCTATAACAGCTTCAACTCTTCTTGAAATGCTGTCCACAAGGTTTAGGAGTGTGTCTATAGGAATGTTTGACCATTCTTCCAGAAGTGCATTTGTGAAGTCAGGCACTGATATGGACAAGAAGGCCTGGCTCACAGTCTCCACTCGAATTCACCCCAAAGGTGTTCTATCGGGTTGAGGTCAGGGCTCTGTGCAGGCCAATCAAGTTCCTCCACCCCAAACTTGCTCATCCAGGTCTTTATGGACTTTGCTTTGTGCACTGGTCCAAAACATTTGGTGAAGGGGGGATTAGGGTGCGAGGTTGTTTTTCAGGGGTAGAGCTTGGCCCCTTAGTTCCAGTGAAGGGAACTCTTAAGGCATCAGCATACCAAGACATTTTGGACAATTTCATGCTCCCAACTTTGGGGATGACTGCACACCAGCACGCAAAGCATGGTCCATAAAGACATGGAGGAGCTAATTTGGAGTGGAGGAACTTGACTGGCCTATACATAGTCCTGACCTCAACCCGATAGAGCACCTTTGGGGTAAATTAGAGTGGAGACTGTGAACCAGGTCTTCTTCCAACATCAGTGCCTGACCTTTACAAATGTGCATCTGGAAGAATGGTCAAACATTCCCAGAGACACACTCCTAAACCTTGTGGACAGCCTTCCCAGAAGAGTTGAAGCTGTTATAGCTGAAAAAGGTGGGCCAACTCAAAACCCTATGGACTAAGACTGGGATGCCATTAAAGTTAATGTGTGTGTAAATGCTGGCGTCCCAATAACTTAGACAATATAGTGTTTTTCTCTTTGCTCTATAAAGGACACAGCTCTAAATTCCATGTCCTAGCTATATTGCCACCTACAGGAGGATCTGGACAATAAAATTCAAAGTGTCAGTCCTCTATAGGTTGATAACGCCAACCTCAGCTAGCATGCCCAGTTTAGTGTAGTGTCCTAAGTAGGAAGGAATTTTTCTTTCTTTTCTAGTATAATTTTTATTTTATTTTTTCTTCAGTCAAGCTGCTGCTGGTGGATTAATGTTGCATATATAAATCCCAAGGTCACACTAGCTGGTAAAGAAAAGAGTACTTTGATTCATGGTTCAAGTAAATCAACAAATCTGATCTTTTACATATTCACTGTAAATAACAATGCTGATTTAAAGGGTCAGTCCTCCCAAAAAGTGATAATTTCTTCTGTCTCTCAATGATTATGTTGATGAGATTTCTGGCCTTTTTTTTATTTTTATTTTTTTTACGCAGAGGATAAAATAAAAATATATATTTAACCTACATTCCAAATATTGCCCGCAGTGCCAAGGCAAGTGTGATGTAATGGGGCTTTTGGCAAACATCCTTGGAATGCTGGGAATCCCAGATTTCTCGGGAAGGTACTTCAGCAGTGTCTGTCTTCATGCAAAATATAGGATCTTCAACATTCTTACTTTTCTTGCCGCCTTTGCCTTTTAAACAATGGTCTTTAGACATCTTCCTCCTAAGTTGCAGGAAAACAGAACACTTCTGGGCTTTTTAAACTTCTATGTTCTCCAGAGCTCCTACTGACCTTCCTGCTGACTTCTACCCATGGCAGAATACAGTAATGAAATGGAAGGCACAACGAGGAACCGGTGAGAGCTGTAGTGGACCCATGAGATCAACAATCCTGAAAGTGTTGGTTTCCCTTCAGACCTGGAAGGAAGATTTTATCTAAACGGGGAGGTCTGTTGGTGTTGGCAGCTAGAGAAGTAAGCCTTCTCTTATAGTAGTCACAGCAGAGTGTCTTAAGGGCCATATGTTTGAGACACTACGACTTTTCCTCTAATATTGACTTGCTTGCCTTTTCATGAGGCAAGAGATGTATAATGTTAATGGGTACCCTAAAGAGAATGGGTCATCAACCTTAATAATATGTTTTGAATGATTACAGAACTGTGTATAAGAGTTATCCAAGAGATATGAGTTGTAAATCCAGGGGCTGCTCTTCAGCACCATCTTCTTGACTAAGTCAAATGCATGGCCTTGCCTCATACCCACACCACATCCCTGATACCCCCTATTATGGGGATATGCAATTAGCGGACCTCCAGGTGTTGCAGAACTACAATTCCCATGAGGCATAGCAAGACTCTGACAGCCACAAGCATGACACCCAGAGGCAGAGGCATGATGGGACTTGTAGTTTTGCAACAGCTGGAGATCTGCTAATTGCATATCCCTGCCCTATCAGATAGATGTATGTTAGTGATCCAATCAGAAAATGCAAGCTTAGTCCAAGTGACCACACAGGTGGAGATGCTTAATAGAATCACAACAGGACAGGGGTTACCTCTCCCTAGAAGATAGAAGGTATTGAAGAAGATTGGAGATAGAGATATGCATGATGGAAAAATGTGTTTTGTTTCATGTCAGATTAATTCCCTAGATTATGCTTTATAGTTTAACCAGTGGTATTTCACTATGAGCCTTTTCTCTGTCTCCCCATCTATTGAGTGTGTTGTATCCTCTCTATAAGCAACCCAATTGGAGCAACCATCTTGTATATCTCAGATCATTAGATCACAGCCTTTTAGACCCCAGACTGCGAAGCTGAGGGTCCATTGTTTCTGGTGAGTGGGGTCACCAAAAGGGGAGTGTGGCACCTCACACCTTGCAAGTTTGGAGCACCGTTGCACTTTTTAGATTTGTGTGCATATGTACTGTATATCATTTTTGTTGTATTTTGTATAGCACTAATATTTTGATTGAAATGGCACCAATATCACGAATTGTATAGAATTATATATGCTGCCAATTACTATGAATTGTTTGGAATAATATGTGCTGCTATCGCTGTTTTACATATTTTCTTTATCATAGTTGGAGATACTGGCTTTACCACAGCCCTTGGGTAACTCTTATACACCAACTGAACAAGCTGTCCTCATTAAACGTGTATTATCCCATTAAGTTTATGATTAGTTCAGAAAATTTGAAGCAATAAATCAATTAAACTGTCACTTTCTTGGAAAAAAAAAATGAGTGTATGCTTTATAAATGACATCTCTTTACCTGCCCTTGACGCCTTCTTAAGAAATTGAATTTCTCCCGAGTCAAGGCTTGTAATCTTCAGATCCAGGCGTGACGCCTCTTTCTGTCCAATCAGGTGTTTTGTTAAATGAGGCTTTTCTGAAAGACACAGCTTAGGAGTAGCAAGCAAACGTTGGTGAAGCTGTATGACTCTTGCCGTGCTTACTCCATGCACAAGCGATTTTGTGTCCTTGTGGTCAACACTGAGCCTGTCAGAGAGCTTGACTAACTCTATTCTCTCAGGTCCACACCGAGCTTCTGTCATTGCTTTGTTTTCTTTATCGACTAATGTGGTCCTTGCCCTGCTCAAGGTGTGTGGAGTTTTACTGCGATGAGTTGCTTTGAATGTTGAATACGGGATGACAGGTGGGTGTTTGGTGGTATCATGAGTCCCAGAAAAACTTGTGGCTGTTGACACCTTGGCTTGCACCATGGAAAGGGATCTTTGGTGGTTGATCAGATGAGTCATGCCTGGGTTGACAAGGATATTTGGTTGTCTTAGAGGAGGGACACGTGGCTTTTTGACCATGGCTCCTTCGACTAACAAATTTATCCCAACGTATTGAGGGACGTCCACTGCGGCCTGTAATACAATAAAGATGTTATCACAGATCTCTATCACTGGTCTTTGTAACATCAGATACCTCACTTTACATGACAGTTTTCAGGAGTATTATCTGCTCTAGATTTACCACGGAAGTGGTCTACTTGTTATAGAGATAGAAGGTTTCTCTTGGAACTTTACCAGATAACTACAAGTCAACTCTACCAGGAAGGACAATCCTGAGGAGGATCAAAACTATGTGATTATATCTCCCAGATGGCCTGAAAACACCTTGGAATCCAACAGAAAGAACAGAATGAGAGTCGTGACATCTCATTACTTATATCTTAAAAAAACACATAATTACAATAGTGGTCTGAACACCAACATTGGATGTCTCCATATATTTTGTTACAGAACTTTGGTCCTCTGGACTTTGGAATTTCAACATTTGATTTTTAGGTTGTCTCATGTTCATGGATTATCTGTACCTGTTTATAGATCAGCTCAAAGCCGCCAACATCACAGTTGCGATCGTGCTTCCTATCTATGATGATGCGTATGGTGTCCTCTTGAACGCTGGCACACATTCTGGTGGTCACTTCCGTGGAAGGTGCCATGGTTGGACTGGCATTGATCTCAATCAGCCAGGGCTTGAAGTCCTCTCCAAACATGAAGTCTGCCCCGTATAATTCAAAGCTGCTTTTCCTGAACTCCACAACATCCTGAGCGCTCTGCATGGCATGTATGATGCTGGCTTTCATCCCTGGGACAATTATGTCGGTCCAGGCACGTCTTTCTCCTAGTCTCTGAAGGTGGGCCTGGAATTGGTCACTGGACCACATATTGTCCAAAGGCACCTGAGGGTGGCGATGACGGGAATTCTCAAAATTCTTCTGGATGGAGTTGTTGCATAAATGAATGGAGCTAAGGGAACAAGATTTGACTGTGTTATGTACTATACATTATTACACCTCAATAAAATTTAAGCACTTAGTTTTTCTGAAATTCCTGATGGCCAGGCATGGTTGTCAAATCAAATACACTGTACATGAATGTCAGAAAGATTTAAAGCATCCAGTGCAGTTTGGTTTAGCAGACTTTCCACTTTCACTTCAGGCTCCTGTCACATGATTCTGCTTATCCTCCACCTTATTATCCAGTGTGTGTTAAAGGCTACACTGGGGAGAGGGAGGAAAGTACTGGAACCATGGAACACATTGGCCAGCCTCAGACTTACAAACATTCCAAAAAGGAAAACCAACAGGAATATGTATTTAGCAAGGGGAAAGTCAACTACATAAGATAAATATCAGAGCCATTGAGCTGCTAAGTTGTGTCCACTGAGTTGTTTGGAATAAAAAAATCTCCATCTTTCACTGGATCGTATCTATAAAAGTATACATGCAAAATAAATTAGGCAAAGTTTGGTTCAACCATACATTGTGTAGCTCCATATATAGGGTGGGAAAAAAGTAGGTATTCATTACCTCTACATTATACCTTGGTATACAATATACATGATAATTGGGCCCCTCACCATTTTGCTTTGTATGGAGTTACTTTGACAACACCTTTCCACAGCAATGGATCAGGTGACATGAAAGCATGTATATGGCCCTAGCAGATAGGATCTGTCCAAACCAAACCTTGTAGCCTGGCCTGTATGTTTAACATATAAAAATAAAGGTGTTTTTTAAAGCACTAGTTTCTATATAGTCCCAACTTAACCTACGTGTCGAGATTCTCCAGGGAGAATGGCTGGGTTGAAAAGCGGACATAACACTCTCGGTAAAACCATATGGTCAGCGGATTCCAGTCTGTCACCAGAAACCACTGGCGGACGTCGAACTTTGTGCCAAAGATGAGCAGCGGCCTCTCGATGTATTTCTGCACCACCCATTTGCCATCCTTAACGATCATGGGATCACAATCCACCAACTTCAGGATTTCCTCCAGGCGATCCATACAGATTATTCCTGGGGAAAAAGAAGGTCAACCGTGTTAAAGATTCCACCAACCTCATCCATCTGCCTTGGATGAGCTCAACACGTATGGAACGACTACAACTATTTTGTTGTATAGTATGTGCAGATGTACAAAATGAATATTTTGCCTTGCAATGCTGGGGCCTTAGGTTCACTTCTGATCAGGTCCACATCTACATGTCTACATGAAGTCTGTATGTGCTCCTTGTGTTTGCAGAGTTTTCTTCCGGGTGCTCCTGTGTCCTTTATATCTACAAGGTAGGTTCATAGGCGTTTGATACATGTTGACTACTACTAGCCCTTTCATGGTCTGTGAGGTGCTACATAAAATGTTGGCACCATATAATAGGAGGCGAGGGGCAGACACTCCAGTTTTCATTCATAATTGAAATATCGGTTTTAGGAGGGCGGACTACTGTTTTGTTGTAATGCATTGGGGCAGAGAAAAGCAAAGCTCCAGACATAATGGATGGGTATGGCAAGGTATGGCAGGACTTGAGGTCATGTGAATCTTGTTCTCTCACCTCTACCTCTGGATTTTGCACCTGGTTTAACAATCCAGATGTTTCTGTCTCCTTCAATGTCCAGCTGTGGGTTCACTTCTGTCAATCGTCCTAATACCTGATCACACTGGTCCACATAAGAAGAAGATTGATCTATCACGGCTCTGTCACTGCAATAAGATGGGAAGCGATTATTTAAAAGTCTGTACATACTACTCTAATGTTTTAATGGATATTTCTGGTTCCATGACTTCGCTCCACCATCGCCCCCCAGGCTACACATTCCAGCTGCGACCCAACATTGGGTCTTGTTACCGCATGCTGCTAGCATACTCTATGAGACAAGACAACATACTGCAAAACTCAGTTTTCCTAATACATTTTTTCAGTCAAGAAACACCTCAACATGTTCTTCCTCTCTGATGCTTTTTATTATATCTTTCCATCTAGTCCTAATATTTACACAGCCCCATCATACCTCATAGCCACAGCATTAGCCATAACACTACTTACAGTTCAGAAATACAGTAGTATTCTCTTTCTACCCCTAGACCACTGACTGGACAATATAAGTATCAGGAGTGTCCTGTCTATTAAGGGCGCACCAGCGGCACCCCCCCCCCCCCCCCGTCCATGCATCCAGCCTCCATGCAGGACACCGGATGCTTGGATTCCAGTGGGGGGGGGGGGTTTGAAGCATCTGATTAGAGCCAGGGGCTCTAACAGCCTTCAAAATAGGGTGAGCTCAGGGTGCACTGTGCCAAGAGCCCACCAGGTGTGTTACAATAGCGAATAAATATTTGCTATTGAAACACTGATCCTCCTCCCGGTGGGTCTGAGACCAGTGTTCCGATTGGCCGCTAAGGAGGGAGGAGATGGAAGCCGCCATGATGCCCGCAAGGGATGAGGAAGCTGCCTGTGATGTCCGCAGCCTGGGTGAAGCGCTGCCCGCCATAGAAGGAGTAAGTGCTCCAAACCGACCGGACCAGGGAGGGGGGGGGGGGGGGGAATTGGCTGTGGGTGCACTGTTTGCCACCCTCACCAAAAAAAATTACCACCAGCCGCCACTGGTGAGTATAGCAACACACTGATGAGGTTGTCCTTCTGCCCACTTCTCCTCTTATCTTGTTCCTTATTAGTACATTTGCATGCAGCACACCTAAATGGTCCCTAGAGCTACCCCTACCTCTTTAAGTCTGAACTTTGCTATACAGGGACTGCAAGAGGCTAATGCCAGGCATGGCTGAGACAAGGGGTGGGCAGGAGGGGCGGCTGCCCTGGGCACCGGGGTTAGTGGTACCATGTGAGGAGGAGGGACACCACAAGGAGGTTGGGGGGGAGTCATTTGTATTGGGAGGGGTAATTTGGGAAGGTGTGCTAGGAGTGGAAATTTGAGGGTATTTGTGTTGGGAGCGGGGATGGGGGAAGAAGATTTGTGCCAGGAGGGGGGGTTTTGGAGGGGCATGTGCTAGAAATGGTAATATGGTAGGAGAGAAGGGATTTGTGCTAGGAGGGGATTTTTTTGGGGGAGGGGGTATTGTTGCTAGCAGTGGTGATTGGGGTGTTTGTGCTAGAAGGGGAAATTTTGGGGGGATTTTTGCCAGGATGGGGGATTGGGGAGAATTTGTGCTGGGAGGGAGGATATGGAGTAGGGGGAGAGAATTTGTGCTCAAGGAGAAATTTGAAGGGTAAAGGATTTGTACTAGGATGGGGAATTTTTTTTCTTGGGGGGGGGGTGAATTTGTGCTAGGGCCATATGGGGAATGAGAAGTTTTGAGCTGGGGGGGGGGCAAAGATCAACGATTCGTGTTAGGAAGGGAATTTGAGCAGGAGGGATATTTGTATTGGGAGGAAGGGGATTTATACTTAGGGGGTAAGCATGCAAATTAGCACTCACATTTTTTTGGGGAGTTGATTTTTGCTGACACATAATGCTCATACAACGTGGGGGGGGGGGGGGGGGGCGCAACTTAGCATGTTAACCCTTGGCTCTAGATGACCTTGTCCCGGCACTAATACCAGGTCCTATTTAAGTCGTAGTTGCATCTAAAGAAAAATGAATAATCTATTAATGAATACCTAGAAGAATTAAACAATGTTTTTAAACCTGCTTGGAGTTTTAAGCTCACCTCAAATGTCCAATAATATAAAAAATAACATCACAAATGATTCCTTTTGTGTTCACTTACTGGATGACCTGATAATAATGACGCAGGAATGCTTGCCATGCTGCATCTGTCATGACGGAAGCAGAATATGTTTCCATGTCAATGTCATCATGTTCCAGGCTGTTCAGGTAGGTCTCACAGGCCTGGATGGCGGTAGTGATCACCTGAGCTGGCA
Organism: Lithobates pipiens; assembly: GCF_037356315.1. Classification (NCBI taxonomy): domain Eukaryota; kingdom Metazoa; phylum Chordata; class Amphibia; order Anura; family Ranidae; genus Lithobates; species Lithobates pipiens. The sequence continues at coordinate 65,807,618 of NW_027507785.1, forward strand.
CGTGCCCTCCATGTTTATTTGTTCGTTTGGCATCTGCAGACAGGAAGAAAACAAGAATACAAATAGGGGTTGCGCAGTGGTGTTAACTATAATAACCAATCAAGGTCCTTCTTTTATTTTCTTATCCATGCTACAAGAGATGAAACCTCATTGGCTGCTATGGCCAAACGGACATTTTTTTGTTTGCTCCAATTTTTTTTTAGCAGGAACCTTTAAGCAGTTTCCCTAATAGCAGGAATCTCTATGGACCTAGCTTACCTACAACACGTCAGGGGTCCACAGAAAGTTCAGACAAAAGTAGACAAAATCTGACAAAAGGAGAACACAGAGAAGTGCAAAACAATTCAAAATAATCAGGTAAGTCCATGAAGTCCTTAGATGGATGGTAGATGGTGCTCATAGGCATGTATGACATGGAGACCTTCACCCGCAAACCACATGGACAGCCTCTCACCAAATAGATTTGGCCTTGCGGTCAAAAAGCGCAGTCAAACATCTCCTTCAGAAATGTAAAATCTCTTAGCTTCTCACTTGGGCAAACAAATTCAGTAATGCCGCGTACACACGATCGAATTGTCCGGCGGAATTGGTCAACAATCCGCTGGACTTTATAACGAACGGACTTGGCCACACACGGACACTCCGAAAGTCCGGCGATTTCTAACGAGATGACGTACAGCGCGTACGACGGGACTAGAAAAAGGAAGTTCAATAGCCAGTAGCTTCCTTCTCACACTTGCTTCAGAGCATGCGTCATTCTTAGTCCACCGGACTAGCACACTGACGAACGGATTGTCCGCTGAAAGCCAAGTCCGGCGGACAAATTTTGAGTCAAAACTACTTTCTAAGTCCACCGGACTTTACGATGAAAAAGTCCGCTGGAGCCCACACATGATCAAATTGTCTGGCGTACTGTGGTCCGGTGGACCGAGTCAATTTGATCGTGTGTGCGCGGCATTAGTGTTCCTACCCTGATGACCATCAGAACTTCCAATAGGCAGTAGTCAGAAAGAGAGACAGAGATACAGGGTATCTCATAGTACAGTAAGTTTGTTAGCGATCATTTCAAGTAAAAAAAATGCACTTGCATGTAAAAAAATAGAAAACCGCATTGGAAAGTTTCAAACTAACAAGATGACTGCTGCGTCCAACGGCAATGATGTCACCTGCCATGACTCCACCCTACTCGTTTTGTCGTCAATGACATTGTCAGGGGTGTGGCTACGAAGGAACCTTGCTCTATTTATATGCAGAGAGATTACCATGAAATGTGTAGATGTTGAGTTCTAAGAAAAGGATCAGAGATGTCAAAGTTGTGGAACCACCAAGTTCTAGTTACGTAAAACCCATCTTTTCACACCTTCCATCCTGTTCTTAGACAATCAACATCTACACATTTCATTGTAGCTGGATTAATATGTCTGTGGATTTGGATGTGGATTCTGGGTTATCTTCCTCACACCTGTTAGAACTGAAGAAGTGGCTTGTAATAGATACAAAACATGTTCAACATTACAGAACAAGTCCAGCTGAATGTAACTAATTACTACTAGTTATATATGACCTGAATAAACCAAAACCTTTGCTGAAACCAGGAAAATACATTCTCAGAGCAGGGCCAGCAGTGGCAGTTCCCATACTCGGGATAAACAACTGTCTATCCTCAGACAATAAATTGAAAAAACACTTGCTTCTGGACTTCATCTTCTTTGAATTTATGTTCTTCTGTTTCTATATATCTGATGACAGGTACCCTTTAAATCAGTCCAATGCCAATATGGCGGGATCTGTGTTTACCTTGTTCATTCTTTGGATCAGTTGCATTCTCTGGGGCCAATGTGATGATCTCTGTATCTGTAGCCGAAATTCTTCTTCTTCCTGACACTCTCTTTAGAATACCCCGAGCAGCCGTCAGCCAAAAATCTTCTAAAAGTTAAAATTCCCAGAGAAATAGGCATATTTATTGTGCAAAGTGAACGTTTAGGAAGAATGTGTTGTGACTTGATTTTTTTATTTATTTAATTTGATAGTTATAAAGTTTTACACATAAATACTTCACATATACTGTAGTATTGTGCTACAGAACAGACCATTACTTCTACAGATCCTGACTTTGGACCTAACAGCATGGCAGCTGAGGAAGAAAGAAGGACTATACATAAGGGGCCATGATGGTCACCCATTTTATGATTGTCTTTGTGTTTACTGACTGGTGTCCATCTCAGAGGACAATGAATATCATAGCAACTAGGCCTTATGCTAGACTTAAGAACCCCTCAGCATTTGTGTGGCTTGTAGAAAGTCTCCACCTGGTTTTCTAACATTCTCCTAATTGGGTAGCAATGAAATTTAAGGTGCCTCTCTCTATGGCTATGAATTGCAGGTAACTTCGAAGACAGCAGAATTTAACACTCTACCGAAAATTGTTCAGATCCATTCTTTCGACATGGAGAGGTGGAAGGAGCGCTCAAAAGGCTTAGCCCTTGTACACACGGTCGGAGAATCCGTCAGAATGTGTCCTATCGGACCGTGTTGTCGGGTAATCCGACTGTGTGTGGTATACTGTTTCCGTCGGAATATCCGTCGGACCAAATTTTCCAACTTGCTAGAAATATTTTCCAACAAACTGGTCCGATAGGACATACTCCGATCATGTGTAGAGAATTCCGATCGGACAAAGTGCCACGCATGCTCAGATCAAATTCCTACATCAAAGCTATTGGCTACTAGCCTGAACGTAGTCCCATCGTAACAAAATTACGTCATAACGTTCTGAAAGATCGGATTTTTCGACAACTTTGTCCGACCGTGTGTATGCAACAGCTTCGGACAAAATCCGATGGATTTGGTTGTCGGAATCTCCGACCGTGTGTACAAGGGCTTAGAGTATGCACCCCCTTGTATTGCCCGTGTAAACAAAGTCTTAGAGGTGCTAAAAAGCCTTACCAATGAAAGCCCTCTTCTCATCTTCAGCCCCCAGTCTATAGCAACGAGGGAAAAAGGAATCAGGGTCGGCTTCATCAAACCAGTGCAGGTTTCTAAGATTGACACACAACCCCACCTGCAAATGAAACATTTGGTCTTAGTCAATAAGTCAGTGCAATGATTTTGCCACCCTTGGAGGTTCATTATCTGTTTTGGAACCAAGTTCATCTGTCTCTAATTCACTCTTTTTGTATTCAACGTACAGACCTCTACAATTTAACATAGATTTAAGGTATATATAAGCCAAATCACTACAATCTCATATAATTTGGGGTTATAATATGGTCAATACGGTTTTACACCTCAATATGCGTAAGGATCCCTGGGAGGCACTTTTGCACAAACTAATCAAAGGTGCTACCAGGCATGAATGCACCCTAGTGACCCACATATTCTCGGTCACGAAACAGACGATTGCAAAAGTGTAGAAACCACAGACTCTCAACTTTGACAAAAAGTGAAAAGTCAGGTGCATGGTACACTATTGAATGAAAAACTGAGAGCAATACTAAACAACACGAAAGCTGATGCAACTTTGCACAGTTTAATACAAATTGGGGTTTCTGTAGGGTGTTTAATTTGAAAGAAACAGGAGGGCCTTCTTTAAAAACTGCACTAAAGTCCTCTATCACATTCATATTCTGTAGAGCAACTAGAGATACATTATGAACTCCCAATAATGGGAGTTCATAATGCAAACTCTCTACCCAACTAACTTGACCCTTATCCCTTAGTAATTATGAAGCGTAAGCATCCCCTGAAATTTCCATATTTCACTGGAACAAAGCAAGCACCCTCAACTTCCGCAACTTGTTTGTTGTAGTCTACGAACTGGGTATCACAGGGTGCTATTGAAGGAGCATTGTGAGACCATAATGAGGTAAACGTTTCTTCTGCAATCAAGGAATACGCACACCCTGAATCTACTTCCATTTTGCATGGAGCATCTTGTAACACAATCTCGGTGGAAATCTTCAGTCCTGATGAAGAGTTTTCCACTTTATACACACAGTCATTTGTATAAACACCTGTAGAGGTTTAATCATTCGGAACAACAATTGGCGCATTAATGGAGTGTGCTGCCATTGGTATTGTATTTGTAGGAGAGAGAAGCGGAGCTTCGCACATGTGCATTAGGGTTCCCAGCGTGAAGCCGTAAAGGCTACACTGCTGGGTTCCCTTACCCACAATGGCAGTGGCAGAACCCGACAGCTGATGAAAAAAACATCAGCTGTGGTGCCCACATCGCTGGACTCTGGGACAGGTAAGTGTTCTATTATTAAAAGTCCACTGCAGTATGTGTAGCTGCTGGCTTTTAATTTTTGGAGTGGTGGGCGGACCTCCGCTTTAATCACACACAGGAATACAGGAACCATAGATGCTAAAGAAATACATTTACCAGAAATATACACACGTGAACATATTTACAATGCTCCCCCCTATAGGATGGAGAGCAGTATAACACACTAATACATAACAGCTGTCATTGCTCCAAATTCTCCTGCCATGGGTGTTTCAGGTGCCGGTCAAGGAGCCCATCCTGGCACTAGTTCACTGAAATTGTCACCTCTTCGTAAAAACGTTACTGAACCAGCCAAGTATACGCTGACATACCTGCTGGAAGACCAATCCTGTTTAACACTGGCAATAGAGAGACAAAATCTTTAGACTGAGATTTCACCTTGTTCTTGGCTGATTCAATAAAGTTTTTATGAAGAAAAGTATGACATCAGTGTGCGGCCATGCGTTTCCTTGTAATCTTCCTCCCAGACTAAAGAACACAACTTTTATGGTCCACTTCAGCTGTGGATGTGGCAGGGCCATGTCCTTTGCCAACATTATAAAGGGTGTCCTTCATTTCTACCTCTAAATGAAATGTACGTAACAAAAGTGCAAGGTGTCAACCATAGCAACAAATCAGATTTCATATATTGTTGTCAGATGATGAAAGGAATAAAGACGTGCCAGGGATAAAATATGTTTGCACACAATTATCACAATTTGCTTTTGGCTTTAACATAAGGCCGGTCATTATCAGGATAATATACTCATTAAGACACAAAGCGGAGGGACCCACCTTGGTGGTGAAGGAACCAGCTTTGGCGTAGTGATTCATCATTTGGTCCTTTTTCAGGAAGCGACAGTCCACGGCATCACGTCTGGTTGTCCAGATAAAATAGGGGGTCTCATTGCGAACAAGCCTTGACTGAGCAGGACATACAGTTGATACTGGAAGTTAATATTTTTTTAAGAAGAATATAAAATAAACTAAAACTGAAACAGCATGTGGGAAGTGTTCAGGAGGAGGGAGGAGACGCATGGCCACCGTGATGCCGAGGAGACGCAAGGGAAGCCTGACCGACCCACCAGCTTCCACTAGAAGACATAGGTGGGAAACACAGAAAAGACGGAGGGGGGACACGGAGAAGACGGAGGGTGGACACGGAGAAGACGGACGGGACACACAGAGAAGATGGAAGGGAGAAGCTGCTGCCAGTGGGCACATTTCAACATGTCAGTCCGGGGGCAGCACAGTAAGTGAGCCAGTGATGGGGGCAGACGGACCGGACCACGGACCCCATCATTGCTCCATTGTGGACTCCAGCAGTCATTGTGGACTCCAGCAGTCCTATGGAGTACCCCTCTTCTCTATAAGAACTAATGGAACCATGGCATATATGCGCAGGATGAAGAGGACCCAGAGGGGACAGTTTTGGTAGAAAGGCTGTACCGCTGTGGGCAGGACCACACAGTAAGGATCGCTGGAAGCAGGATGAAGGCAAGTATTGGACAGGGTTGGCTGCACTAATGGGGGCCACTTGTTCCAAAGGTATACTTGCCCTTTAAAGTCCAACTCCCCTTTTGGTTTCCAATATACCCAACTGTTGAAAAACATGCACATGCAAGAACTCAGCACAAAGTAATGTGAAGTGACCGACGGAAAGCCCAGAGATGACAATGACTTAGTGCTTGCTTAAGGTCTTCAGCAAAAGGTCTATCACCAATGTAACCAGATCAGTCATTATACTAAAGTACGGTAAGACTGCAGTAAGAGTGAGAGGAGGTGATTATATAATAGCGGAGAAGTTTTAGTGATGTGGAAATCTCAGCTGTTCTTCCAAGGCTAGGTTCACACTTGAGCTTCTTCAGACATTTTTGGAACATTTTTTACGCACATTTGAACATACATTTTTCATGTATTTTAATGCTTAAGCATTTTTGTTTTAGCCAATGAAAAATTAGTTACCAGCAGAAGGAGAGGCAAGTAAGTGTTCATTGTCAGACATTTTTTCCCACTGAAACCTAAAGGGGCAAAAAATGTGCAACTCTTGCCCCAAAGAAGCTCATGTATTTTTTCAAGCTTCAAAGGACAAACTACTCAGATGTTAAAGGGTATCATAGGATAGACGGGGAATCCTTACGTAGAGCGTTGAAGTGCTTCAAATTGCTCAGGTGTGAACCATAGCTAAAGCAAACATGGAGTCCTTGTTGGTAAGCTGTGATGGAAAGGGTTATTGGCCAATTTGATAGTTACCATAAGGTCATAAGTGCCATCAGGATCATCATCTTTTTCATCCTCCTCTTCACCATCGTCATCTGATTAGGAAATAAAACATGATTTCTTCATTACATTTACCAGAACCCAATCAAATGCTAGTTGGTATTCTTGGTCAGGGTGTTTTGTATAAATATCATTATCTTTCATAACGTCTTTATCAGTGATTCCAAATTTATTTTAAGCCCCTGGTCATTCCCAAAGATCTCCTTCCTTCTCCTTCATGGTGTGACATAGGCAGGGCAGGACTTACCATTGGGCTTGACTGGGCTCAAGCCCATGGGCCCCACCCAATAGGGGGGCCCCGCCAAGATACATAGCCGAGTGTACCCGGCTCGGCTCCGCTCACAGTTATGCCCAGTCCCACCCTATGATGGACATAACACAGGGACTGGGCGTGACTGTGAGCCAAGCCGAGTACACTCGACTACTCTCGGCTCCGCTCGGGACTGCGAGAGGGCCCGAGAGCCGCCGAGATACACAGGAGTCTGTATCTCGGCAGCGCCATTTTTAAACTTCAAGACTGCAATGAAAAGGCTGCAAATGACACTGACAAGGCTGCAATGACACTGGACAAGGCTGCAGATGGATGGGCAAGGCTGCAGATGAACACTGATAAGGCTGCATTGATGGGCATTTAAATGTAAGTTTTTTCCTTAAACTTCCCTCCTAAAAGTTTTTTCCTTAAAATTCCCTCCTAAACTTGGGGTGCGTGTTATATGCCAGCACGTGTTATACGCCTATAAATACGGTAATGTATAGAAGGTAGGGCCCGAAAGTAACTCAAGCCCAGGGGCCCCCACCACCCTAAGTCCTGCCCTGGACATAGGCCTCCACCTTATCAGTAGATGTATGCCCGCTCACTGAATCGTAAAAGAAGAGGAACCGACTAAAGTGTGTCTATGTCTAACACCAGATTATTACTAGAAATGACCCTCTGTATCCATTTTATTACTGGTGTCCAACTGTTGCTAACTTATGCCCCGTACACACGAGCGGACTTTTCAACATCCAAAGTCCGAAGGACCGAGTCCGTCAGACTATCCGATCGTGTGTGGGCTGCAACGGACTTTAGCTTCGCAAAAGTCTGACGGACTTTAGAAATGAAGCATGCTTCAAATTTTCCCGACGGAACTCCGCCGGACCCGGTCCCCTTCGAAAAATCCGCTCGTGTGTATGCTACTCCGACGGACTAAAACCGACGCTAGGGCAGCTATTGGCTACTGGCTATGAACTTCCTTATTCGAGTCGGGTCGTACGTCATCACGTTCGAATCCGTCGGAGTTTAGTGTGATCGTGTGTGGCCAAGTCCGTTCGGCCGAAAAGTCTGTCAGAACTCCGGCGGAACTCCGGCGGAACTCCGGCGGAAGTCTGTCGGACATAAGTCCTCTCGTGTGTACGGGGCTTTAGAGTTAAAAACCCCAGAAACAAAAATGTAATATCTTTTTTATTATTTTTTAAGGCTAAGAACATTTTCAGCAAGTACAGAAAATACCTGTTGATCCTGCCAGAAATGCAGTGTCCTTGTCACTTCCTGTAAGCAGAACAGATGGCAAATGTTTACTAGACATGGGCACCATCAAAAAATTTGTTTAGTTTCATTCCCTACGAAAACAAAATCGTAATTCGTGTACGAAATTCAATTCGGATTCGTACGAAATACAAATTTTCTTTAGATTCGTAAACTTTTCATTAAAATAACGAAAGTTTGTTATGATGAATTTATCATTAAGGCTTCATGCACACGGATGTTTTTACAGCCGCTTTTTTGAGCTTTTTTTGCAGCTTAAAAACGGCTGTCCATGTTAGTCTATGGCTTCATGCCCACCTAGGCGTTTTTGAGCTGCAAATGGCATAGGCGTTTTTAAGCTGTAAAAAAAAAACCAGGACCAGTGCGTTCCGTGGCGTGGAGCTAGAACTGTAAAAACGCGAATCGCGGGAAAACACGCATAAACGCGCAACATATTTTCTTTGTGCTATAGCCAAGAGATGTGTTTCTTTAAAAACACTACTTAACGCTAACGCAAAAAAAAAACGCGCAAAAACGCACAAAAACGCCAATGCAAACGCGTTTTTAACGACGATTTTTCCAGGCTTCGGAGCTAGCTTTGCAGCCAGTTTTTTAAAACGTCCGTGTGCATGAGCACTTATGAGGGGCTCACACCATCCCTATGCTGTGCTGACTTCCTGGGTTTTTAACTTTTAGGTTTGTTTACTTTTTGTTAATTATGAATTTTCGTTATGAATTTGGATCCGAAATTCGTAAACGAAATTTTGTATTTCGTACGGATTTGTACGAATTCACAAATTTTCGGAAATTCGTAGGAATTTTTGTTTCATATGAAACTAATCGCACATGTCTAGTTTAAAGATGTTCTGTAAACCACTGATCCCATGTAGTGGAGATGCATAAGCGCAGATCTAAAGTCCGGCCTGGTGCTCCCTGCATAGATGCTTTGGAGAAGTGAGTGTAGCCATGAAGGGTGTTATTCGTAGGATCACTAGGTGAAAATAATGGAATAAAAGCCATTAAACAAAGAAAACTAATGCAGCCACCACATACAGTGGGTATAGAAAATAATCACCCAGCTTTTAAACCAATCACATTTTGTTGCTTTGCAGCCAAAATTAAGACAGACACAGTTTTTGTTTTATCCAGCTGTATTTACTCATACTTATAACATCCAAGTGAGAGATATAACACCAAAATGTCATAAAAAAACAAAAAAACAAAAATATAAGTTGGAAAAAGGATCACCCATTCCTAAAAATGACTTGTCAACTCAATCAAGTGTAGCCAATCACCTTCTCAATGCCATTTAACTTTCAAGTGTGATCAGCTGTTGTCATTTTGATTAGCTCAGCATGAAAAGAGCTTTTCTGGAGCATTTCAGTACCTGCTAGTGCAACTGAAGCAAACAATCAACTATGGTTGGCAAGGCACTGTCACGGGATAAAGTTATGGACAGGCACAAGTCAGGAGATGGGTACAAAAAAATTTCCAAGGCTTTATCAATGCACAGTGACATCTCTTATTAAGAAGTGGAAGGTATTTGGTACAACACAGACCCTCCCTGGATCAGGACGTCGCTCCAAACTGGACGACAGAGTCAGGAGGGAACTGGTCAGAGAGGCTACCAAGAGACCTACAACAACTCTGAAGCAGTTGCAGGAATTTATGACAAAGAGTGGTCATTGTGTCCATGTGACCACAATCTTACAAAAGCTCCACAAACATGGCTTGTATGGGAGGGTTGCAAGAAAAAAGCCGCTCCTCAAGAAAGGCCCCATGCAGTCACCACTGAGCTTTGCCAAAATGCCCCCTGAAGATTCTAAGGCCACGTAGAAAAAGGTGTTAGGCCGCGTACACACGGGCGGACTGTTCGTCCAACTTTGTCCGCTGAACAGTGTTTGGGCGGACAGTCCGCTCGTGTGTGGGCTTTCAGCGGACAGTTTCAGCGGACAGTTGGACGGACAAGGTTTTTCGGAAATTCCGTAAAACTGTCCGCTGAAACCTTGTTTCAGCGAACAGTCCGCTCGTGTGTAGGCTTGTTCGTCAAACAAAGTTGCGCGCATGCTCAGAAAGGATTTTCACGCCGAAAGCTATAATGCAGTGTATAGGACGTCGTATTTTTCGTCCCGTCGTACATGCCGTTCACGTCATCGCGCACGGTTTCAGCAAACTGTTCGTCCGTCGTGTGTGGCCATGTCCGTCCATGCTAAGTTTGAGCGGACTGTTTGCCGAAACTGTTGGACGGACAAAGTTGGGCGAACAGTCCGCGCGTGTGTACGCGGCCTTATGGTCAGATGAGACTAAAATTTAATTATTTGGTCTTAACACCATATGATATGTCTGGGGGAAATCCAATACAGCTCACCATCCATACAACACCATTCCTACAGAAAAGCATGGAGGTGGTAATATCCTGTAATGGGGGGGTTTCTCTGTAGCAGGGACTGGAGCACTTGTCAGGATAGAAGGAAAAATGGATGGGGCAAAATACCATCACATTTTTTAGGAAAATCTGCTGCTGCCCTTTGCCAGAAAGTTGTCAATGGCAAGAAGGTTTACCTTCCAACATGACAAGGACCCAAAGCACACAGCAGACATTACCACACAGTGGTTGAAGAAGAAAAGGGTGAATGTCCTTGCATGGCCTAGTTAGAGCCCAGACTTAAACCCCATTGAAAATCTGTGGAATGACTTGAAGACTGCAGTCCACAAATGGTCACCATCACATTTAACTGAACTTGAGCAATTTTGCAAAGAAGAGTGGGCAAATATTGCAAAGTTAGTAGAAACATATCCCAACAGACTAAAGGCTGTAATTAAAGCAAAAGGTGGTTCAACAAAAGACTGACATTGGGGGGTGATCCTTTAATTCAGTGATTCTGTTTTTTATTTTATTTAAAAAAAATTTTTTGACATGTTGGTGTTATATCTTTCACTTGGATGTTATAATTTGCACTAGTAAATAAAGCTGGATAAAACAAAAACTGTGTCTTCTTTCATGTCAGGCTGCAAAGCAACAGGGGGGAATTATTTTCTATACCCACTGCAGTGGCATCGCTAGGGGGTGGCTTCTGGGGCTATAGCCCAGAGTCTCTTACCGCTGGGGTCCCTAACCACCAGACCGCTGCCCACTATAGGTCCGTGGCCTCTCTGCAGGGAGACAGGCAGGCGGATGAGAGAAGCGAGCTGGCAGGCGAGCAGAGATGACATCATCTCCCTTAGCCCGCCCTGCCTCACTGCCCTGCCCTCACAGCCGGGCCTCTTCAATGTCGGAGGTGCGGCAGGAAGCAGCGAGATGACATCAACTCTCACTGCCCACCCGCATCAACGCTTTCCTGCCCTCACTGAGAACCGACAATGCACATTTGGTGGCTCTGGCTGGCATAGCAAGTGACGTGGCAAGCGATTATCCACATCTGATGGCAGGCAACGTGGCAAGTGACATTCCACATCTGGTGACAGGTGAAATGGCAAGTGAAAATCTGCATCTGGTGGCAGGCGACGTGGCAAGTGACAATCCGCATTTGTTGGCAGATGACATGGCATTTCAATCACCCTAACACCATATCAACCATGATGCCAGGATGATTAAAGTGCCCACACCAGCCATTGCCCTGACAAATTGCCCCACGAAAAAACACTTACCACCCTCGCGCCCCCCACCCGGGCATTGCCACAATTTTCTTCCACGCAGCCGATCCCCAGTGCCAAAAAGGTTGGGGACCACTGCTATGGGCTCTAGCCCCAAATCTTTTGTAGACCTAGCAACGCCCCTGACCCACTATATAAGGACTGATTAAGCATCATAAAGAAGTCCTGACCATGCAAAATGTAGGGTGCTGCATCCAATAGTCCAGTGACTCCTGTGTGGGTGAAGGCAGAAGAGAGGGCTTGTCCTGCCTTTATAGAACTCCAAGTGAAAAAATATCCAACTGCCACACACCACAGCTCAGTCTATATCTTTAGTAGCAAATGGCTTCAACCCGACTCCATCCAGGCCACACCCCCAATGTGTTTCACCCTGCCCACAGGGCTTAGTCATGGAGCTCCTGTGGGTAGGACGAAACGTGTTGGGTGCATAGCCTGGATGAAGCGGCTTACTACTATAGACAAGGACTGAGCTGCTGGGTGGCGGTTGGATGTTTTTTCACTTGGAATCATAAAGAAGTTGTTATTGTAGTGAGTCAGCTTTGGATAATAGCATACTTTTGGGACATTCTGGGATATATTTTTTGCCTTTTTCATTATATTACCAAGAAATAGTTTTAGTTACATTTGCAGCAAGGAACGAAAAAGCACACAACCCCAGCATGGAAACGTCCCATTCATGTCTATATGGAGCCCATGTTCTGCCATTTTTAATACCGTCATCATCATGGCCGCTCCCATCACCATCATCCTCCTCTGTCTCCTCATCTGCAGACTTCTCTTTTTTCCGAGCTGCTTTGGCCACCTTGGGCAGTTTCTTCTCCACCCATCCTCGGTTGCGCAGACAGCTGCGTATGACGGGGTATGGACCGTGGATGCTGAATATCTTTTTTTGCTAGGTGATGGAGGTGGGGAGAAAACAGCATTAATAAGTCTTTATGAATAAAATTCAGACATATCCACATATGCAGTATAATTTTTCAGAAAAGCTCCACCTTCCATCAAAAATCCATCCTTGAACTCCAGTCAGTGACATTGCCAAGGCTGGAATGATGTCATCAGTCTGCTGCAGGCAGAAGGAAGCATTTTCTCAGTCTCCTTTCCCCCCCCCAGTGATCAGACGCAAACATTGTAACCTTGTAGCAAGCCACAAGGTTATTGCCTTCACCAGGGGCTGATCTGTGTCAGACATTCATGAACACAGCCAGGATTTACATGACCCCGAGCCGGCATCTCAATCCAAGAACTAAATGCTGACCCTAGTTGATACCTGAGCAAAGATGGCCCTGACCTTTCTAGAGAATGAAAAACAGATGAAGTCATTATCAGGGGGAGTACTGTGATCTTTGTGAGAGGTCATATACTGGCAGGATCAAAAGGTAACAAAACAATGTTACAGGGGAAACTGAGAAAAACAAAAACGGCTTTGTTATTGCTAGAACCAGACTATTATAATTATTATTGTTAGTACACAGAGAGCAAGAGCACTTCTCTACAGCATGCTGGCAGGAGACAGGCTGTTCTATTTAGGCTGGGGTTTCTTTCAAAAGAAGACACACTCTAAAATGATGTATTTATATATATAAAAAAAAAACTGCAGAGTTATTTGTACTGAGAAACTACATTGATCCTTTGTGAATTGAGGCAAAAAGAAATATAAGGCTTTTTTCTCTTTAAGTCTAATGTTATTCTTCTTACAAAAAAGTGCGAGTCAGGAAAATACTGCATTCTGCCCACTAGATGGGGTTGATGATGGTAGGAAATACACACTCAGCTCCATCTAGTGGCCATAGTGCATTATAGTCCTTAATCACTATTCTGAATGAAGAATAACACTTAACCTGGAGAAAAAGTAGCCCAATCACAATCATTTTTGCACCAATTAACAGAAGGAATGTACTTTACATGTTCACAGGACAAATAGGTCTGCAATTTTTTTTTTTTTTTTTTTTTTTTTTTTATAAATACACCCCATAGCCTTTTATTTTTTAGCTGTTATAAAATAAGACTTCAACTTGGCCCCCTGTCTCAGGTCTCTTACATAGTAAACCCTTTTTTGATAATTAAATAATTAGAGCAGGGAGTTAATAATTATGTTGCTACACTTGTATGCTGAACTCGTTTTACTGACCTTAATTGCTTTCTCCACTAGGAGCTTGGCTAGCTTCAGTCTCTCTGGGTTGATCATGGTAGTATTCATTGTTTTTCTCATCCGCCCTTCAGCTGGCATAGCATGTGTACATAAAGATTAGATTAAAATATTAATAAGGGCGGTCACACCTTCCTTGTCTGCATCATAATATGGTATCTAAACCCAAGAATATTTTTTTTTTATCCATGGCAGCATAGCAGACCTTGGTGGTAGCTGCATTCCTTTTCTATTATTCACCTGGCAATCTTGCCAGTCACACACTTCCTTTTGTCCTCGGGTGACAACGCTCACTCACTGTACTGTATCTATGGAGGAGGTGTTGTCACCCTAGTCTGCTCTCCTGATTTGGACTACAAACATCTCCCTCTTTTATTCGCTGGATAAATGACAATGGTCCCAAAAATGTGTCAAAAGTGTCCAATGTGTCCGCCATAATGTCGCAGTCCCGATAAAAATCGCAGATCACCACCATTACTAGTAAAAAAAAAGTAAAAAAATAAAATAATAATAATAAAAATGCCATAAACCTATCCCCTATTTTGTAGACGTTATAACTTTTGCGCAAACCAATCAATATACGCTTTTTTTTACTAAACATATGTAGAAGAATACATATCGGCCAAAACTGAGGAAAAAATTGACTTTTTAAAAAAAAAATTGGAGCTATTTATTACAGCAAAAAGTACAAATGTGTTTTTTTTCAAAATTGTCGCTCTTTTTTTGTTTATAACGCAAAAAATAAAAACCACAGAAATGAACAAATACCACCAAAAGAAAGCTCTATTTGTGGGGAAAAAAGGACGACAATTTTGTTTGGGTTTTAGCGTCGCACGACCGTGCAATTGTCAGTTAAAGCGACGCAGTGTCGAATCACAAAAAATGGCCTGGTCATTGAGCGTCAAGCGTTTTTTTATGCCAAAATGGTGCTGCCAGGAGGAAAGGTTTCTAGGAGAGTTGGCAAAATGTCCAGTGTGCATGAGGCCGAAGAGTCATAACATGCTTGAAGGAGAAGTCCAGCCTGAGCTCATTCGGCTGGGATTCTCCTATGGGTCACAGGAGTGAAAAACTAATTAGTTTTGCACTTCTGTGACCCGTTTTCAGCAGAGAGTGGGCTGAAGTCCGCTCTCTGCTGACGTCACCAAGATTGACTGATAGCCATTTCAGCCTCTCAGCGAGCCGCTGAGAGCCTGAGACGGCTGATCCCCGCCCCTCCACAACTCAGCGCTCCAGCGAGCGAGGAGGAGCAGAGCAGAGAGCTACTAATTGACAGTCAACAGCTCTCTGCTCAGGAACCTGGATAAGTATGAATCTACAATAACCCCCAAACTCATACTTTAAAGAATGCATACAGGTCCACAGTCCAAGCCTCCCAAGTGTCTTCCTCTGCAAGACTTGTCCCCTTTCCAGAGAACACCAACACAGGGCTCACCTCCAGGTCATTAATAAATGCATGTAGGGATATACCAATACTTGCAGGAATACAGTTCTGCATAAAATAGCAAGTTGTGTGCAAAGCTCTGCGCTTCCGGTTCACTTACGGTATATGTGATGATGCTATAAGGGGGGCTCCCCCTACGTGTTTTGTCACAAATTATGTCTTCCAGGGCACATATGATTATTGGACACTTTATTTCACTATTGTTTTATGTGGGCACTTATATGTTGTATTTTGCAGCACACTATATATATATATATATATATATATATATATATATATATATATATATATATATATAGACACACAGTATTTGTATTATATTGCAAATATATATATATATATATATATATATATATATATACAATATACACTATATATATAATTGCAGTGTGTGACAATCACTGCAGTACGCTCTCTTCCTTTGCCTGGGGATGCACACATATGATTTATTCGGCTCTGTTCTGATAGCAAGGCTCCCTGTAGAAGCCACTGTCAAGCAACCTGCCCTGCAAGCCAATGAAGAATGTAACCTGTGGTGGTTAACTGGGGAGAAATGTGGGAGTGTATGGCTTCCACCCCAGGGAATACTGGAGCATGAGCAGACCCCAGGGAATACTGGAGCATGAGCAGACCCCAGGGAATACTGGAGCATGAGCAGACCCCAGGGAATACTGGAGCATGAGCAGACCCCAGGGAATACTGGAGCATGAGCAGAGAGAGTGGTAGGGCAGAAGACAGATGATTGGTTGGAATAGCGGTGCCACTCTCAATAAGGAAGTACAGAGAACTGCGTGGACCATCCAAGCATTACCTTCAATCTATACTTCATTTTTCACTACTGGTTAAAATGGGTAATGTGATCACTAGCTTTCAGAAGCACAGACTGTTCATCATTCATACCCATTGGGCCCCATATATTACAGTCTCTGAGAGATGAACAGTTCTGGTTTTTCATACCAACTCCCTTTTGCTGGAAACATAAGAAGGGAGAGCCAGCCTGACTGGTTGTTAATATGAATTATTTTACTTCCTTAACCTATTATACATTAGGCCCTCCCATCCACAAAGTCCCATCAATGGAGAGTCTTTGATTGTTTTCCTACCATCCTGCTTGTGCTTTTCCACAGCAGACCGAGGCTTCTTCTTGAGGTTCCCAGTAGGAGATGTAGCTCGATGGCCTTCATGATGATTTTGAAGCTTCAAAGAGGTGCCTGGAAAATATATCATATGCCCTGACTGCCTATTCAATGTTTTTTTAATTTTTATTTACAAGCCCAAAATATTACAGTCAAGTAGTCATATAACCAGCAGTGACATTCACAAAGTCATCTCTACAACTTCTACAGTGGGTGGAACCTATATTCAGATATGATGAACCATATCATTTTTATTTAGCTTGGTGAAATTGAAACAGGGACCGTTGGACTCCTTCAGCTGTGCTTTACTGGACTTCTGGTGTGTCCCTGCACCTTTAGGGAGGATTGAGCTACCTCCAGGTATACCTGCCCCTAATGCATACATTGGCGTACATCAGTGCCGGGACAAGGTCATCCAGCGCCCAGGGCAAAGATGCCAAACTGCACCCCCCTTTCCCTTAGGGTTAGGGTCAGGGTGCCCCCTACCCCTGCAATAAACCAGTGTGCCAGGGGCAGCCGCCCCTCCTGCCCACCCCTTGTCCCGGCCCTGGCGTACATGATCCAACATGGAGACTCGATTACAGACTAGAACCCCTAAAAAAAAAATCAGATCTCAAAGGAACCATTTTTTGGTAATAAAGCTAAATAATCAGGAGTCACTGGTCCCTTACATTGGTGGTCAGTAGGAATGATGCTAAAAAAGACAATTTGAAGGAAAAATAGAAATAATGCTAAAAATAATAATATCATTGGTGTCATGTTGCTGGCTCTGCAAAGTGTTATTGGTCCTGGAACAACAGCACCATCAAATGGAAGGTCAACCAGCCACAGTTCAAGGAACCCCTAGCAACCCCCGGAAGAACCCTAGTGTTCCACGGAATCCTGGTTGAGAATGACTGGACTAGGATTAGGACTGCACTATACAGAGAGGCACAGCTTTGGATAGATAAGAGACTACTAATATTTGAGACTATAAAAGACTTTGGAAGTTTGCTAGGATTTCTGTACCTTGTTGTTAGTAGGGTTGTCACCTGTCCGGGATTCACCCGGACAGTTCGGGTTTGGATTCATGTGTCCAGGTTTCAGACTGCCTGAAACCCGGACATATTCAGACTGGACTATGGCTTCCCAGCAGGGTTGCTGGCTGCAGTTGTCTAAGCTGAGAGTGTCTGTTACACTCTTGTTCATGCTGTCCAAAGCCAGCACTAACAATCCCCCCCCCCCCCAAACACACACAGATGGGAGAGTAGAGAGGGCTGGATCTGCACCTCTTCCTCCTGCCCCTACCCCTCTGTGTCTGCCCACACTCCAATCCCCAGGGCTGTGCCTCAGAAAAGGAAAGTGGGGGCAGGAAATTTGAAGTCCAGCAGCCTCAAATACATCTCGATGAGAGGTGCTGACTGCCAAGGGGTGAGCGAGCTCACCATTAATCCCTGTCTGTGACTGAAGTTTCTCTCCTGCCTCTGAGAGAGTACACTAAGGTAAATCAGGGTTCTCATAGCACCCCTTACATCATAGTTCCCCTTTACACCAGAGACCCCAGTGTCCCCCCTTACATCATAGTTCCCCTTTACACCAGAGACCCCAGTGTCCCCCCTTACATCATAGTTCCCCTTTATACCAGAGACCCCAGTGTCCCCCCCTTACATCATAGTTCCCCTTTATACCAGAGACCCCAGTGTCCCCCCTTACATCATAGTTCCCCTTTACACCAGAGACCCCAGTGTCCCCCCTTACATCATAGTTCCCCTTTATACCAGAGACCCCAGTGTCCCCCCCTTACATCATAGTTCTTTGCCTACATCAGAGTTGTCAGTGTCCCCCCTTAGCCCCTGTACACACGGTCGGAGATTTCGACAACCAAATCCGTCGGATTTTGTCCTTCGGATCTTGTCTGAAACTGTTGCATACACACGGTCGGACTAAGTTGTCAAAAAATCCGATCTTTCAGAACGTGATGACGTAATTTCGTTACGATGGGACTACATTCAGGCTAGTAGCCAATAGCTTTGGTGTAGGAATTTGATCTGAGCATGCGTGGCACTTTGTCCGATCAAAATTCTCTACACATGATCGGAGTATGTCCGATCGAACCAGTTGGTCAGGAAATATTTCCAACATGTTGGAAAATTGGGTCCGACGGAGATTCGGATGGAATCAGTCCGATGCATACCACACACAGTCGGATTATCTGACGACACGGCCGGATAGGACACATTCTGACGGATTCTCCGACCGTGTGTACAAGGCTTTAGATCAGGGTTCCCAGAGCATCCCTTATGTTAGAGTCCCCTGAGCTCTCCATTACATCAGAGTCTGCAGATTCCCGCTTTACATTGTAAGGGATCTCTGCGAGTTCAGATGTAAAAGGGGAACTCTGTGGACTCTGATGTAAAGGGGACTCTTGTTATTAACATCATACGATTAGAAATGTTATTTATTAGCAAAATATATGTATAAAAAAAATTGCTGTGCGCCGCTAAAGTGTTCGAGTTTGACTTGAAGAAAAGGTGGCGACCCTAGTTGTTAGTGAAGCCTCCTGTAGGACATATCTAAAGGTAAGGCACAATGTTATGACTCTCCATACCTGATTCATCTACACTTCCAGTCGCCCCCTGTCCTCCATCCAGCTTCTGTGTGTCAGCAGGACATTGAGAGACAAACTGCGGGTTACATCAGAAACAATGTGTTAAAGGCAAGTTGTAGAAAATCTACAGTGCATTTGTGTATTCACAGCACTTCACTTTTTCCACATTTTGTTATGTTACAGCCAGGGCTGGTGCAAGGATCTTTGACACCCTAGGCGAAACCTAATTTTGCCGCCCCCCCCCCCCCCCCCCCCGCTGCGCCCGACTCCACTTTACCCTGCCCTTGCTACACATGTGAACTATCTGACCCCTACACTGACCTCCTGACACATACACTAATCCACCTGACTCCTACTTCCTGCACTACTCGCATCACACTGACCCCTACACTGACCTACCTGATAATTACACCGACCTACCTGGCACCTACACTAACCCACCTGGCACCTACACTAACCCACTACACTAACCCACCTGGCACCTACACTAACCCACCTGGCACCTACACTAACCCACCTGAAACCTACACTGACACCTACACTGACCATCACACTGACACCTACATTGACACTGACACCTACACTGACCATCACACTGACCATCACACTGACACATACACTGACACATACACTGACACTGGCCATCACACTGACCATTACACTGACACTGGCCATCACACTGACCATCACACTGACCCATACACTGACACTGGCCATCACACTGACCATTACACTGACACTGGCCATCACACTGACCATCACACTGACACATACGCTGACCATCACACTGACACATACACTGACCATCACACTGACACATACGCTGACACATACGCTGACACATACGCTGACCATCACACTGACACGTACACATACACTGACACATACACTGACACATACGCTGACCATCACACCGACACATACACTGACACATACGCTGACCATCACACCGACACATACACTGACACATACGCTGACGCATAAGCTGACACATACGCTGACACATACGCTGACACATACGCTGACACATACACTGACACTGGCCATCACACTGACCATCACACTGACCCATACACTGACCCATACACTGACCCATACACTGACCCATACACTGACCCATACACTGACACTGGCCATCACACTGACCATCACACTGACACTGGCCATCCCACTGACCATCACACTGACACATACACTGACAATGACCATCACACTGACACATACACTGACACTGGCCATCACACTGACACATACACTGACACTGACCATCACACTGACCCATACACTGACCCATACACTGACCCATACACTGACCCATACACTGACCCATACACTGACACTGGCCATCACACTGACCATCACACTGACACTGGCCATCCCACTGACCATCACACTGACACATACACTGACAATGACCATCACACTGACACATACACTGACACTGGCCATCACACTGACACATACACTGACACTGACCATCACACTGACACATACACTGACACTGGCCATCACACTGACACATACACTGACACATACGCTGACGCATAAGCTGACACATACGCTGACACATACACTGACACTGGCCATCACACTGACCATCACACTGACCCATACACTGACCCATACACTGACCCATACACTGACACTGGCCATCACACTGACCATCACACTGACACATACACTGACAATGACCATCACACTGACACATACACTGACACTGGCCATCACACTGACACATACACTGACCATCACACTGACACATACACTGACCATCACACTGACACATACACTGACCATCACACTGACACATACGCTGACACATACGCTGACACATACACTGACACTGGCCATCACACTGACCCATACACTGACACTGGCCATCACACTGACCATCACACTGACACTGGCCATCACACTGACCATCACACTGACACATACACTGACACTGACCATCACACTGACCCATACACTGACCCATACGCTGACACTGACCATCACGCTGACACATACGCTGACCATCACGCTGACACATACGCTGACACATACGCTGACCATCACACTGACCATCACACTGACCATCACACTGACCATCACACTGACCCATACACTGACCATCACGCTGACCATCACGCTGACCATCACGCTGACACGTACGCTGACACGTACGCTGACCATCACGCTGACACGTACGCTGACCATCACGCTGACACGTACGCTGACCATCACATTGACACTTACGCTGACCATCACGCTGACACATACGCTGACACATACGCTGACACATACGCTGACCATCACACTGACCATCACGCTGACCATCACGCTGACCATCACGCTGACCATCACGCTGACCATCACGCTGACACGTACGCTGACACGTACGCTGACCATCACGCTGACACGTACGCTGACCATCACGCTGACACGTACGCTGACCATCACGCTGACACATACGCTGACACATACGCTGACACATACGCTGACACATACGCTGACACATACGCTGACCATCACACTGACCATCACGCTGACCATCACGCTGACCATCACACTGACCATCACGCTGACCATCACGCTGACACGTACGCTGACACGTACGCTGACCATCACGCTGACACGTACGCTGACCATCACGCTGACACGTACGCTGACCATCACGCTGACCATCACGCTGACCATCACGCTGACACGTACGCTGACACGTACGCTGACCATCACGCTGACACGTACGCTGACCATCACGCTGACACGTACGCTGACCATCACGCTGACACTTACGCTGACCATCACGCTGACCATCACGCTGACCCGTACGCTGACCCGTACGCTGACCCGTACGCTGACCTACCTGACTCCTAGTTCCTGCATTACACACAAACTCCCTCCATACAGCTCAATGTAGATCAGGGAAGAACCACCCTCCTCCTTACCTCTGCTCTTTGATGCTTCAGCGACCATAATCCGAGCCTCTCCTCAGCACTGGGTGTGCAGAAGTGTTCAGGAGTCCATGCCAGCGCCGTCCTCCCGCTCCGCCTCCACGATGTCCCGCCAGGGCCAGGCCAGCGCCGTCCACCCGCTCCACGATGTCCCTCCAGGCCAGCGCCATCCATCCACTCCATGATGTCCCCGCCGGGCGGGAGGTCAGCTGACAGACCTCTCAATGCTCCCATCTCCGCCGAAAGCCCCGCCCCGCCCCTCCGCTGCACTCATAGAGACACACAGCGCCGCTCCACAGGGACAGGATGGAGCAAAGGAGTCCCTGAGCGGCGCTGTGAGATAAACACATGTGAGCACAGCGGGGAGCTCAAGGGGAAACATGGGGGATTGGTGGCGCCGGCGGAAACACATGTGAGCACAGCGGGGCGCTCAAGGGGAAACATGGGGGATTGGTGGCGCCGGCGGCACACAGGAGAGGAGAGCTGAGCTCACACTGGACAGAGGCCGTGGTTGCGCCCTAGGTAGTAGTGCGCCCTAGGCGGCTGCCTACTTCGCCTAGTGGTAGCGCCGGCCCTGGTTACAGCCTTATTCTAAAATGAATTAAATTAGTTATTTTCCTCACAATTCTACAAACAATACCCCGTAATGACAATGTGAAAGAAGTTTTTTGAAATCTTAGCAAATTTAATAAAAATAAAAGATGAAAAAAAAATCACATGTACATACAGTAAGTATTCACAGTCTCTGCTCAATACTTTGTTGAAGCATCTTTGGCACCAATTACAGCCTCATGTATTTTTGAGTATGATACTACAAGTTCGGCACACCAATTTTTGGGCAGTTTCTCCCATTCTTCTTTGCAGGACCTCTTAATCTCCATCTGGTTGGTTGGGGAGCGTCGGTGCACAGCCATTGTCAGATCTCTCCAGAGATGTTCAATCGGGTTCAAGTCTGGGCTCTGGCTGGGCCACTCAAGGACATTCACAGAGTTGTCCCCGTAGCCACTCATTAGTTATCTTGGCTGTGTGCCTAGGATCGTTGTCCTGTTGGAAGATGAACCTTCACCCCAGTCTGAGATCCAGAACGCTCTGGAGCAGGTTTTCATCAAGGATGTCTCTGTACATTGCTGCATTCATATTTCCCTCGATCCTGACTAGTCTCCCAGTTCCTGCCGCTGAAAAACATCCTCACAGCATGATGCTGCCACCACCACGCTTCACTGTAGGGATGTTATCGGCCAGGTAATGACCGGTGCCTGGTTTCCTCCAGGCATGGCACTTGCCATTTAGGCCAAAGAGTAAAATTTTTGTTTCCTCAGACCAGAGAATTTTGTTTCTCATGGTCTGAGAGTCCTTCAAGTGCCTTTTGGTAAACTCTAGACAGGCTGTCATTTGCCTTTTACTGTGGCTTCCATCTGGCCACTCTACAATACAGGCCTGATTGGTGGAGTGCTGTAGAGATGGTTGTTCTGGAAGGTTCTTCTCTCTCCACAGAGAAACGCTGGAGCTCTGTCAGAGGGACCATGGGGTTCTTGGTCACCTCCCCGACTAAGTCCCTTCTTCCCCAATCACTCGGTTTGGCTAGGTGGCCCACTCTAGGAAGAGTCCTGGTGGTTCCGAACATCTTCCATCAACAGATGATGGAGGCCACTGCGCTTATTGGGACTTTTTCTGTACTCTTCCCCAAATCCTATCTCGGAGGTCTGCAAATAATTCCTTGGACTTCATGGCTTGGTTTGTGCTCTGACACGCACTGTTAACTGTGGGACCTTATATAGACAGGGGTGCGCCTTTCCAAATCATGTCCAATCAACTGAATTTACCACAGGTTGACTCCAATCAAGTTGTAGAAACATCTGAAGGATGATCAGTGGAAGCAGGAGGCACCTGAGCTCAGTTTTGAGTGTCATGGCAAAGGCTGTGGATACTTATGTACTTGGGATTTTTTATTTTTAATAAATTTGCAAAGATTTCAAACAAACTTCATTCACTTTGTCATTATGGGGTATTGTTTGTAGAATTTTGAGGAAAATAATGAATTTAATTAATATTGGATTAAGGCTGTAACATAAAAAAATGTGGAAAAAGTGAAGCACTGTGAATACTTTCCGGATGCACTGTATTTTTACATGAATTAATATATATATATTCCTTCTCAGATTGTAAGCTCTAACGAGCAGAGCCCTCCGATTTCTCCTGTATTGAATTGTATTGTAACTGTACTGTCTGTCCTCATGTCATAAAGCGCTGTGCAAACTGTTGGCGCTATATAAATCCTGTATAATAATAATATATATTTATAGCACTTTTCTACCTGCTATTGGATGAAAATGGTGAGTCAGACATCTTGGGTACACTCTGTAGAACATCATACTAGGATATTTTTTGAGACAGGAGCCAATTAGCCTATTACATACAAGGACTTAAAGAGGAAGTAAACTCTGATGGAATGTAACATTGCCTGATCTCACATCCTCCTGCACCCAGGGCCATCTTTAACATGGGGCAAAAGGGGAAGCTTTCCTGGGCCCAGACATTGTTGTGGGGCCCAAAGCAGCTGAGCTGCCCCTTGAGCCTGTGCTGTCCGCAAATAGTTGATAAGTGTATTTGGCGGACTTGAATGTTGTGGGTGCTGGTAATTGGTTGGGTGTTATGTCTGCAGCCTGTCTGTGTGGTGATTGGCTAGCTCGGTAAGGTAAACCTTGTTCGGGGAGAGGGCTTGACAGCCCCAGATACAGTCACACCGACCTCTCTTTCTCACCATGTCTGACAAGAAGCAGACCATCGCCCACTGAGGAACTTCACCCGAGGGTTTGGCGGGGTATGCCTGATGTTCGCCTGATATCCTCTGGACACTATTAAGGTGCGACCGTTAGGGGGGGGTGCAGGGGTCTGTGGAGGGAGGGGAGGGGGTCCTATGTAATCATGGGGGTAGTCTGGGGAGGGGATCCTGTGTAACTTTGGGGGTATTATTGGGGAAGGATCCTATGTAATGATGGAGTTGGGTCCTGTGTAATGATGGGGGCAGTACGGGGAAGGGGATCCTGTGTAATCATGGGGGGAGTATGGGGAGGGGATCCTGGGTAATGTTGGGGGTATTATTGGGGAAGGGCCCTATGTAATGATGGAGGGGGGGTCCTGTGTAATGATGGGGGTAGTATGGGTGAGGGGTCCTGTGTAATGATGGGGGTAGTATGGGTGGGGGGTCCTGTGTAATGATGGGGGTCTTGTGTAATAATGGCGGTTTTATGGGGGAGGGGGGTCCTGTGTAATCATGGGGGTAGTATGGGGAGCGGATCTTGGGTAATGTCAAGGGTATTATTGGGGAAGGGCCCTATGTAATGATGGAGGGGGGTCCCGTGTAATGATGGGGGTAGTATGGGTGGGGGGTCTTGTGTAATAATGGGGGTTTTATGGGGGAGGGGGGTCCTGTGTAATGATGGGGGTAGTATGGAGGAGGGGGTACTGTGTAATGATGGGGGTAGTATGGAGGTGGGGGTCCTGTGTAATGATGGGGGTAGTATGGAGGAGGGGGTACTGTGTAATGATGGGGGTAGTATGGAGGTGGGGGTCCTGTGAAATGATGGGGGTACTATGGAGGGGGTCCTGTGTAATGATGGGAGTAGTATGGAGGAGGGGGTCCTATATAATGTAAGAGTGAAATTGCGTGAGGGGGAGCAAAAAATGTTTGCCCAGCGTCCAATCAACATTAAAGACGGCCCTGCCAGTTCCTGACCCAAGGCTTGTTACTTGATTCTGCATCCTGTTTACTGTTCTGCCTTGTTCCTTCTCATTTGAAACTGACCTTGACCTGGCTCCTGTTTTTGCTCTTTGTCTCCTGAACCTGTTCCTTCAGTGCCCGGCTGTTGCTGTACCCTGCTCGCCTAACCACGTTCCTGTTGCTTACTCTCGTACGTTCTGTGAGGACATCTGACAAGGGTTTGCTGCTCTTCAGCTTCTGCCTCACTGCAAGATCCAACTCTTCTGCTGGCCATAACTTTCTACAGGCACCCAGGCCACTCCAGTCTAACACTGTCATTACTTTCTGGGGGAAAACAGGACAGGGGGGTCATCAGTTCTACCTCTACCAGGTATATGATAAAAGACTCCTATGGGCAAAGCACTGGTTCACTTTAAGGCTCCATTCACACTTGGCGTTTCCGGCAAACATGCATTTTCTGTGTGCTTTGTTGCTTGGCAAATGCGCTAAAAACGGCTTTTTGAGGTTTTGGGGCATTTGCGAAGAGTAGGGCAACCCATTTAAGTGAAATGCACGAAGAGCAGAAAAACCCCAAAACGCACCAAAAAAATGAAAGGTACGCTCAGGTGTGAACCCAGCAAAAATCATTCCAAGACAGCAACAGGGACCCCCTGTGATTTACTCACATAGCAATCTGTACAACAATGTAGCGTGGTAGCTGGCAGGGCATGCTGGGCTTGTAGCTGGAGGGGTGCCTTAAGGCTCAGTAATGACTGCAGAGCGGAGTGCCATTGTTCCCATATCAAACATGAACATAAAAGAGCATTCACCTGGGTTACCATAGTGAGGGCTGGCTGCTCGAGCTATTGACGATTGTGTGGTGTCTTCAGACTGACAGGTCCATCATTCTTGCTCGCTGCGGGGAGGACGATTGATACAGCAACCATCTGTGTAATGAGGACAAAGATAACCCAGCAACTCCAGGAAAACACACTGCAATTACTAAAGGGAGCAAGCCACCTAGCTTGCTATAATCTGAGCTTTTCGCATTATATCACAGCCAGGTTCAGCAGGTTTTTCACACTGCTTCTGCTTTTTTTTTTAGACCTCCCTATCAGAAGGCAGGGTTCAAACCCACAGAAGATAAACTAAAAATAAAAGCCAGCAGGCTGCATTCCCTGTCATAAAAACATACACTATATTACCAAAAGTATTGGGATGCCTGACTATACACACACATGAACTTTAATGCCACCCCAGTCTTTTACCCTGTACACACGATCGGATATTCCGACATCAAAATCCGCTGGATTTTTTCCAACGGATGTTGGCTCAAGTTTGTCTTGCATACACACAGTCGCACAAAGTTGT
The DNA here is from genome assembly GCF_037356315.1 of Lithobates pipiens. Classification (NCBI taxonomy): domain Eukaryota; kingdom Metazoa; phylum Chordata; class Amphibia; order Anura; family Ranidae; genus Lithobates; species Lithobates pipiens. Next base: position 65,834,640 of record NW_027507785.1, read on the forward strand.
CGGAAATTCCGATCGTCAAGAACAAGGTGATGTACAACACATACGACAGGACTATAAAGAGGAAGCTCAGTAGCCAGTAGCCAATAGCTTTCCTCTCGTAATTTATTCTGAGCATACATGGCACTTTGTGCGTCGGAATTGTCTACACACGATTGGATTTTGTTGTGGGAAAATTTTATATCCAGATCTCAAACTTTATGTGTTGGAAATTCCGATGGAAAAAGTCAGATGGAGCCTACACACGGTCGGAATTTCCGACAACACGCTCCGATCACACATTTCCTGTCGGAAAGACCGATCGTGTGTACAGGGCATTAAGGCTCGTACACACGATACAAAAATCAGAAGTAAATTTTTGTCCGATGAACGATATCTGCCAATTTAATGGTGCTTTCGACAGCCGATTCCGTTTTTTCATCCGACAAAAGCTGGATGTGCAGACTATAAAATTTTTGTCATACGTGAACCTCAACTTCTGATTTCCGTTTAATCAGTACGGTTTTCGGCCGAAAAAAATCGTAAGAGCAAGACTACACTTGTTCAGAAACTAAACAACACATACAAAACTATTCAACACGTTACGTCACTTCTGAAGTTTTGAAATTCGTTACGTCACTTCTAAAGTTTTGAAATTCGTTACGTCACTTCTGAAGTTTTGAAATTCTGTTGTATGAGAATTTTCGTATGGTGAGTAACCACTTCACTTTTTGACATAAGACTAGCATGCAACAAAAAACGGATGAACGGTCATCTGAAAATCTGATCGTGTGTACAAGGCTTAAGCCTGTAGGGTTCAATATTGAGTTGGCCCGCCCTTTGCATCTATAAACAGCTTCAACTCTTCTAAGAAGGCTGTCCACAAGGTTTAGGAGGGTCTATGGGAATTTATGTGTGGGCACTGCGCTAATGGAAAAAAAAACCCCGTGCTGCCAACTTAATATTCAATAAACATGAAGAGGGGTCTTTTGCATGATAACGCCTGTTGTGTTCTGAGACACTATGATATTTATATCCTTTTAATATATTGGTTATGTGTTCACCTACTCTTATTATCAGAGTTCTTTAAGTATGTCCAATATACATCAGTCCGCATGGGCAGACTAATGCATATATGACATGAGTAGTGTCACATGTTATGAGGTCAGTGATTTCATACTCTACCTGTAGGGTTTAAATAAACTGTGGATCGTTTCTTTACATTGTTTTTTGCAAACTGACATGCTCTACATTTCCCACAGGCTACAAAACCCTTTTCGACCCTGACAGATAGTTTGGACGGAGGATCTAGAAAACTGATTCTCAACTTGGGTTCCGTGGAACCCCTAGGGTTCCTCCAGAGGTTGCTAGGGGTTCCTTCAGCATTGGGCCATTTCTGCCTCTCAGATAAGTTCCCACTCCCACCATTGATCTTTTTAGCCATCTGTAAGGAGGCAATTATTCCCAATGACCACAAGTGTAAGGACCATTCTTCCCACTGACCATCACACTAATGTATCATGAGTTGTAGATTTCAAATTTTTAGCAGGGGTTCCCGGAGACCGGAGAACTATTTCAAGGGTTCCTCTGTGTTGAAAAGGTTGAGAAAGGCTGATGTAGAATTTTTTGAACTACATTGTCACCAAAATTGGGAGCCCTCCTATAAATAAAGGAGCTTTTTCGGGGGGGATTACAGATATTAATACCTTATCCATCCTGAGAATATGCCAATGTCTGGAGAATATGCTCTCCATTTCCTTAGACGGCTTTCGCACTGTGCTGCCTAGGGCGTCGGCGGTAAAGTCTCTTGTTTTAGCAGCGCTATTCGGCCGCTAGCAGGGCAGTTTTAATCCCCCCCGCTAGCGAGTGAAAAGGGGTTAAATCCACCTGAAAAACGCCGTATCACAGCGCTGCCCCATTGATTTCATGGGGAGCAGCGGTGGAGGAGCGGTGAGTTCAACGTTCCTTCACCGCTCCAAAGAAGCTGCTGGTAGGACTTTTTGCGACACCCTGCCAGTGCACCACTCCAGTGTGAAAGCCCTTGGGCTTTCACACTGGAGTGAAAGTAGCCACTTTTATTCAGGAGCTATTTTTATCACTGTAGCGCCTGAAAATCGCTGGCAGTGTGGAAGGGGTCTTATACTGGCAATTCAAATCTGAGGTGAAGCACCACTGCTTATTATCATCTTTATCATGATGGATCCTATTCTCCAAGCATTGGTCCTTCGGGATGGCCAACGAGATTTTTAGCACCTTAAAAATCCCAAATTATATCTTTACATTTCTACAGATAGAAATGGCCATCATCTTATGTTGTTGCGCAGCATTCCACAAGGTCAGCTAATGCGCAATAGATCTATCTGTACCTTTGAATATCCCTTCTGTATAAATGTCCTTTTTATGGTATATGATTGTTCTAGAAACTCATCCCGCATACACATGACTGGTCTTTCCGCCAGAATAAACTCTGCCGGTTTTTCCGACGGAGTTCGACTGAAACTGTCTTGCGTACACACGATCACACCAAAGTCCAATCGTCTAGAAAGCGGTGACGTACAACACATACGACAGGACTAGAAAAAGGAAGTTCAATAGCCAGTAGCCAATAACTACCGTATATACTCGAGTATAAGCCGAGATTTTCAGCCTCTTTTTTGAGGCTGAAAGTGCCCCCCTCGGCTTATACTCGAGTCATCGCTGTCTGCCCGCTCGATCAGCGTGTCGAGCAGACAGACAGCGGCCATTCTGATTCAAAAGCCGCGCCTCCGGCTCCGCCTTCGCCTGTGATAGGCGGAACACTGAATTTCCCAGCAGCCTGTGTTCCGCCTATCACGGACGTCGTATCATCCTCGTACTACGGACGAGGATGATACGACGTCTGTGATAGGCGGAACACAGGCTGCTGGGAAATTCAGTGTTCCGCCTATCACAGGCGAAGGCGGCGGCGCAGCTTTTGAACTTTACAATGGCCGCCGACGAAGAGGGCACGGGACGGCACGGCACGGGACGGGACGGGACGGGGGCAAGGCAAGGCACGACACGGGACGGATGCAAGGAGGCAAGGCACGGCACGGGACGGAGGCAAGGAGGCAAGGCACGGGACGGAGGCTCGGGACAAAGGTAGGCTGGACACACACACACACACACACACACACACACACACACACACACACACACACGGTTGGAGACACACACAGGGATGGATGGATGGATGGATGGAGACACACACACAGGGATGGATGGATGGATGGATGGATGGAGACACACACACACAGGGATGGATGGATGGATGGAGACACACACACACAGGGATGGATGGATGGATGGACACACACACACACAGGGATGGATGGACGGACACACAGGGATGGACGGACACACAGGGATGGACGGACACACAGGGATGGACGGACACACAGGGATGGACGGACACACACACAGGGATGGACAGGCATGTCTCACCCTCGGCTTATACACGAGTCAATAAGTTTGCCAGTTTTTTTGGGGGTAAATTGGGGGCCTCGGCTTATATTCGGGTCGGCCTATACTCGAGTATATACGGTACCCATGCTTTGGGTCCGTCGGAACACCATACAGACGAACGGCTTTCCCGATAGGAATTGATTCCGTCGGAAAGATTTAAAACATGTTCTATTTCTAGGTCCGTTTCGAAAAAAAAAAAAGTCTGATCAGGCATACACACGATCGGAATATCTGATTAAAAATTCCGTCTGACTTTTTCTGCCGGGAAGTCTGACCGTGTGTACACAGCATCGCTGTCAAAAGTGCAGTTCCTTCTATTGCGCATTAGCTGACCTTGTGGAATGTTGCGCAACCACATAAGATGATGGCCACTAATTGATAGGTAACTATTTCTATCTGTAGAAATTTAAAGATATAATTTGGGATTTTTAAGGTGCTAAATTAGAACAAAATCCTTTATAAAAAGTAGAAATTTATTAAAGCAACAAAAATCTCTTTCATCATCTTTTACATCTTTATCCATTCCTTTGTGGAATCAACTTTCAAGCTTGGGAACGTAGCTAAGGATTCCTGGTATAGGGTAAAAGTTATATTATATTTAACCCCTCTGGGTTTAAATTTGATTGGGGATTGTTTGTTGCCCCATGTCTAATTGTCTTCATCACTCCACCCCTAAGTTTCTGGACCTTTACCAGTCAGTGGCTATACTCTGTATGGAGCCTCAATTCATATGCAAATAGCTTTTGTACATACAGGTAATTATTATGACCAATTATAGCTTTGGCGTTGTGCATTTTTCCAATCGATGAATGTTTTTCTAATTTGTAATTTTGTGTTACATATCTCTGATGTTTCTGTGATTGTTGATTGTCCTATTTTTCAAAAAATTCTGTTTATTTCTAGCGCTCACTGTGCCTGATATCAATTAAATCTCCTGAAGAAGCCAATTACCAAGGCGAAACATGCAGAGATGAAATCAGTCAGCACATGTATTAGTACTGTAATATCAATATCTACCTCTTGTATGTTTGTTTTTATTGCTTTAATAAATTTCTACTTTTTATAAATGATTTTGTTCTAATTTAGCACCTTAAAAATTCCAAATATATCTTTAAATTTCTAATTATCTTTCAAGAGATGTGATGCTTTAACTTTATTAGATGATAAATAAAATACATTCTCTCCTTATTTCTATCTGTAGTTTTAAAATACATTTTGTGGCTAAAAAAAATATTCTTTCCTATAGATAGTCAGATCCAAGAAATTGATGGTATCGGTGCTGTACTGGCAGTCTAATTTAATATTGATTTTATTATTGTTAAGACTATTTGTCTCCTTCTGCAGCATTTAACCACTTCAGCCCTGGACCATTTTGCTGGTCCAAGACCAGACCACTTTTTGTGATTCGGCACTGCGTCGCTTTAACTGACAATTGTGCGGTGGTGCGACGTGGCACCCAAACAAAACTGACGTTCTTTTTTTCCCACAAATAGAGCTTTCTTTTGGTGGTATTTGATCACCTCTGCAGTTTTTATTAAAAATAGAGCGACAATTTTGAAAAAACGCATTATTTTTTACTTTTTGTTATAATAAATATCCCTCAAAAATATATAAAAAAACATTTTTTTCGCTCAGTTTAGGCCGATACGTATTCTTCTACATATTTTTGGTAAACAAAAATGCAATAAGCGATTATTGATTGGATTGCGCAAAAGTTATAGTGTTTACAAAATAGGGGATAGTTTTATGGCATTTTTATAAAAAAAAAATCTTTTTACTAGTAATGGCGGCGATCAGCGATTTTAATTGTAACTGCGACATTATGGCGGACATATCGGACATTTTTGGGACCATTGACATGTATACAGCAATCACTGCTATATAAATGCACTGATTCCTGTGTAAATGACACTGGCAGTGAAGGGGTTAACCAGTGGGTGGCAGTGTAGGGGTTAAGTGTTCCTAGGGGTGTGTTACTAACTGTTGGGGGCTGGGCTTTAATTCAGTGAACACTGATCTCTGCTCCAATCACATGGAGCAGAGATCAGCGTCACTAGTTGCTAGGCAATACGGGGAGATGCTGTTTACAACTGCATTTCCTCATTCAGCCGCCCTGTGAGACGATCGCGGGTATGCCCGCGGCCATCGAGTCCGCGGGACCCGCGACCGGACTAACGGGGGTCCCGACCAGCACGTGAGCGCGGCAAATTTAAAGGGACATACAGGTACGCCCATTTGCCTGCCCGTGCCATTCTGCCGACGTACATCGGCGCGCGCTGGTCGGGAACCGGTTAATGGTCATTTCAAATTCTCTTAGTCAATGTGGGGTTAATGGAACAGTTGGACGATTAGGTCAGTCCATTTTAATTCCCACATGAGTAGTGTGTTATATTGGGGGAGTATGGTGAGACACAGTAATGTGCATGCTGTTGTTAACCATCTAGCCGTCTGTGAATATTTTATCATTTATAATTACAATTTTAACTGGCAGAAGGCGGGATAATTGGACAGGTGGACAATATGGCGGGGGTCCATGTCCATTCACTTAAAAGTCCGCCAAATTTGCTCAATATGAGTTAAAGTTATGAGGAGGAGGATACGTAAGCTTCGTTGCTGTGCCTTGTCGCCACACCCTGTGACGAAGTCTGAAGTGACGAAACGCGCCGGGACGTGGCTACACGGCAATGCTGAGATGGTGACTCCATGTGTATGAAGGAAGCTATGAGAAGATCGCAACACTGAGTCACCTGGCTTGTTTGTAATTTTAACCAAGCGATTTTGAATCTTTTATAATGTAAGTGCATTACTTTTAATAAACCGATTCCCTTAAGGTGTTTTTACACAATTTCTATCCCCACATGTGGAGAGTGTCTTTAATAATCTGGATGGAGATTGGTGTGTAAAAGTAAAAACATCTAATAAGGTGATATTTGCCAGACACGAGAGGGAATGGCAACAGCATCTGGTGAGCTTTATTCTTAACCACTACAATACAGGGCACTTTCGCCCCCTTCCTTCCCAGCCCAATTTTCAGCTTTCATCGCTCTAGCGCTTTCAGTGACAATTGCGCAGTCATGCTACACTGTACCCAAATTAAATTGTTATCATTTTGTTCGCACAAATAGAGCTTTATTTTGGTGTTATTTATTCATGACTCCGTTTTTTATTTTTTGCGATATAAGCACAAAAAAAGCGGAAGTTTGGAAAAAAAACAATATTTTCTTTTTTCGATTTTAAAAGAAATCCAATAAAATCAAATTTTGTCATAAATTTAAGCCAAAATGTATTCTGCTACATGTTTTTGGTAAAAAAAAAAATCCGTTAAGTGTATAATAATTGGTTTGTGTGATCACGGACATATGTACACAAATGATCATGTACATATGTGTGCAGATAATCATTGGGACATGTGATTTTAGTGGGACATATGTGGGGGATATGGTTTTATTATTAGGGACATGTGTTTTTATTATTTGGGGACATGTATGTTTTGGGGACATGTGTGGGGACATTGTGTTTACACTGTGTTGTGTGTGTGTTTACACTAGACTGGTGATCAGTGAGTAAAAAGCTGTAAAAAACAGCTCATACTCACTGATCATCAGCCGGCTGCAGCATTCTGCTCTCCTCTCCTCAGCGATGACTTCCGTGTGAGGAGAGGAGAGCCGATTGCCTAGCAACCGGCTGTTTGTTTACATCACATGACGGCCGTGATTGGACATCATGTGATCAGGAGGGCCAATCACAGAGCCCTCCTGCCGATCTGAGATGTGCCGTGTCCGGGTGACACGAGCACATCTGGATCGCGCCGCTGCGCGGTCACGCGCGCGCGCAATCCCGCTCCTTCTGATGGACGTTCCTACATATGCATTGGCCGGGTGGGAAGTGGTTAAGGGAGTGGAATTGGCACACATCACTTTGGTGAAGGATTTTGGTGGATCAACAAGATTTTGTTTCACATTGTTTCCATCACTTTGAGTTGGACTGTATTTCCATATTGATTTGCATATGTTGGAGCATATATATTTTTTGGATATGCAATATGGACATTTTTCATTATGTATGGGTGGTTTATGTTGATCATTTCACAATGTAAGGCCTCATGCACACGAGACGCAGTTAAACGCGCGTTCAGATGCAGTTGGACAGTTTTTTCAACTGCACCTGAACTCATTCAATGTTATCCTATGTGTCCATGCACACAGTCTCGTTTTTTTCCGTTTATATGCAGTTGCGTTTAATCTCGTTTTTCCAGAAGCAAAAAAATGCGTTCAGAAACAAAAATTTCTGCGTTTCAGACGCAAAACGCGGCAAAACGCGGTAAAACGCGGCAAAACGCCGCTACCGCGTTTAGCCGCGTTTGCGTTTATATGCGTTTTTAAAGGTGACCTTTTTTTTTACATTAAAAATCTCAAAAATGATTGCAAATGATGAAAAACCATTAGAAAAATATTTTAAACAATTGCAATTGCAAGTGGACAATGCACAACTTGTGGCAAGTGACGTGGCAAGTGGACAATCCACAACTTGTGGCAAGTGACATGGCAGGTGGCAAGTGATGTGGCAAGTGGACAATCCACAACTTGTGGCAAGTGACGTGGCAGGTGAAGTGGCAAGTGACGTGGAAAGTGGACAATAGACAACTTGTGGCAGGTGACGTGGCAAGTGACCTGGCAGGTGACGCGGCAAGTGACTTGGCAGGTGACGTGGCAAGTGGAAAATCAACAACTTGTGGCAGGTGACTGGCATGTGACGTGGCAAGTGGACAATCCATAACTTGTGGCAGGTGACGTGGCAAGTGACGTGGCAAGTGGACAATCCACTTGTGGCAGGGGACGTAGCAAGTGACGTGGCAAGTGGACAATCCACTTGTGGCAGGTGATGTGGCAAGTGACGTGGCGAGTGGACAATCCACAACTTGTGTCAGGTGACGTGGCAAGTGGACAATCCACAACTTGTGGCAGGTGATGTGGCAGGTGATGTGGCAAGTGATGTGGCAAGTGGACAATCCACTTGTGGCAGGTGACGTGGCAGGGGACGTGGCAAGGGACGTGGCAAGTGGACAATCCACAACTTGTGGCAGGTGATGTGGCTGGTGACGTGGCAAGTGGACAATCCACATCTTGTGGCAGGTGACGTGGCAGGTGACGTGGAAAGTGGTGTGGCAAGTGGACAATCCACAACTTGTGGCAGGTGATGTGGCTGGTGACGTGGTAAGTGGACAATCCACAACTTGTGGCAGATGGCATGGCAGGTGACATGGAAAGTGGACAATCCACATCTTGTGGCAAGTGACGTGGCAGGTGATGTGGCAAGTGACGTGGCAAGTGGACAATCCACAACTTGTGGCAGGTGATGTGGCAAGTGATGTGGCAGGTGATGTGACAAGTGGACAATCCACATCTTGTGGCAAGTGACGTGGCAGCTGACGTGGCAAGTGACGTGGCAGCTGACGTGGCAAGTGACATGGCAAGTGGACAATCCACATCTCGTGGCAAGTGACGTGGCAGGTGATGTGGCAAGTGACGTGGCAAGTGGACAATCCACAACTTGTGGCAGGTGCCGTGGCAAGTGACACGGCAAATGCAAGTGTACAACTGCTCTCTATGCTGCTGCTGCTCACTCTGATCAAAATAGCAGAAATAGTTAAAAAAAATGCTTTGAGAGCTTGGGGAGGGTCTACATGATGTTATCTTTATAAACGCGTCTAAACGCAAACGCGTCTAAACGCGTCTAAACGCGACATGCAAACGCGGCAAAACGCGCGTTTCTAAACGCGCGTTTCAGCTTTTTTTTAACAGAGGTTTCATCTGCGTCTCGTGTGCATGAGGCCTTAATATTTAGGAGTTTTTTAGATTAGTGTACTAGTGTGGAATTATTTGTCTCTCGATCTTTTTTACATTGACATTTGTTTCACCTCATTTGCGTGTCTATGTGAACGTTTGACCATTCTTCTTAAAGCGCATTTGTGGGGTCAGGCGCTGATGTTGAACGAGAAGGCCTGGCTCGTAGTCTCCACTTTAATTCATCCCAAAGGTGTTCTATCGGGTTGAGGTCAGGACTCTGTGCAGGCCAGTAAAGTTCCTTCACTCCAAACTCGCTCATCCATGTCTTTATGGACCTTGCTTTGTGCACTGGTGCGCAGCCATGTTGGAACAGGAAGGGGCCATCCCCAAACTGTTCCCACAAATTTGGGAGCATGAAGTTGTCCAAAATGTCATGGCACGCCAATGCCTTAAAAGTTCCCTTCACTGGAACTAAGGGGCCAAGCCCAACCCCTAAAATACAACCCACACACCATAATCCCCCCAAATTATTTGGACCAGGGCACAAAGCAAGGTCCATAAACACATGGATGAGCGAGTTTGGGGTGGAGGAACTTGACTGGCCTTCACAAAGTCCTGACCTCAACCCGATAGAACACCTTTGGGATGAATTAAAGTGAAGACTGCAAGCCGATGTTCATGACTGACGGAGATCGCGAGCACGAGAGGCAGAACAGGGGTAGGGGGGGGGGGGTGTGTGTGTGTGTGTGTGTGTGTGTTTGTGTGTGTGTGTAAATCCCTGTTCTGTGAGGAGTGACAGATCGTGAGTTCCTAATAGCTAGGAACCACGATCTGTCATTTCCTCCAGGTCAGTCCCCTCCCCCTACAGTTAGAAACACACACAGGGAACACACTTAACCCTTTGATCGCCCCCTAGTGTTAACCCCTTCCCTGCCAGTGACATTTTTACAGTAATCAGTGCATTTTTATAGCACTGATCACTGTATAAATGGCAATGGTCCCAAAAATGTATCAAAAATTGTCTGCTGTGTCCGCTAAAATGTCGTAGTCCCGATACAAATCACAGATCACCACCATTACTAGTAAAAAAAAAAAAAAAATAATAAAAATGCTATAAATCGAACCCCAATTTTGTAGACGCTATAACTTTTGCGCAAACCAATCAATATACGCTTATTGCGATTTTTTTTACCAAAAATACGTAGAAGAATACATATCGGCCCAAACTGAGAAAAAAATTAGTTAGAGATATTTATTATAGAAAAAAGTACAAAATAGTGAGGGTTATTTACGAAAGGCAAATCCACTTTGCACTGCAAGTGTACTTGGAAGTGCAGTCGTTCTAAATCTAAGGGGTAGATCTGAAATGAGGGGAAGCTCTGCTGATTTTATCATCCAATCATGTGCAAGCTAAAAGGCTGTTTTTTTTTATTTTCCTTGCATGTCCCCCTCGGATCTACAGCGACTTTACTTCCAAGTGCACTTTCAATGCAATTTCAAGTGCACTTTGCACTTGTAGTTTGCAGTTGTAGTGCAAAGTAGATTTGCCTTTAGTAAATAACCCCCATTGTGTTTTTTTCAAAATTGTCACTTTTTTTTTTGTTTGTAGCACAAAAAAAAAAAAACGCAGAGGCGATCAAATACCACCAAAAGAAAGCTCTATTTGTGGGGGAAAAAAAGAACGTCATTGTTTGGGTGTAACGTCGCATGACCGCGCAATTGTCAGTTAAAGCGACGCAGTGCCGAATCGCCAAAAAACGGCCCGGTCATTCAGCAGCCAAAACTTCCAGGGGGCTGAAGTGGTTAGGGTAAGAATTGAATATTGGAGGCTCCCAGCATTTGCAAGGATGTTTCCTGAGATCAATACATATTTACACCTATAATTGAGACAATCGCACATTATACATGAATATCGGGGTGGTCAACTGCCAGTAAATTTACTGACATTTAAAAAAATATATAAAAATCTGTGAAGTGTCAGTAAATATCAATTTCATGCTGTGTTGACTTTTTAAGTGCAATCAGGCAAATTACATTCTTATGGCTATTGTCCGTGTTTCCATATCATGTTACTCCTCCTAGATTGTAAGCTCTAGAGCAAGGCCCTCCGATTCCTCTTGTACTAAATTGTAATGTCTGCCTTCATTTTGTTAAGCGCTGCGCAAACTGTTGGCGTTATATAAATGCTTTATAATAATAATAATAATACTGTTCAAATATTCACTGTGCTAGTTTTCAATAGGAGTTCTGTAATTTTTCAGGTTGCCAGTAAAAAAAAAGTGCTCTGTCAGTAAATTTTCCATCTTGTGTCAGTAAAAAAATGCTGTTAGGTTGGCAACCCTGAAGAATATGTATCTTATTTGCAATGCATGCCATTCCTCAGTCTTTTAATGCTCTAGGTGACAATATGTACAGGAAAGTCATAGTGTATTATGAGTTCTTACCCAGCATGGGCTAGCAGGGATGGGCAAGGGCCCGCGCTTGGTGGAGCGTCCCTCTGATGGCGGCTTGATCCCAGGTACACAGGTGTATGAGCCCCTGCACTGCCTTGCAGAGCCCACGTCTCAGTGTCCCTGTCCATCACAGCCAGGCTCCCGGGGAAGCCCCGCCCCCTTCTGTTTGCTGTCACCAGGCAGCCGTCTCCAGGGCAACAAGGGCAACACAATCCTATTCCTGCAGCACATGATGGCTTTCCCTGTAATCCATCTGTGCAGGCCTGACTGACAGCTTGTGTGTCATAACAACCTGTAAACTCATTACAACCCCCGTGGTGTATAGCACCGCGCCACCGCAACAAGCGCTTAAATGCGATTAGGGAGAAGTTCTGTATTATTGATGAATAAAAAGTGAAAAGGATTGAAGCGAAATGCTATCCACGCCATGTACGGAAACGCGGGATTTAAAGTACCAGGGTGGCATACACTATACTGCCAAAAGTATCGGGACGCCTGCCTTTACACGCACATGAACTTTAATGCCAGTCCTAAGGCCCGTACACACCATGCGAAAATCGGAAAGTAAAGTTTCATTCCGACGAATGATCTGACGATTTTCGGATCGTTAGTACGGTGCTTTCCAGAGCCGATTGCGGTTTTTTGCGTACGACAAAATGTGCAGGCTATAAAATTTTTGTCGGATGTGAACGCGACGTCTGATTTTCGTTTTAATAGTACGGTTTTCGCATGAAAAAAAAAAAAAAACAGAAAAGAGCAAGACTGCGCATGCTCAGAAACGAAAGAATACGCACAAAACTATTCAACGCGCTACGTCACTTAAAAAAAAAAAAGAGAACAGAAAGGGGCGGGGCTTTAAATGAAGCATGTGCGGGATAGGAGACAAATTATTTTAGTAGTGGACATATCTATAGTACATTATATATCTTATATTAACATAATTGATTCATTAACCCCTTCCTGACCAGAGCATTTTTTTTGCGATTTGGCTCTGCGTCGCTTTAACTGATATTTACTGACACTTCACAGATTTTTTTATTTTATTTTTACAAACTGGCGGTTGATCACCACGATATTCATGTATAATGTGCGATTGTCTCAATTATAGGTGTAAATATGTATTGATCTCAGGAAATATCCTTGCATACGCTGGGAGCCTCCAATATTCAATTCTTACCTTAACCAGCCCCGGAAGATTTGGCTGCTGAATGACCGGGCCGTTTTTTGGCGATTCGGCACTGCGTCGCTTTAACTGACAATTGCGCAGTCATGTAACGTTGTACCCAAACAAAATTCACCTCTTTTTTTTCCCCCCACAAATAGAGCTTTCTTTTGGTGGTATTCGATCGCATCTGCGGTTTATTTTTTTTGCGCTTACAAAATAAGAGCGACAATTTTGAAAAAAAAAAAAAGCAATATTTTTAAATGACACTGGCAGTGAAGGGGGTTAACCACTAGCGCGGTTATGAAGGGGTTAATAGCTATTTTATATTCTTCAGAAAAAATTCATAAGTATAAGCATAAATAAATACCAGCTTGGTTAGAGTTACTCCAATTAATAACTGGGAATTTTAATTTAACAAATTTATTGTATATGATAAAAAATAGTGTATGGTTCAAGCAGTCCATACAATGAATAAACATGAAAGAAGATGACAAAAAATGCAGTACACAGGCAGAAAACAATTAGACCCCTTTCACACCAAGGGCGTTTTGCAGGCGCTATAGCGTTAGAAATAGCGCCTGCAATCCGCCCTAAAGAAGCTGCACCATTGTGTGTAGTGTGAAAACCCCGAGGGCTTTCACACTGGAGCGGTGCGCTGGCAGGACGTCAGAAAAAAGTCCTGCCAGCAGCTTCTTTGGAGCGGTGAAGGAGCAGTGTGTTTACCACTCCTCCACCGCTACTCCCCATTGAAATCAATGGGGCAGCGCTGTAATACCGTTGGCAAAACGCTGCTATTGCGGCGTATTGCCGGCGGTTTTAACCCTTTCACGGTCGCTAGCGGGTGGTAAAAGCGTCCCGCTACCGGGCGAAATGCGCCGCAAATCCGGCGGTAAAACGCCGCTAAAAGTAGCGGCGTTTTACCGCCGACGCAATGGGCGGTGTGGTGTGAAAGGGATCTTAATGTAATATGAAAAATACTTCTGATGTTGTATTCTGGCGTATGAGAATTGTGAGTAACCTCTTCACTTTCGAAATGAGACTCGCATGCAACAAAAAGTGAACGGTGGTCCCAAAATCTGATCGTGTGTAGGAGGTTTTAGTCCGTAGGGTTCAATATTGAGTTGATCCAACCTTTGCATCTATAAACAGCTCCAACTCTTCTGGGAAGGCCGTCCACAAGCTTTAGGAGTGTGTCTATGGGAATGTTTGACCTTTCTTCCAGAAGAGCATTTGTGAGGTCAGGCACTGATGTTGGATGAGAAGGCCTGGCTTACAGTCTCCACTCCAAATCATCCCAAAGATGTTCTATCGGGTTGAGGTGCAGGCCAGTCAAGGTCCTCCACCCCAAACTCATTCATCCACGTCTTTATGGACCTTGCTTTATGCACTGGTGGGCAGTCACGTTGGAACAGGAAGGGGCCATCCCCAAACTGTTCCCACAAAGTTGGGAGCATGAAATTGTCCAAAATGTCTTGGTATGCTGATGCCTCGGTGTGTCTTCCAGGTTATCGCGGCTCCGGCGCTGTGAGTGGCTGGAGCCGCAATATCACTCCTTTGCATGAACACTGAAGACTTCGTTCTGGCAGGGTCCGGCGTCTGCCAGGCTTTCAGCCGAGAATCCCCTGTGCCCATGCGCTGCTGCAGTCAGTGGCTCATTGCATGGGGAATATCTCCTAAATCGTACACGTTTAGGAGATATATATTTTTTTTACCTACAGGTAAGTCTTATTATAGGCTTACCTGTAGGTACAACTTTAAAAATAAACTATACAATAAGAGTTCCCTTCATTGGAACTAAGGGGCCAAGCCCAACCCCTGAAAAGCAACCCCCACACCATAATCCCCCCTCCACCAAATGATTTGGACCAATGCACAAAGCAAGGTCCATAAAGACAATGATGAGCGAGTTTGGGGTGGAGGAACTTGAATAGCTTGCACAGAGTCCTGACCTCAGCCTGATAAAACACCTTTGAAGATCGATCAAAAAAGAAATGAATAATTTATCAAAGCGTGTATGTCCACCATTAGGCTGGATTCACACCTATGCATTTTTAGTGCTTTTTGCAGATTTGCACTACAGTCCATGTAACATGGTTTCCTATGGAACACGTTCTGTAGTGTAAATCCAGCCTTCGGGTTTAAAGTGTATTTTTTCCATGCATGGGTGGTTTCTGGAAGTGCATAGGCGGTGCTGGATTAGAAAAAAAAAACTCATCGACAATAGTCCTATTTTAATGCTGCTTCAAATCTAGTAGATATTTGCCAGTGCTCTTGTGTTCGCAATAAGGTATTATTTGTATTTATTATTATTCAGGATTTATATAGCGCCGACAGCTTACGCAGCGCTTTACAACATTAGGGCAGACATTACAATACAATATTTTTACAGTATTTTATTCAATGGCTGTCATCCAGAATATATTCCACTAGATGGCACCCTTGTATAAATACTAACGCTCTTCGAAGTTGTTTTTTCTGAAAAGTATGGGAAGTAAGAGTTCCTTGTGAAAACTAGTAGTTGCCTGGCTGTGTGGCTCTACCAGTTTTGGGTCACAGAAGAGTCATGCTATGAATGTCCATTCTAATTCCTTATCAGAGCTGGGAAAGTTTAGCATGAAGTTGACAGGCAGTAAAAAGCAAAACATGAGCAAGTACCCTAAGCAGCATGTCTTTACTATGGGTGGAGGAGACAAGAGACCCCGGAGGAAACCCACACAGGCACAGGGAGAACATGCAGAGTCCAGTCAGGAGGTGTCATGGTCAGGGGCGGACTGACAACTCATGGGGCCCCCAGGCAATAGGAGATTATGGGGCCCCCAGGCAATCAGAGATTATGGGGCCACATAGTATACACAAACACACACACAGTATAATATCACACACACAGTACACACAGACATGTTTCTATTGGCTGAGAAGGTACTGGAGAGGTGGGGCAACTATAATCTTGGGTTTTACTGAGGCTGGCAACCCTGATGGGGCCCCCTAGTGGCATGGGGCCCTCGGGCAGTGCCCGAGTAGCCCAATGGTCAGTCCGCCCCTGGTCATGGTTGAGGTTTGAACCAGCAACCTGGTTGACTTTTTTCCATACATTTTTTTTTTTTTTTACACTTTTCATTCTTAAGGCCCGTACACACGGTCGGACTTTTTGACAACATGCATGCAAATTAGCTGTTTTGGAGCAACATCCGGACAAACTTTTTCTGTTTTCATCTGACTTTTGTTGGCTGTGCGAACGGACAAACTTTCTGGCAACAAAAGTCCGATGGAGTAAAGTCCGACCGTGTGTATGCAAAAGCATCGGACTTTTGTACAAGGTACAAACACGCATGCTCAGAACCAATGCAAAAGATCAGACTACAATACAGAAGTTGACCAAAGGTGGCGCTGGAGTCATTGAACGTCCTCTTTTGAAGTGGCGTCAGTACGTTGTGACGTCACTACGTTCGTGTTTGTTGTCAAAAAGTCCGATCGTGTGTATGCAATACAAACTTGTGGACCACGCCCTTTGTACAAAAGTCCACGGGAAAGCTTGTACAAAGTCCGATCGTGTGTATGGGGCTTTAGTCGTATCTCAGTGCTGCTGATCTCCTGCAGCCCCTTCCGGTCTACATACACTCGCTCCAGTTTCGGCTGCACATCATAGATTTGGACCGGCTTCCTTATAGTGACAACAGTGGACAAAACTTGCCCAATGTGTCGGCTTGGCCCCTTGTAATCTCCACCAGGGGAGCACAATTAGGTAACAGTTGTCACACAGCAGGGGCCTGGACATGGACCTTCATTAGCAGTATCACCAGAGATATATATATATATATATATATTTTTTTTTTATGAAAGCCGCAGATAAAAAAAAAAAAAAAAAAAATAGATTGTAACCATCTTTTTTAAAATTACATTAGCATGCTAAAGCTTATTTTAGGAATTTGGATCTACTTTCAAAATGTGAAACCACCATTGGCACAACATAGTGGGCGCCCACAAGTGCCTACACACCAGAATACATTACCTACTGTCGGGATTTGAACCCAGGCCCTCAGCTCTTTCCGGCAGTAGCTCTTCTTGCTGAGCCATAGATGCTGAAACTCTTGAACAAACCTACTTTCCATCTTGTTCCTGGTGAACCTTGAACTATTTGCTCCTCCCATGAATTTCCTATTTAGGCCTTGCCATTGCACTTCCCGTTTGCCAGATTATTGTGCTCTCTCCAGGCAGTATCTTGCTCCTTACATTGCTGCTGCCATCCACATTTTCATTAACAAATTTTAGCATGTTCCTCAACTATGCCTCTGCTTGATAAATGAAAAGGAATGTAGTGCTCTCACCAAGGGAGTCTCCCGAGTATAGAAGTAGAATCCACGATAGAGTGCTTAGGCTGTTGTGTCCTCTGGACAACATTTAAGCAACAGTCAAAATAGCAAAAGCCAGAAGCCCCATGTCCATATCCAAATGTAAATGTTTATTGGTACATGTAAAAAGATACAAGGACTGGTGCGTTTCAGCACACCACCTTGGGCACAGCACTGGTGTGCCAAAATGCATCGGCCCTTGTATCTTTTTACATTTGGCTATGGACATGGAGTTGCCAGCTACCTGCAACCATTTGCTGCTGACCTTTACTGGCTACGTTTCTGCTTGATGCCTATCTGCTACCAGACCCCCAGTTTGCTCACCTCCTTGTGGGGCAATCCTGAAGGCATGCAGCAAAACCCATCTCCACCATCAGGAGTTCTGGCGAAGATCGGTTAGTGCTTAGATTCCGTGCCTCAGCTAGACCCCAATCACCTGCCAATGGAATTTGCTTGTGCATTCATCCTGCTGGTTTCTGTGTGAGCCTTTCCATTGCTTTAGCCACTGGCCTAGTAATGGTTTAGTGATCTGTTTTATAATACAATATCTGTATATTTTTTTTTGAATATGAAATATATTTAAACATTTTCTTAATGGTGCTCCCATTTGGAGTAAATTTATGGTTTGATGGTATCAATCTGATTATACTCATAGCACTTTAGGCTTCGTTCACACCGTTGCGACTTGTGATATGATTTGACAGTTGAAAAATTGCATGACAAGTTGCACTCTATTTGTGCCTATTGTGACGCCAACTTGCGCCGATTTAGAAAAACGCTCCTGCACTATTATTGGCGATTTCATGTGCGACTTGCATAGACATCTGTGCATGAAGTTGCGCAGATGTCAGCAAGCCACACATGAAATTGCACGGACCTCGGTCTCTGAAATCGTGCTGAAGTAGCGGAATTTCAAAGCCGCATTCAGTGTGAACCGGGCTTAGGACAGTTCCATCCCAAAAAAATATTAACTGTACAACCTCAATTGCAAAAAAGTTGGGACACTGTAAAATCTACATTAACCACTTCCCACCCGGCCAATGCATATATACGGCCGGGTGGGAGCCGTCTACTCCTGATAGGCCGTTCAGGAACGTCCTTCAGAAGTAGCGGGATCGCGCACGCGCGTGCCCGCGCAGCGGCGCGATCCCGATGTGCTCGTGTCACCCAGACACGGCACATCTCAGATCGGCAGGAGGGCTCTGTGATTGGCCATCCTGATCACATGACAGCCGTGTCCAATCACGGCCGTCATGTGATGTAAACAAACAGCCGGTTGCTAGGCAATCGGCTCTCCTCTCCTCACACGGAAGTCATCGCTGAGGAGAGGAGAGCAGATCGCTGCAGCCGGCTGATGATCAGTGAGTATGAGCTGTTTTTTACAGCTTTTTACTCACTGATCATCAGTCTAGTGTCAACACACCACACAGTACAAACACAGTCCCCACATATGTCCCCAAAACACACTTGTCCCCAAAACATACATGTCCCCAAATAATAAAAACACATGTCCCCAATAATAAAAACATGTCCCCCACATATGTCCCACTAAAATCACATGTCTCAATGATTATCTGCACACATATGTACGTGATCACCTGCACACATATGTACATGATCATTTGCGTACATATGTCCGTGATCACACAAACCAATTATTATACACTTAACTGAATTTTTTTTACCAAAAACATGTAGCAGAATACATTTTGGCTTAAATTTATGAGAAAATTAGATTTTGTTGGATTTCTTTTCAAATAGAAAAAAGAAAATATTGTTTTCTTTTCCAAATTTCCGCTTTTTTGCGCTTATATCGCAAAAAATAAAAAACGGAGTCGTGAATAAATAACACCAAAATAAAGCTCTATTTATGCGAACAAAATGATAACCATTTAATTTGGGTACAGTGTAGCATGACCGCGCAATTGTCATTGAAAGCGCTAGAGTGATGAAAGCTGAAAATTGGGCTGGGAAGGAAGGGGGTGAAAGTGCCCCGTATTGTAGTGGTTAAAAACAGAATGCAATGATTTGCAAATCCCATATTTTATTCACAATAGAAAACATATCTAACGTTTAAACTGAGAAAAAAATTACCATTTTATGAAAAAAAATAAAATAAAAATTTAAATTTAGAGCAGCAACACATCTCAAAAAAATTGGGGCAGGGCAGAAAAAAACCCAGCAAAGTAAGTGCCAGGAACAAGGAAGAGCTGGAAGAACATTTTGCAACAGGCCAGTAACATGATTGGGTATAAAAGAGCATCTTAAGGCTGGACCAGGGGTTAAAAGGAAATAAAATAGCTTGATTGCCCCATCAGCACTGACTGTGTTCTTGCTGAGCTATTGTATTGCGACAGCTATATCTGCTGGTGGTGATCGTAACAAAAAACTCCCCCAAAAAAAAAAAACTGAAAAAAAAAAAGAAAAAAAAGACAGGCTGTTTTTTTTTTTTTTTAATTGTCTTCAGTACAACCAGCCTGCCAATTGAGCATAGTGGTGCTTCAATTTGAGTTAATTTTATGGTATTATAACCTTTAAAAAAAAAAAAATTTCATTTTTAATAAATAGCTACTCCAGATAGTTGGTGAACTATTAATACTTTCTGAGGAAACGTATGTTGAAAGCGGAGTTCTGCCCACATTTTTATGTTATCATCGGTTTTATTGCAGCATTTTAAAAAAAGCATTGGAGGTTTGTTTGTTTTTTCGCTCCATTTACCTGGTTTCCAAAGGCTAATCTTTCTTCCTCCTGTTCATCCCCAGCACAGCGAGGTACGTAATTTCCACCGGCGCACCGCCTCCTGGGAGATGTGCGTCATCATTCCCTGGAGTCGGTGGGCATCGCCACCTGGTAGCTTCTTGTAATTTCCAAACAGGAAATGACGCAAAGGTGGCGATAAGTGCAATCTTTCTTCCGGGGTATAGTCTTGAGTGGCAGGTTGACATAGCAACAGGCGGGAACTTCCTCCAACGCCACCATTGCTATGGAAACCTAAACTACAATGCACGTATTGCACCTTGTGTGCAATATCGGGAGGTGCATGCTGGGTATCCAGCAGCACCTTATCCCGGAAAGAAGATATGAGTGGGCTTCACATGCCTACAATTAAGAAGGGAGTGGGGGTGGTAAAGGAATATAAAAGTGGATTTACCTAAAAAAAAATAATAATAATAAAAAATAAATAAATATACTCACTCACCACTTTATTTGGTATGCCTGTTCAATTGCTTGGTAACACAAATTGCTAATCGGTCAATCAAATGGCAGAAACTCAATGCATTTAGGCATCTAGAAATGGTCAAACCGAGCATCAGAATGAGAGGAAGAAAGTAACTTTGAACCCACGTGGTATAGTAGTTGTCAGGGCCGCTGATAGAAATCATGGGGCCCCGTACAGCCTACCTGACGGGGCTCCCTTCAGCCCCACCCCTGGTCCCTCCTTCAGCCCCACCCCTGGCCCTGCCCCTATAAAGGGGCTAGGGTATACATAAAGGCTAAATTGTGGGCATGGCTAATTAAAAAATATGCGCTACGCGGAGCTGGAAAATGGACATGGTTTAAAGAGGAAGTAAACCCTGATGAAGTAAACTACTTCCTCTTTCATTCCCTGCAAAGGCAAAGCATAATGGACTACTATGCATCGCATAGTAGTCCATTATGTGTCACTTACCTGACACAGGAGCCAGCGAAGTCGCCGCTGTCCCCTGTAGTCCGCTGCATCCATCTTGTTGGTGGGGTCTCGCAGCCCCCGCCGCTGTCATTCGGCAAAGCCGCTATGACGTCACTCCCGCGCATGCGCACGGGAGCCGACACGCGCGGCAGCTCCGTCGCGGAGAATGCCGCACTCAGTGTGCCTGCACGCCGCTGTCTACGGCGCATGCGCCGTAGACAGCGGTGCCCGTTTTCGGGCAAATATCTCCTAAACCATATAGGTTTAGGAGATATTGCTGGGACCTACAGGTAAGCCTTAATCTAGGCTTACCTGTAGGTCAAAGTGGTTTGTAAGGGTTTACAACCACTTTAAATTACACTTAATTATTAGGTGTGGTTAGTCTAAAATGACTGTGTGTAAGATGCAGATGATACTGTGCTGCGTTCATAACTGCACTGTCCAATTTGTCACAGTCAAACAGTTCTTCTTTTTCATGTAGAAGATGCCATGTCAGCTAAGCCCATTTAAAAAATAAATAAAAAATTCTAAACTTTTAATGAGAAGTAATATGTCTAAGGGAGCGGTTCACACCATGGCTGCATCTGAATTGCGAAGAAATGTGCTGTGGATTCCTGTAAAATTCAACCTGCACGCAATAATGCACTGTTTTTGTGATCTGCACCAGGTGTCAATGAAAAGTCAATGAAACCTCAAATGCAGGTTTCCCAACTTAGTTTGCCCTGCCCCTGCCAGCCCTGGATCGAGTGATCTGGTTGCATTGCATTTTAAAAAGTAGTGCATACACTACACTACTTTTTGCGCATTGCAATTTTAGCCCATTCAAAATGAATGAGCTTGAAATTGCACTGCACAGACCTGCATGTGAATTGCACAGGAACGCACAGTGAGTTCCTGTGTGATTCAGCTCCAGGCATGGAGTGATCCAGTGATTTAAATAGAAAAAAAAGTGGGGTTTGCTGACATTGATGGCATCTCCTTTTTCATGCAGCACTTCTGTGAGAAATATGGCAGTGCAGTAATAAAACCCAATTTCTCACAGTCAGGACAGCTGTGCTACATGAAAAGCAGACATTAGACTTTACATTAGAGTTAGTGTGACTGGGCTAACCTGCAGTCCCGAGAATCCAGATCCACTGTCACCATAATGCAGCTCATGTGTGCGCACCAGAAGTCAGGAATGATCATCCTCCAAGCCGGCCACACCCCCTCCCTCCCACTCAAACTACAAGATCTCACAGTCAGGCTCCACCTTTCTGCCTCTGAGATGTGTAGCCCCAGTGAGGGCTCACTGAGAGCAGTCCAACAGCTGCTGAGGGAGGAGCAAGGGGGAAGTTGGAGAAATACTTTTTTTTTTTCTTTCTTCTACAATCTATTCAGATTGATCGGGCCCCCTGGTGGCCGGGCCCGGTATAACAGGGCCAGTTGTACTGGCTTATCAGCGTCCCCTGGTAGTTGCTGTCAGACGGGTTGGTCTGAGTATTTCTAAAACTGCTGATCTACTGGGATTTTCACACACAACCATCTCTCGGGTTTACAGAGAATCAAAAAAAAGAGAAAATATCCAGTGAGCGGCAGTTGTGTGGAGGAAAAATGCCTTGTTGATGTCAGGAGAATGGGCAAACTGGTTTGAGATGATAGAAAGGCAACAGTAACTCAAAATAACCACTCGTTACAACCAACGTATGCAGAATACCATCTCAGAATGCACAAAACATCGAGCCTTGAAGCAGATGGGCTACAGCAGCAAAAGACCACACCGGGTGCCACTTCTGTCAGCTAAGAACAGGAAACTGAGGCTACAATTCGCACAGACTCGCCAAAAATGGACAATAGAAGATTGGAAAAATGTTGCCTGGACTGAGAAGTCTCGATTCAAGCTGTGACATTCAGATGGTCGGCTCAGAATTTGGTGTAAACAACATGAAAGCATGGATCCATCCTGCCTTGTATCAACAGCTCAAACTGGTGGTGGTGTAATGATGTGGAGGATATTTTCTTGGCACACTTTGGGTCCCTTAGTACCAATTGAGCATCATTCAAACACCACAGCTACCTGAGTATTGTTGCTGACCATGTCCATCGTTTTATGACTACAGTGTCCCCATCTTCTGATGGCTCCTTCCAGCAGGATAATGCCCCATGTCACAAAGCTCCAATCATCTCACCACTGGACAATGAGGTCCCTGTCCTCCAATGGCCTCCACACTCACCACATCTCATCCAATAGAGCACTAATAGAGCACCTTTGGGATGTGGTGGAATGGGACACTCGCATCATGGATGTGCAGCCAACAAATCTGCAGCAACTGTGTGATGCCATCACGTCACTATGGACCAAAATCTCTGAGGAACGTTTAACACCATGTTGAATCTATTCCATAAAGAATAAAGGCAGTTCTGAAGGCAAAAGGGGGTCCCCAAGACCCCTTTCACACTGGGGCACTTTGCAGGTGCTACAGCACTAAAAATAGCACCTGCAAAGCGCCCTGAAAGAGCCGCTCCACACACTCCCGAGGGCTTTCACACTGGAGTGGTGCGCTGGCAGGACGGTAAAAAAAAGTCCTGCTAGCAGCATCTTTGGAGCGGTGTATACACCACTCCTTCCCATTGAAATGAATGGGGCAGCGCGGCTATACCACCGGCAAAGTGCCAGTGCAGAATCGCTCTGCTGTGGTTTTAACCCTTTCTCTGCCACTAGCATGGGGGTAAAACCACGCCCGCTAGCGGCCCCATACCACTGATAAAACGTCAGTAAAGCCGCTCCTCCCCAGGACGTCACACCACATACTGCGCTGGTCCCGGAAGTCACAGGCAGCGATCGAGAGCTGGCCGGCTCGATATTTGAGAGGCTTTTTGAACGAAGAGGAATTTGTAAGTGCATTATTTTAGGTTTCTAAAATAAAAAAAGTTTTAAGAGTTACACTATGGAGGCTTCTCTGTCTCTTGCATGGGGGGTGAGCATTGCCTAACCTTCGGATACCATCAGATACGGCGTAGCAGGGACCACTCTCCTGGCCCTATACAGAAACCCTGGCTGGGGAAAAGAGCCACAGGCTGTTGGAAATCTCCCTAAAAAGAGATCCTTGAGTCTAGTAAGCGGTAGTGTTATCGGTGGTGGAGGACCTTTCCTATCGTATCCTGTCACGGCTTCTTGGGTGCTACTGTGTTATGTCACTAGTAAATAGAAGCGCTAAGGATCCTCCTTTATTAATCGCATCTGGTGGAACATTGAATTTGCACTATTTTGGACTTTGTCATTCAGGTTTTTTTGTTGTTGTTGTTGTTGTTGTTTTTAGGCTACATCACTATATTAGTTTGATTGACTGGTTCACTCGCATTTAATTTTTTCAGCATGACCAGCTGTTATCACGTATTTGTTGTTTTTTTCAGCGCAGCTAAAAAAAAAAAAAAAAAAAAAAAAAAAATTATAACGTTTTGTTTAGTGTGTGTATCTCGCATATCTAAGCCCTTGTACACACGGTCGGACATTCCGACAGAAAATGTCCGATCGGACCGTGTTGTGTCGGATAATCCGACTGTGTGTGGGCTCCATCGGACTGTTTCCGTCGGAATATCCGACCGACAAAGTTTTAGAGCTGGGCTATAAAACTTTCCGACAGCATGATCCGATCGGACTTTGTCCGATTGTGTGTAGAGGATTCCGATCAAACAAACTGCCACGCATGCTCAGATCAAATAGACCAAAGCTATTGGCTACTATCCTGATCGTAGTCCCGTCCTAACGAAATAACGTCATCACGTTACGTACGATCGGATTTTCTGACAACTTTGTCCAACCGTGTGCATGCAACACAAGTTTCGGACAAAATCCGATGGATTTTGTTGTCGGAATGTCCGACCGTGTGTACAAGGGCCTAGTTGCAGCAGATATAACATTTGGTTTGTGTTTTTTCAATCACTTTGGAACAGCGCAGTATCACACATTTGATATTTTTTCCTAATAAAGTAGCCGATGAGTGTAAATCCAGTATAATAACCACCTGTGCAGAGAGCGGAGCTGTGGGAGGCGATCTACAGGAGGGGGGCGGAGACAAGACCAGTCCCCCTGCACAAGGCGAGAGCAGCAGCAGTGAGCGGTCTTTATTACAGGAAACACCTGCACAATGGGCACAAGATAAGAGTTGTTTCACACTGAATTCCTACACAGATCTAGAAAAAAAAATAAAAAATACACCAAGTATTAAGAATGCACACAAATCTTCCATCTAGACAGTTTGTTTATGCCAGCTTTAAAATGCATATTTTTACCTTTCAAAAGGAGCGTCCCTTTAAATAAACAGACTTGCAGTAATAGGAGACAGGACAAAAAGGCTTTATTTTTGAATAAGAAAAATCTACATGAAGTGCAAAAAAAGCAGAAGATATAGAGGATATAGATTTTTTTTTTTTCAGATTCCCAATTCTCGTAGGGGGGAGACAAAAAAAAAAAAAAAAAAAAAAAGCTCTGAAAATTAGCATTTACAGTTTCAGAGAAAACCGCATGATTTGGCAAAAGTCCGGAGTGAACTAGGAAGGTGTGTTCTGACCTGCGACAGCACAGCGGTCCCGAGATCTCTCCTCTGAATGAGCCGGGGAGGGAGGCCACCCTGTAGAGACCGCCGGGAGAATATACACCTTTAAATACAGTACCTCTGGCAGTCTTGTAAGTAAAAACGGTCGTGCTCTCGCTAATGGACCTGTCAAGGAGTAAGAAGATGGGCCCGCTGCCAATAATACATGCACCAGGCTGTGTATTTCGAGTTTGATCCTTGGCCGAGTTTATATATAAAAAAAAAATAATATTATATCACTGAGGGGGTTGTTGGAGGGGGGAGGGGGAAGCAGCAAGAGCTGATAATGCACTCGAGAGGAGCCCCTTCAATGTGACTGAAGGTTCCAGCTGTGGGCACTTACTGAAAATCACTTTAAAATGACCTTCTCTGTAAAGACTGCGATAAAGAAAAAACAAAAAAAAAAAAAAAGCAATATTAAAAAATAAAAAAAAGGAAGATTACAGATTGAGACAAGCACATTTTTTTTTTCTCTCTCAAAATAACAATAAAAATATTCTGTCCCATCCTGTGGGGGAATTTGGAATGAAGGTAAATGCCGTGTACATTTTCCCCCTGAGGTTTGACAGACATTCACCGATTTCCTTTACTCTGCACCCAAATGCAAGCCCCCTCCCTCGGCCCTTTAATTCCCCGCCCCTGAGGGCCAGCGATGCAGAGATCCAGGAGCAAAAAATGAGGGAGTCACATCCGCCGTCCAGACACGGTTATTAAAACTGCAAAAATAAAACAAAACAGGTTGTTAGAAAAAAAAAAAAAAAAAAAAGCAACAAACTATAATGTTCTCTATACTGCCAACAATGGCAAATAAGTACTATAAACCTGATGCTGCAGGTCCCGTTCTTAAAATGCTAGTTGCCTGGCTGTTTTGTGCACCCGTTGGTTTTAAAGAGGAAGTAAACTCTCCCACTCTGATGCTTCTTTTCATTTAGTCCATTATAATAAGTAATTAAACTACAGCCACTGTAATCCAGCCCAAATTGCATATTACTTGTTTCCAGTGGTTAGGCAGCACCATCTTAAGTATTGTTTTCTGAGTCCACAGTGGAGTGCATTTCTGCCCTTACATGGAGCACTTCCTGTACTGTTAACCAAGCCTCCTTCTGAATCATTTCTATGGCAACCCTGCTTCCCTGTTCATAGCCGACTTGTTTTATTTCATAGTATTTACTTGTGCCTGATTGTCTAATGTTTGCCCGTGTCAGTCTTATCAGCTTCAGCTGATAAAACTGCAGTAATTGCCAGGTTTACACTGCATGTGATGTCACGTGGTGTGTAGGACTAAGCTCTGAATGATTATGCAGCCTCCTGGGAGTTTAGTGTTGTGCCGTAGGAAGTCCTGATAACAGATAGACAAAGTACATAGAGTGTGCCGTAAATCAGGGGAGATCTGGGCATGCTCAGTGACGTCATTCTAAAGAACAAATAGGATAACAATACTAAGTAAGGAGATATCTACAAGCAGTGTTAATTAGGGTTTTTATGCCGATTTACATGGGACAAAAGTTGTGGGGGAGAGTTTACAACCACTTTAAATAGTCACTGACCAGGAGAAGAAACGCATATCAGGGCAGTCAGAAATTCTACCTATAGATAGTTCCAGCTAGTTAGTGAAAGAGTATTAGGTCCCATTCACACCACTTGCAAGTGTGATGTGCCAGGATCTCAAGGCTGCTGGTGCGAATCAGCCTATTAAAAAGATTATAAGTCAGCAGCTACAAATCCTGTAGCTGCTGACTTTTAATAAAAAGACACTGAGCTGTCCAGGGGATCCAGCAGTATTATTTCCAAAAATACTGCTGTGCGACATAAAAAAATTGCAACAATCGCCATTTTATTCTCTAGGGCAGTGGCTCTCAACTCCAGTCCTCGGGACCCACTAACATGCCAGAATTTAAGTGTTACCTTGGGGAGATGCAGACTAGAAAACTGCAATCGCTGAGCAGCAAATGATATCACCTGTGATATATTTCCGTTATCTTGCAAACCTGGCCTGTTAGTGGGTCCCGGGGACAGGAGTTGAGAAGCGCCGCTTTAGGGTCTTTGCTAAAAATAAAATATGTCATGTTTAGCCAGCTGCCAGTCCAGGCATCTTGGTGGATACTGACTTTAAAGTGGTAGTAAACCGCTGGTGCTTTAAAAAATAAAATAAAATAAAAAAATCCCTGCAAGGCAATGTCATAATGTGCTAGTATGCATCGCATACTAGCACTTTAGGAGAAAACGTACCTTAGAATCCAGTGCCGCAATGTCACCGCTGAGACAGCTGACATCTTCCCCCAGGTCTTCTTTCTGGGCTCGCGGCCGCCAGAAGGTCCGGACCTTCAGAGAGTATGTACCGATGATGTCATTGGATGCATGCACGCTGAATATCTCCTAAACTGTGCAAGTTTAGGAGATATTCACAGTACCTACAGGTAAGCCTCAGTATAGGCCACTACCACTTTAAAGCTGGGATCTCTCCAGAGCATGAATGGGAGAGTGACGTCAGCCGGCAGAAGACTTTACCCCGCTGTCGGCTGAATCTAGTACACAGGAGTGCAGAACTAAGTGCACCCCTGTGACCCTCAGGAGATATAGAGCCAAAAGAGCTTTGGCCACACTTCTCCATTAAATATTGGGACCAGCTCTAAAAAGGTTTATAAAGTGACTTCTGAGGTTATTTTTAAACTCCTGTCAATTCTGATTCTAAGCTTAAGAGGGGAAAAGGATCAAAACATCCCCAATGATCACACAGAAGTGAGTATATTTAAGAATTAGCATTTAAAGTGGAACTTTAGTAATTTTTTTCAACTTTCCATGGAGCGAGTACAAAGAAGGGCAACAAAGCTGATGAAGGGTCTGGAGGATATTAGTTATGAGGAAAGGTTACGAGCACTGAACTTATTCTCTCTGGAGAAGAGACGCTTGAGAGGGGATATGATTTCAATATACAAATACCGTACTGGTGACCCCCACAATAGGGAGAAAACTTTTTCGCAAAAGGGAGTTTAACAAGACTCGTGGCCACTCAATAAAATTATAAGAAAAGAGGTTTAACCTCAAACTACGTAGAGGGTTCTTTACGGTAAGAGCGGCAAGGATGTTGAATTCCCTTCCACAGGTGGTGGTCTCAGTGAGGGGCATTGATAGTTTCAAGAAACTATTAGATAAGCACCTGAACAACCGTAACATACAGAGATATACAATGTAATACTGACCTATAATCACACACGTAGGATGGACTTGTGTCTTTTTTTCAACCTCACCTACTATGTATCCATCTATTAAATCTTCTGCCCTTGTTGTTTTAACTTTTGATAGTAAAACTTTTTTTTCTGCCAGTACATACCTTACACAGCCCACTTCCTGTTTCTTGTCTGGTAATCAGCCTAGGCTTATGATATCATGCACAGCTCTCTCTCCCACTCTCCTGAGAGTTTGCCAGGAAGGGAGGGGGTTTGAGTCATAAGATGGGCAAGAGAGCTGCAGGTGTGCCTCTGTGTAAATTCAGGAAGTGAACAGGCAGCAGCTTCAGCTGCCCACAGTTAAAATGGTTGCTGCCAGACTCAGTGGAGGGAGATTTCTGCAGCATATTTGGCAAGTACAGAATCACAGTTTATATCAAATAATATGCAAAGAGACTTTACAGAGAAAGACTGGAAGCACACCTATACATGCATTCATAAGTGTATCGGCACAGGAGAATGGCTTCGAACTCTTTTCCAAATTGTACAAAACACTTTTCTGACTGAATAAGCTCTCCAACAATTTCCCCCATATATTGGCGAAGCTCGCAAGACGTAGGCTCCCCTTCTACACATATGGTGGTCTTGCTCCCTTACCCAACTCAGGATAAGGAAAGAGGTCCACCACCGCACAACCCAAATAACTCTTCCGATTGATTACTCCCCAGCCCAACTACTTTTTAAATCACTCATCCACCTCAAGGTCAGCATATCATAGATCATTGGCAATGCATATGGTAAATGCAGCTAAGATATGTATTCCAGCCTGTTGGCGCTCCCCCAACCCTCCTACGATAGCGGCCTGGATCAAACATAAATACGATCGCTGAGATGGAAGAGCTTTTTCATTCAGCCAAGAAGACAACTTCTAAATTTATAAAAATTTGGTCTGGCTGGCATCATTTTATCGCAACGGTCGAATATCCCCAGCTAATGACCCGATTAGTTGCCTGAACGATCAGCCTGAAGCCAGAGGAGGAGGATAAAGCCACCCTTAAAGCGGGAGTCTGCCGGGACTCGGCTTTTTTTTTTTTTTTTTTTTAAAAGCCAGCAGCTACAAATACTGCAGCTGCTGACTTTTAAAATAGTGACACTTACCTGTCCAGCGCGCCCGCGATGTCGGCACCCGAAGCCGATCTCTAGATCGTCTCTCGGGTGCTGCCGCCGCCATCTTGGGTATGGGAATCAGGAAATGGAGCCTTTTCGGCTTCATTTCCCGGTTCCCTACTGCGCATGCGCGAGTCGCGCTGCGCAATAAGGATGGTCCCCGCTGCCTCTGGGATCCGTGTGTTTCCCAGCAGGCAGCGGGGCACTTGCGGAAAGGGGCGGAATCTACGCCCCTTTCCGCAGAGAGCTATCCCGGAAGTGGGTGCAGATACCTGTACTGTACAGGTATCTGCACCCCCCTCCCCCCTGAAAGGTGCCAATTGTTGCGCCGGAGGGGGGGGAGGGTTCCAATGAGCGGAAGGTCCACTTTAGGGTGGACCTCCGCTTTAACCCCTTTCCCCCACATCTATGGGGTCTTCCCCTACTCGTTCCTTCTCCTCCTTTCTACTCCATTTTATGAGATCCCTTTATTTCCCTTTTTTTTTTGTTTTTTGTTTTTTATTTTATTAGTTTTCACTGTCGTAATACAGCTTCCAGTCAGCCAACACACCCGACCTTCCCAGACCCACAATCCCCGTACTGGTTGTTAGGGGCCCGTTGGCCGCAACTACACGGGGAGCGATCATCTCCCGCACAGTAGACTGACAGATCTCAACAAGAAAGCTTGAGTAGGAAAAGTTGGACTGAGAACATCCCTACAGGTTACATCGAAACACGGGCAAACAACACTAAGTATTCATGTACACTAAGGCTGCATTCACACTTGAGCGTAGCGTTTTCAAGCGTTTTTTGCTGCGTTTTTACCGCGATGTGCGGCGTTTTTTACCGCGATTTGTCGCGAATTTGTGCAGGGCAAAAGGTCACCAATGTTAAAAGAAGAAAAACGCCCAAATCAGCCCGATTCGCGGGTCCGGAACTTGTTTGAGCTTCAGGCGTAGGGCTTCAGGCGACTTGGAGTGGAGATGTGAACCATCTCCATTGAGAATAATTGATTTTTTCCCCTCCAGCGTTTTGTAGCTTCAGGCGTCAAGCTACAAAACGCTCAGGTGTGAATGGGGTCTTAGACTATACTTTTACAATGTCATAAATATGTTAATGGTTTTATGAACAATTCAAAACTGGTTTAGGTTTCCATACTAGCATGTCGTCTTCTCTCGCTGTACTCTTACCGCAGAGCTTTGAGATGCAATATTCTCTATGTTATATACTTTGACTCCACCCGTTTACTTTCGTACCATTTCTGTACAATTTATGCCTTTCAAATAAAGATCTTTTGAAACTAAACTAATATGTAAAAGTGGTTGGAGGGAAGCTTCAGAATGGCAAAGATGTATTTATTACAAATTATGTGAGCAGACTGCAGTTCCTCTTTAAAGTGCATTTGTGCCCAGACTATGGGCATGCAATTATTTACATATTCTTAACAGGCAGCTAAATTGCTTTATAAAAAAGTTCTCTAGGATCTCTCCAAGCTTTACAAATGTGAAAATTATTCCATCTCAAAGATCTCAGAGAAGACTCTAATGTTGGGTTTTAGTGGATTTCCAACAGCTCAGGAATGACTGCTTGCTGTGTGTTACCATCAGAGGACTGGCAAGCTGCTAAGATTCCAATGTAACAGAAATAGGGAAGAGCTTAGATTTCAATGTTTTCTTCACAACACTTAGAGCCCTTTCACACTGGGGCGTTGGGGGGGCCTCAGCGGTAAAGTGCCGCCATTTTTAGCATCACTTTTTTGGCCACTAGCGGGGAGCTTTTAACCCCCGCTAGTGGCCGATAAAGGGTTAAAAGTGACGCTGCCCGTTGATTTCAATGGGCAGGGGCACTTTGATTTCAAAGCCGCATACAGTGTGGAGGGCTTAGGCTACTTGTTTACAGTTCCCAAGAAAAAAACAGCTTGAGTGGCAGACCGTGCCAAGATTCACATTTCTTTACCAGCCTAGAACACAACATGGGGCCCATCGTTCGTACAGACCACCCATTCCCCGGCCCTCCCGATTCAAATCAAAACTTGCTTACATTCTTTAGGAATTCCTCGGCTACGATACGAGCTCTGGCATTGACTGACAGCTTCATTTCGCTGATCTCCTTGTCGATCTCCTCCATAAAATGAATGACAAAGTCCACCAGCTTGTGTTTGTACATTTGCTCCGTGTGGAAGTTTGTGATCAGGAAGCTGATGTCGTATCCCTGGAAACCCAAAAAAAAAAAAAAATTCTCATTAAACGAGCGGCAGCCATCTGATCTGATGCCACGTTCCCAGCGATAATTACTCCCACGTATCAAAAGGCATTTCCTATTATCACTGATACTGCAAAACACTTCTCAGGAACACACCAAATATGAAGAATTATTACCTCCCTACCAGATCCCCGGACAGTCTGAATAACTTACTGCCAGTGCCCGACCGAATGGAAGATCATTAGGGGTCAGTAGAAACTGCGCCATAGTTTGTAGACGCTATAACATTCACGTAAACCAATCAATATACACTTATTGTGACTTATTTAAGCAAAAAAATATGTAGCATAATACATATTGACCTAAATTTATGATGAAATAAAATTTTTTTTTTTTTGTACCATATTTATCGGCATATAACACACTTTTTTCCCCTTAAAATCAGGGGAAAATCGTGGGTGCGTGTTATACGCCGATTTCCCCCCCCCCCCCCCCCCGATTGTGAGCACTTCTGCCTTTTCTGCCGGTCTCGGTAGCTTTCGCCTATTTTCGGAAGCTGGTGAGAACAGCCGAAAGCCGCCGGGTGCAGCCGAAAACAGCTGAGAGCTACCGAGCGCCGCCGAGATACACCGGATATCCGCTCTGCATCTCGGTGGTTCCATTTTTAAACGGAAAGCCTGCAAAAGAAACCAACAAGGCTGCAAATGACTGGGAAGGCTGCAAATGACTGGGAAGGCTGCAAATGACTGGGAAGGCTGCAATGGAAGGCTGCAAATGACATGCAAGGCTGCAAATGACATGCAAGGCTGCAATGGAAGGCTGCAAATGACATGCAAGGCTGCAATGGAAGGCTGCAAATGACATGCAAGGCTGCAAATGACATGCAAGGCCGCAAATGACATGCGAGGCCGCAAATGACATGCGAGGCCGCAAATGACATGCGAGGCCGCAAATGACATGCGAGGCCGCAAATGACATGCGAGGCCGCAAATGACATGCAAGGCCGCAAATGACATGCAAGGCCGCAAATGACATGCAAGGCCGCAAATGACATGCAAGGCCGCAAATGACATGCAAGGCCGCAAATGACATGCAAGGCCGCAAATGACATGCAAGGCCGCAAATGACATGCAAGGCCGCAAATGACATGCAAGGCCGCAAATGACATGCAAGGCCGCATTGATGGGCATTTAAACGTAAGTTTTTTTTCTTTAAAATTCCCTCCTAAACTTGGGGTGCATGTTATACGCTGATAAATACCGTAATTCCTTTAGAAATCTGATTTTTATTTTTTTTCAGAATGGTCTTTTTTGTTTATAGTGCAAAAAATTAAAAACAAAACAAAACGCAGAGGTGATCAAATACCACCAAAAGAATTTGTGCAGCGTTAATTTCATCGACTAAATTAATATTATTTTAGTCAACTAAAATACAACTAAAAACTAAAACAACTGAGATGACTAAAATGCGACTAAAACTAAAATGCCATTTTAGTCAAAAGACTAAAACTAAATAGAAATTTGGCTTCAAAATTAACACTGGTCTGTAGTGCATGTTCATACCTCAATACCATAATAAATATATTAGATTTTTCACTCCAGCAGTATATGAGTTTGGAAATTGTAGAGAAATGTTAACTAATGCATTACAATTTAATTACATCCATTAGGTTTTGGACGACTAAAATGAGTTTTTGTCGACTAAAAATGTACTGGAGACTTAGTCAACTAAATATGACTAAAAACTGCAGAAGACTAAAATGGGACCAAAAATAAAAAGCCTGAGACTAAGACGGCTTTCACACTGACGCGCCCATAGCGTCAGCGGTAAAACGCCAATATTTTTAATGGCGATTTAACGTCGAATTTGCAGCGCATTTCGGCTGCTAGCGCGGCGCTTTCACCCCCGCAAGTGGCAGAGAAAGGGTGAAAACCGCCCGCAATAGCGGCATTTCGCCACCGGTATAGCAGCACTGCCCCATTGATTTCAATGGGGAGCAGCGGTGGAGGAGCGGTAAACACACCGCTCCTTCACCGCTCCAAATAAGCTTCTGGCAGGACTTTTCCTGGCGTCATGCCAGCGCACCGCTCCAGTGTGAAAGCCAGAGAGACAATGGTGCAGCAGTTTGAGGGTGGATTGCAGGCGCCATTTCTAACGCTATAGTGCCTGCAAAACGCCCTCGGCGTGAAAGGGGTCTAAAACTAAATTGAAATTTGCGGCCAAAATGAACACTATTTGTGGTAGAGCTGCACGAATCTAGCTAAAATGAGAATTACGTTTTTTTGCTTAGAAAAAAGATCACAATTCTCGCGTCATAACATCTTTCACATTATCCATAAAAAATTGTGCCAACTTTTTTATTGTTTTATTTATTAAAGTGTATTTTGCAAAAAAACAGTTTGAAAGACCGCTGCGCAAATACAGTGTGACATAAAATATTGCAACAACTGCCATTTTATTCTCTTTTGGGGGTTCCAAGTAGTTTTTTTTTAGGAAAAAAAATTATTTTAACTTGTAAGCAACAAGTGACAGAAAAAGGCTAAGGCTGCCTTCACACTACAGCGTTTTGAATAGCGGGTAGATTTGCCGCAGATCTGCTGGCAATTTGACAGCACGGAGGTGTGAATGACAAAACGCGGGACTCGCATTCGAATGACACCTCAAACCGTGAAGGTCTGCCCAGATTGTCACACAATAAAACATGCTGCAATCGTGGAAACCCGCATCACAGGATGCACTTTGCCCCAAAGTAGCGATGGACTATTTTTGGGCGACATGCATCCCTTGATGCGGGTTGCTGCATTTGCAGGACGTTTTATGACACCTAAAATCGCGAGGCTGGTCCACCGCGCGATTTTAGGTGTCATTCAAATGAATGGCATTGCGATTGCGAGTCCCCTCGTTTTGATCCAAAAACCTGACGAAAAATACCGCTTTCGGCATGCTCGTAAGATAAAGAGATCGTTGGTACAGAGTTTGAGAGTCAATCACGTCAGTTCATCCGATATTATCCGATGGGACAAGTGCAAAAATTTCTCTCCGTAGGATACCAGATCGTACGATTTTCGTTTAATCAGTAAGGTTGTTGTTCGAAAACACAATACAAATACACTATAACACAACATCACTTCTGATTTTTTTCTTCTGTCGTACGAGAATTCGCAACTTTAGTAAACTCTTCATTTTTGTTATGCGACTAGCATGCAAAAAAAAAAAAAAAAAGGACAATCTGTCATCCGATTTTCGGATCGTGTGTACGAGCCATTAGTCTGGTTCAACTGATCTAATTTACAAGGAAGTTCATTCCTTTGATCTAAAAGAACTAAATGTTACAATGTTTCTATTCATCTCTACCTGAGCGATGTTGTGATAAACTTGGCAGGCTGCCTGTTACTTTTTCTTTTTTTTTTTTTTTGACAGCTGTCAGCAGTGAGCAGAGAACTAAATTTTGTCAGTTAAAGTATCGCACTGCCGTATCGCAAAAATGGCATGGTCATGAAGGGGGGTAAATCTTCCAGAGGTCAAGTGGTTATAATACATTGCTTGATCGCACAGACACAACGAAGGGAACAAAAAAAAGGTGACATGAATGTGTCACACATACCATTAAATTCTTGTGTAATTATCACCAAAAATGTAATCATATTCCACTTCCTCATTCAAAGCTTCAGGTTTTAAGCAAACATTATAAGGTTACAGAACAATCTGTTATCTAACTGCAGTAAATGGGGGTGGTAACAGCCGTGGAATTTTAGCTGCCAGATCAATATCATGTAGGTGTGCGTGGATAACTAAAGCACAATGGCACAGACTGGAGTCGCTGCACTGATGTCACTCTCAGCACACAAAGGCACCAATATGCAGCTGTGATCATTATGTCATACAGATCGTCACATATTTAAAGGGCCGGTTTACACCTAAATTGCACAGGAATGCGGCCCGATATCCTGTGTGCCTCAGTGCGGTGCAATTTTCAGCCCATTCTTTCTAATTGCACAAAATTAAAAAATGCACTGCACCAGATGGCATGCTGTTGCAATACCATGCGATCTGGCACAGACAAACACACTGTATTTGCGATCTGCGTTTGGGGTATTGTTAGGAATATACTGACACCTGCAGCAGATCACACAGTCGCAGTGTGTTATGAACGCTGCGTGGGAAGTGCAGACAAAACGCAGGTGTTCTTGTGTGAACAAGCCCTAAATCTGAACTCCACGCAGATATTAAAAAAAAAAAAAAAAAAGACATTAAAGTATAAAGCAAGCCTACCACCAACACACATATAATGCAGTCCTGTATGATTAGCCTCCGTTTTTTTTTTTTAAAACACTTTTACAGACCTTTTTTTTGAATCCATCTATGGCGGTCATGTGACCACAGATAACATAGGTTTCCTGCCCTTTATGGAGATCTACCTCACCAACCTTTTGGCTCTCTCCTACTCCCAGCAATGCAGGAGGGAGAACTACGGGGCCACTCGCAGGAGGGAGGAGCGCGGGGCCACTCGCAGGAGGGAGGAGCGCGGGGCCACTCGCAGGAGGGAGGAGCGCGGGGCCACTCGCAGGAGGGAGGAGCGCGGGGCCACTCGCAGGAGGGAGGAGCGCGGGGCCACTCGCAGGAGGGAGGAGCGCGGGGCCACTCGCAGGAGGGAGGAGCGCGGGGCCACTCACAGAATCAACAGGTAAATATTTGGTAAAAACAGCTTTCATAGATTACAAAGGGAAGGCAATATGCCTGAATAAGGATTTTGTCAGTGGTTTAACCATTTGAAGTCCAAGACAATTTGTACATTTTTAAAATTTTAAAGTAAAAATCTGCATTTTTTTTTGCTAGAGAATGACCTAAACCACCAAACAAATTTTCTGAAAGCTTCATCTAACCCCAAATACACAGCCACTGCAGAGTCACACTATGCTTATGTAGACCACATAAGAAAACAATCAATCACAGAATATTCCAAAAAAAGCAACCCTTGACTCAAAGTAAAGATCAGTTAAATCTGAATTTTTACTGTTTATTAGTCAAACTGCCTGTTTATTGCAATTGATTTCAGGTTCTTTCATTAAAACAATGATACCTTAATGTGCATGACCAGCATCAGACATGTTCTTACCTCTACAGGTTTTCTACGCAGGATGAAGAAGTTTTCTGCCCTCATCATCATGAAACGCATGAATTTATGGCATAAAATCTTTTCAATTTCATCAGCCTGTACAAACAAAACAATTAACATTTCAAGTACAATCTGCAGATAAAGTTTTTTATGGTCAGAACAGATTGTTTAGCAGCTGTGAAATCACTACAGTTAACATTTAGAACACCTGGAAGGTGATGTATTTGTGCTCACTCCTTGCACAAAATAACCTTCAGTCCCTGTTCACATTGGTGAGATTTGACAGGCAAATCGCATTTCAAATCGGGGCCTAATGCCGGCAATAGGAGCGTCCCAGGAATTAGTTCCTGCACTACTTCAGGGGTGATTTCCATAGACATCTGTGCAGGAACCCGCACAGATGTCTTTCAAGTCACCCCTGAAGTCGGACTATAATGCGGCTTTAAAATCGCGTGCGTTCAGATGAACTTGCATGATTTCTAAGCCATGTTCAGTGTGAACGGGGGCTAAAGCAGATTTTGACTTTTGCAGCCTATTTTGTTACAAGTTTCTCATTCACATAGTATAACACAGGAGATCACTTACCCGGCACAGGTGCCATCCTGGGAGCACTTTGCATTTTCCCAATTCTCGGATTGGATAAATTGGAGAGGTGGAGCAATCATATCATGATCCCCACCTTATTCAATCAGAGAATGATGGAGAGAATCTTGTGACTGATAAGACATTCCTTCCATTCAAAGATCATGTTACAAGCAGTTTAATCAATAAAAGAACATTCCTGAGTGGTGGAGGAGGAGGAGAAGGGAGGCAGCATGTCCTTGTCTGACCATCTGACCTGCTGCTCTGCCTGACCCAAAGCGGTTAACCACTGCAGGCATCCCTGCATGGAAGATTTCTAAAAAGCTTCATCCACATATTAGGCACCTCAGATCGCGGGCAGAAATGTCACGATTCAGCCCGCAATCCCAAATCGCGGGATGCCCTTGCAATCTCTGTCACTGCCAATGGCACCCCAATCGCGGCATGATCTTGTTTTAGGCGACAGGCGTACCGAAATTCTGTTTGTGTGTCTTTTTACTTGGGAGTCTTGCGTGTCTTTTTATATGGGAGACCTCATGTTCTCCCATATAGAGGAGTATGGCTCCCATGGTTCAGAGAAGCAGGATCTCCCAATCTATGGATAGTGTAGGACCCACTAATCATGGGGTACTTTGTCGCAGTAAGTGGGCTTAAGCACCAAATAGCAATATGGTGTGGCCAAATCCCCATTTTTTTATGTTTTTTGAAAATGTCTAGGTGTTTTAAAAAGCCTTGCTGGAGGTAAAAGTTAGTTTTGCATGTGTGCGCTGTAATATTTTTGTTCTGTTGTATGGCCTTATTGCAGCACCATCTTTATGCATTTTTTTAGGATGTGCCCCCCAAATATCTTGTTTTTTTACTGCGTCTGTCGCCCGACAAATCGCGGCAAAATCGTGCCATGATTGGGGTGTCATTGGAAGTGACGGAAATCGCAAGGGCATCCTGCGATTCTGGATCGTGGCGATTCCACCCCCGAGACCTGGGATGCCTAGATGCAAATGGAGCCTTAGACCAAGCTGCCTGAGAAGAGAAGCGGACTTTCCTGCAAGAAAGAAAAAACGCTCTGTCTATGGGCGGCTTTAAGCTGTAGGCATTTTTTTTTTTTTTCAGTTTAAAGCGACACTGTCACCTTGCCCATAGTCCTTGCCAAGCATTAGGCCCAAGCACTGGCACACGACCAAGGAAAGTAAATTTTCCAGGTTGCCAACAATGCTGTTCATAGCACAAAGAAAGGAGCTGGGAGGAAATACTGGTACGATAAGTACACAAGGTTAGGGAGTGCCTTTTCCAGAGACACTCACACCTTGTCCCAAATATTCAAAGTGAGTGTGTGTCTTTGACAGCATGGCTCGAGTAGAATATACGATGAGAAGAGCTTTCATTATCCCAACTCCAACCAAATGCTGGACCATTAAAAAATGGCCAAATCAGGGCCAGTGAGGCAACCCAGTGCAGTGCTTGGCCAATGGGAAGTGCAGTGGGCAATAGGGAGTAGACAAGCTCCAACACTATCCAAAAGTGTGAGCTTTGCCTGTTCATATGGCCTGGCAATCTGGTGTACAGGGAACAATTACAAGCATGGGTGCTCAACCTGTGGTCCTCCAGCTGTTGCGAAACTATGAGGCATTGCAAGGCTGACCGTAAAATGCACGACTCCCAAAACCAGAGGCACGATGGGGCTTGTAGTTCTGCAACAGTAGAGGGCCACAGGCTGAACACCCATGAATTATTACAGCCATTGTAGATACCTAGGTGCCTGTGTTGTAATATTAAAGTGGCAGAGTTACTTTAAAGGATAAGTTCACCTTTAGGTACATTTTACACCCAGTTTTTG
The DNA here is from genome assembly GCF_037356315.1 of Lithobates pipiens. Classification (NCBI taxonomy): domain Eukaryota; kingdom Metazoa; phylum Chordata; class Amphibia; order Anura; family Ranidae; genus Lithobates; species Lithobates pipiens. The sequence goes on from NW_027507785.1 coordinate 65,874,143, forward strand.
GTGAATAAGCAGACTACAAGTATGGTCAGCCATTGCAGCAGATGGTTTGTAGTTCTCAATAAACCTCAATGAACTACAAGGGTCGCTGGTTGGCGCTCTTGTAGTTCATGGACTCTTTTTTGTACTTCAGTAACTTCCTGCCTGTATCAAAGGGTACTGAGAGTCTGCAGGATCCTGGCATTGCATCCGCAATCTCTCTGCTGACTGTGGGTGCAATGCGTTACAGGATGCATAAATAGATACTACTTTTTTATTTTTTTTAAAACACCAAAAATTCTGCATTATTTTATTTTTTTACATAAGGTGAACTATCCTTTAAATAAAGTAACACACAGGCACATGATACCAGACAATCACAAACTGTACTCTTAGGTCACGCTTGCAGTAGCTCACCTGTTTCACAGCGATGCTGACGCGCACAGAATTAATGGATCCCTCAATCAGCACTTTCTCTTTTTCATTTCTGCTTATGACCACCGGCTGTAAGAGCAGTTCTTTACTACTCCTGAAACCCAGAGAAAAAGAGGATTCATTACCAAAACAGCTTCACAGAAAGCTCCTACATCGCATCCAATCCTCCCCTACCAGTCTGCTGGCACAGAGGCTAAGTGGTCTACGTTCAGCTCGGCACTTCTTGATGAAAAAGTCATCTAGCACAGCAGCCATCGCAGAAAGCTACAATTATGAGATACAGGCGGCTCGCCAGCTTTGCCAGTCAGAATAAAGGACTCGCCACCAATGGCCCCCTCCTTCCTGAACCTGTTAATTTGCCTTGTATTGGGCCACCTCCATTTCTGCACCAGAACAGGACTGTGGATAATCTCTTGAAGATTTACTAAATGCTGTGATAACGGCTTCACCCCACTCCACTTTTATCCCATTCCTACCATGACCGCAATGCGATCTTCCATACACTTCAAATCTTGGAACTTTTCTTCTGTGGCTCCATGTCTGAAGTGAGTACTAGAGCTGCATTTAAAGTGATTTATTTTTATTTTTTTACAACAACAAACAACAAGACTTTACAAACATGTTATACTTACCTCCACTGTGCAGTTGGTTTTGCACAGAGCAGCCAAGATCCTTTTCTTCTGGGGTCCCTCTTCGCTGCTCCTGGCCCCTCTCCTCCTGTCGAGTGCCCCCATAGCAAGGAGCTTGCTATGGGGGCACTGGACCCGAGTCACAGCTCCCTGTGTCCATTCAGACACGGAGCCCCGACCCGACCCTGCCCCTTCACTCCCGATTAGTTAACTGATTTTGATGGACAGCCGCAGGAGTCAATGACGTCGCTGCTGTGTCTCAACCAATCATCAGCCATATCAGGAGGAGAGTCCCTCAGGGCTAAGACACCTGTAAACATGGGGAGAGATGGGGCTCAGTTACGTAATTAGGGGGTGCTGGCGAGGCTGCTACACACAAGTTTTTTTTTTTTTTATCTTGATGCATTAAGATAAAAACACATTCTGCCTTTACAACTCCTTTAAGAATTTCAGGTGTGAATATTTTTACATAGGTACTGGTCCAGCTTGGATCAATGTAACTTTGTATATACACCATACCTGGCTTAAGCCCCTGAAAGCTGGAAATCACTGTATAGACACCAATACTCCCAAGTTGGCCTAAAGTAACTGTACAAAAATTTACTACGCCTGGAATTCTTCAAAAACTTGGGGTGTTCAAATATACCATAAGAAATGTTAGGATACCACACTAAGCATAAAGACCGCTGTATATTATTGTCTCCTAAAAGAACCTTAAAAGCCATCTACTTCCTTATACCAAAAAGGAAGTACCACGTCTCCCCAGTAACGGAATTCAGCTCACACTGTTCCCATGGTTACCAGTCTGAAGATTTCTGGCTCCTTCATTTTCAGAAAACTGAACTGAAGAGTTAAGAATTAAAAGTCCTCTACACCAGAGGTTCTCAACCTCAGTCCTCAAGTACCTCCAACAGGCCATGTTTTGGGAACTTCCCTTACATAAAATAGCTCTTATCAATACCATGTCATTGATATTCATTTAAAGCTGAGGGCTACCCTATTAAAAAAAAAAAAAAAATAGCACTAATATTATTATTAAAATTGAATAATATTAATAAAAAAAAAAAAATTGAAAAAAAAAATATATATTTATTTTTTAACTTACCAGAAACCGCTGTTGCTAGGCAGTCTTCCTAATCTGCCTCTTCCTATTCCTCTGCGCTTCCTCCTCTTCGTCGAGCGGCCCCGTTGCCTTCTGGGACATGTGTGTGTCCCAGAACACAGCGGGGCCATTCACAAAGCGCCGTGTGACTCGCACATGCGCAGTAGGAAACAGGCAGTGAAGCCGCAAGGGGGGCCGACATCGCGGGTGCGCTGGACAGGTAAGTGTCCTTATTAAAAGTCAGCAGCTACAGTATTTGTAGCTGCTGACTTTAAAAAAATAAATAAAAAAAATAAATAAATAAATAAAAAAATAAAAAAACACATCACGGCCGGAACACCCCTTTAAAGCAGCTGTGCAAAGTAAAGGAAAACCTGAAAACATGGTCCGCTGGGGAAACTTGAGGACTGTGGTGGAGGACCACTACTTGTACAGCTTAAAATGACACTCCGAACCAAACAATGACATCTGTGTTCTTCTAAAGAGTATGTCTGCTCAGGTCTTCCATTTTTCATACAGGCATTGCTGTAGTGCACAAATGTCACCCACTGCTTAACCACTAGCCGACCACCCACCGTGGATAAACGTCAGTGGTACTTTGACATTAACTACCATTGTTATGGCAGCAGATCATAACCCCGGTATTTTACTCCACAGCGGACGGCTGGCTTGCAGATAAAAGTGGTCTCTTCTGCAGATTCGCCGCAAGATCACTTTTAATTGGGGGCGGGAGAGAGGCCCCCTGCCACGTTCCCGTCGTCTGCGCTGCTTACCGGAGGCTGGTGGTAGTGGCAGAGACAATCATGTTCTCTCCCCTCTGAGGCTGGATGCCGGGTGAGGGAAAGATAGCCCCCAGTCGGCTCCATAACATTAGAGGGCGGGAAGCGAAGTCAAACGTCACTTCTGCCGAATTCTCTCTATTTTTTTCAAATTACATTTATTTTTAGGTCTTTTTGATTCCAGATCTCACATTAACCGGTTCCCGACCTGCTTCATGCACATTTACTGTGGCGCAATGGAACCGCTGTGTGAAATTCTGTACATATATGGGGTTCCCTTTAAGACCTGCCAGAGGGCGTGCGCCCGCTGTGCGGCGGGTGACCCGATGCGCATGCCCGGCATTCGCAATTTTGAAGCATGACATGTTGGGTATCAATTTACTCGGTGTAACATTATCTTTCACAAAATAATTTTTTTTTTTTTTTTATTAAGACCAATCTTTACAGAGTTCCAATCGTAAAATCAATCTTTACAAGGTTCCAAGGTGGAGGGCAAACAGATAAACATCAATTACCAGTCCATCAATCAATAGGTTTTCTCACAACCTAAATGCAACTGAACCGGCATCGGATGTGATGTCACTGCGGTGCCGCAAGCTGAGTCTGCCGCTGCGTTTCTCCTTTCCCACAGGGCGTTATTAAAGACCAGACGCAGCTTGTGACACATCGGTGACATCAAGTCCAATGCCCGTTCGATTGCAGTTAAGATGTGAGAGAACCTACTGAACATCAATTACAAGTACATTAATCAATCTCTCTCACAACTTAACGGGCATCGGACGTGATGTCACCGAGGTGCCACAAGCTGGGTCTGGTCTTTGTTAACGCCCTGTGGGAAGGGAGAAATGAGCTGCACAGTGGAGGTAAGTATGACATGTTTGTAATTTTTTTTTTTTTTATTAACCTTTAGTATCACTTTAGCCCACACTCGGGATTACCACCAGGAGGGTTAAGCAATCACTTTCAAACTCATTAAATAGGAGTCAGTACACACCTGCCATCATTTAAAGTGCCTCTTAACCCCAAATAAAGTTCAGCTGTTCTAGTAGGTCTTTCCTGACATTTTCTTAGTCGCATTCTACAGCAAAAGCCATGGTCTGCAGAGAGCTTCCAAAGCAGCATACGGATCTCATTGTTAAAAGGTATCAGTCAGGAGAAGGATACAAAAGAATTTCCAAGGCATTAGATATACCATGGAACACAGTGAAGACAGACGACACATCAAGTGGAGAAAATATGGCACAACAGTGACATTACCAAGAACTGGACATCCCTCCAAAATTAATGAAAAGACGAGAATAAAACTGGCCAGGGAAGCTGCCAAGAGGCCTACAGCAACATTAAAGGAGCTGCAGGAATATCTGGCAGGTACATGTGACAACAATCTCCCGTAATCTTCATATGTCTGGGTTATGGGGTAGAGTGGCAAGGCGGAAGCCTTTTCTTATGAAGAAAAACATCCAAGCCCGGCAAAATTTTGCAAAAACACATCTGAAGTCTCCCAAAAGCATGTGGGTACAGACAGGTCTGCCAAATTTTTGTCTGTCAAATACTGCAGCTGCTGACTTTTAAAATAAGGACAATTAATAAGGACACTTACCTGTCCAGGGCGCCCGCGATGTCGGCACCTGAGGCCGAACTGTCCCTCAGCCCTCGGACGCTGCCCCCGCCATCTTCGGTACGGGAGTCAGGAAGTGATGCCTCGTGGCTTTACTTCCTGATTCCCTACTGCGGATGTGCGAGTCGCGCTGCGCAATCCGTATGGCCCCCCCGTCTCTGGGACTCGTGTGTCTCCCAGCGCGAGGGGGGGGGGGTAGGTCACCGCGATCACCGTGGTGATCTATGCCCGGAAGTAGGTGCAAATACCTGTATTATACAAGTATCTGCACCCCCCCTCCCCCCTGAAAGGTGCCAAGTGTGACACCGAAGGGGGAGGGAGGGGGTTCCTAAAAGCGGAAGTTCCATTTTTGTGTGGACCTCCACTTTAAGTACATCCTGACTATGGGTGTAACATGTTACAAAAGGCAAACTTCTCCTTTAAGTCTCCTTCCCGACTCTCAAAAGGTGCACTGCATAAATTACTACGCCAAGAAGCGCTTTGTGAGAATCTTGATGTATCTAGGTGTCAGTGGAATATGTTATATATAGAATAAATTAAACAGGTTTTGCTACAGCTGCAATGCTTTTCGCCCAGCGGTAGTGCCATGACTCCTGTCCCTAGTTGTGTAGTGGGTCTGGAACTACAATTTGCAGTGTTGGGAAATTACACAGAATGACCCCCAAACATATCACTATTACCATTATCATTGTTTATCATTGTATTTATCTCTTGTAAATCAAACTGCAACTATTAATAAAATTCCTATTAGTTCATCTTGTACTCTCTAGCTACCACATACTTCATGTAAAGTCCCAATGTCCCCCTTGTTCCCCCCTTTTTTTGACCCCCAAACATTTACAATCTGCCAAGGTGAAATATTCCAGTAATTCTATATGGGGTTTATTTCATAGAGTCATAGTCTGATAAAGGATCTTACCTTACTTCCACTTCTGGCTTGTTATGTCTCTCCACGACCTGCGAAGAGAAGTTTTCCAGACACATCGCCGCCTGTAAGGTGGCGCGGACTGTGTTGAGGTACGGGCGCAGTGTGGCAGACTGAAAAAGAAAAAAAAAAATATATATATGTTTGTACGAACAGCAAATTTCAGTAATACACAGAAAGAGAGCCTAGAAAACTCTCATGCACCAATACACAAGAAAGGTCTGGCATTTCCCCCAAAAATAAAACACACGCAAGATCTAGCAAGTCCAAACTATCTGCTTCACGCTGAAACATCCACATTCTGCAAAATACTGCTGCTTACCATCCTTCTAGGCAGCAAAAGAGAATGGTATCCCCCTGATAGCCACAAGTCAAGTCGAGATTTCTTATATAGCACCTCCTACAGGCAAAATCTGGCATTGCAGAGTGATTTCTAAAGGGGGTAAGGCAGGTAAGGATAAGGCAGGGGGTCTCAAACTGGCAGCCCTCCAGCTGTTGTGAAACTACAAGTCCCATGAGGCATTGCAAGGCTGACAGTTACAAGCATGACTCCTATAGGCAGAGGCATGATGGGACTTGTAGTTTTGCAACAGCTGGAGGGCCGCCAGTTTGAGACTCTTGCTATAAGGGAATGGTGTGAGCCAAGTCTGCTGAGCTAAAACACAAAAAAAAAAAATGCTAAGACAAAACGCCTGCTATTGCCGCGATGTGAGAGTTGGAGGAGGAACGATGGATCATCAACAGATGAAAAATGTTACGCAGACATCCCAGGCTCTCTGATAACACAAGTGAAACTCATACAAGGAGATATTATAGAACACCAGGAAGACCCTAAAATCTGCAATCTCAGACCCAGAGAACGATCGAGAATGGTGCAGACAGGCATACAGCTAAACTACAACATAATACACATGGATGGGCTCAGACCCAAAAGATTTCAGAGTACAAATATACATTTTGTCATTTCTGTAGGAGAGTCAGTCCATCCAAAACGGATATTTGGGTTGTTGGTGAAGAGTTACCCTTAGGAAGAAGTGCAATTAAGCTTAGTTCACACTGGGAGGCGGTAAAGACTTGAAGGCTGAACCCATGTTTTACCAACCCCTGACCACCAACCACCAGGGCCAGTGAGGTGAATCTGTAGTGCAGCAATTTTAACTTGGTATGTCAAATTCGATAGACAGCACCACCTTTCTTTGTCCTGTATTACTGAGGATGCCCAAATACCCCCTTCCATCTTTCAAAAACGGGGAGCTCCAAACTTTCTAAACAAAGGAACAGTTTCCTGTGCTTCAAACTTTAGGGGAGCCAGACTAGGGCCAGTGGGAGTAAATAGTGCCCCATTGTTGGTAATAGGGGGGGAGGAATAGCACCCCATCGTTGGTGCCAGGAATCGTGTCCCCATTATTTTGGCCAGTGTCAGGAATTGCGTCCCTGTCCTTGAAGCGAGGGGCATGAAATGCGCCCCCACCCTTGGCGCCACGAATCGCAACCCGACCCTTGGCGCCAGTGCCACGAATCATGCCCCCACCCTTGGCGCCAGTGCCACGATTCACGCCCCCACCCTTGGCGACAGCAATAGCTAACCCACCCTTGGCACCAGTGCCCCATTATTTGAGTCTCTGGGAGGAATACAATGGCAGGAACTATTCCCCACTGTTGCTGGTAGTGGCGATCGTGGTGGTGGGGGAGGGAACAATAGTCCAAGGCAAGGAAAAAACGCATCTGGTCCCCGGCCGCTATTTGGAGACCACTGTTCTAAAAGGGCAATCTTTAAATATTCTGAAAGCATTAAAGCCTATGGGCCCTTTCACACGGATCTGTTTTTGTTGCATTTTTGGGGTAAAAAAAAAAAAAGCTTTACCCCTCATCACTGTGCTGTGGGTACATTGCGTTTTAAAAAGTCCTGCATGCTGCATCTTTGATGCTCTTTTCATAAGTGCATCAAAAATCTACTTCCCTGCATTGCATTTGGAGTCATATGTCCATGTTTTACAGCTGCATGATTGGAGCTAGGAGTTTAGAAAGCAAGGCAAAAATGCATATGTTTTCTCAACAGAGCGCTGTGAAAGCAGCCCAACTCTGGGGGGGGGGGAAACACTCTTGCTGTGGGACCCAACCGCATTGCAAGGGTTAAAGAGGAAGTAAACCCTGATGGGTTTACTTCCTCTTTTTTTCCCTGCAAAGGTAAAGCATAATGGACTACTATGCATCGCATACTACCCCATTATGTGTCACTTACCTGACACAGGAGCCAGCGAAGTCGCCGCTGATCCCTGTAGTCCGCCGCGTCCATCTTGCTGGTGGCGTCTCGCAGCTCCGACCAATGACAGCGGCGCAACCGCGATGACGTCACTCCCGCGCATGCGCACGGGAGTCGCGCCTCGCAGCTCCGTTGCTGTCATACGGCGAAGCCGTGATGACGTCACTCCCGCGCATGCGCACGGGAGTCGACAAATTTGGCAAATCCATTCTTGGATTTGCCGCATTTAGTGCGCCTGCGCGCCGCTGTCTACGGCGCATGCGCCGTAGACAGCGGTGCCCATTTTCGGGCAAATATCTCCTAAACCATATAGGTTTAGGAGATATTGCTTGGACCTACAGGTAAGCCTTAATCTAGGTTTACCTGTAGGTCCAAGTTGTTTGGAAGGGTTTACTTCCTCTTTAACTGTTTGCTAACTCTCTCCGGCAGAGGAAGTGGCTGTGTAACTTACTGCATTCCCCACCAGCGCTCTCTTCTCCCTGGCTTTTCAGGTTGTGGGCGGGGCCCTCGGTGTCATCGTGTACAATGCAGGACTATGGATCCTGTATCATATGCGGAGGTGGCAAGCGTGCAACAGCATCTTGGAAGTGTGGGGGACCAGCTGCATACAAAAAGAGGAATACAGCGAAGCAAAAACAAGCATTTGATTTAACCCTTGCAGTATGGGGGGGCTCCACGGTAAGTTTTTCTTCTGCCTGGACTTTGAGAGGTCTGATCTTCGTCTATTCAGGTTCTCTCACTCTTTGTAGCCACCTTTCCTAGGATGGGCTGACTGGCTCCTGAATTCTTGAGTCATCCAATACTGCATACGGGATGGTTCTAAAGGACTTTTTTTTGTAATTCCTTTATTTAATGCCAGAGAAAAAAAAATAACAGGCGCATGGACAACTTCAGTAAAACATACAGAATTCCAAAACATAAACCTTTCGGTAGCACCCGGGTGGGCGATATAGAGACCACCCCCAACATTAAGCTGAAACTAAACATAGAAGCATACCCGGACAGGGGGCTATAATTCCCCTCTAAGACCTCTGGTTCTAAAGGACTTTGCAGACAAAGCTGGGGGCCACTAAATTATCCAGAATAAAGTACATTTGTGGTTATTTTAATAAAATATTCAACTTCTACATACAATTCCTCCCCCCACAGCTTTCTTCTGAACAAGAACTTATTTTCGAGCTAAAACAAAACAAAAAAAAAAAAAAAGCACCTCCTCAGCCTAACCAAAGCACAGTGTTCCTGCAGAGTCTCGGCGATCCCGTGACCGCACACTTCTATTTCTGGAGCACATTTATCCAAACAGGGATGGAAAAGCTTTTCACTTTAATCTCGTGTCTTACCTAATGTGAAAGGGATGCCGAGGGGGAAATCTAGCTGACTCATTGCAAAACACATTAGGACAGTTATAAACGGACTTGTTGGAGGTTTATACATTTAACCATTATATAGCAAGCAATTATTTACAGGGAAAAAAGACCAACCAATCACAAGTCGGATTCCACTGATCAGCTGTGAACACGGACTTCTGTAACTTTTATTACTGGTCACAATGCATTTAAAGGATTCAGCAAAAATACCCCATTTCTAACTATTTCTGATCTCACCCCTGTATGGGCCAGAGAATTGTTTGCATTGCTGCTATGGGTCTGTTTATTCTCTGATAACTTTGTCATTAAAGTGGAGCTTCACCCAAAAGTGCAACTTCCGCCCATCTTTTCCCTCCCCGATGTCATGTGACTCGTTAGTGTTACAAGATCTCAGGTGTGAATGGGGAGCAGGTATGTTAAATTTGGTGTTATCGCTCTCACTCTCTCATACTGGTCACTGGAAGTTCAACATGGCACCTCATGGCAAAGAACTCTCTGAGGATCTGAAAAAAAAGAATTGTTGCTCTACATAAAGATGGCTTAGGCTAGAAGAAGATTGCCAAGACCCTGAAACTGAACTGCAGCACGGTGACAAAGACCATACAGCGGTTTAACAGGACAGGTTCCACTCAGAAAAGGATCTCCCTGGTTGATCAAAGAAGTTGAATGCACATGCTCAGCGTCATATCCAGAGGTTGTCTTTGGGAAATAGACGTATGAGTGCTGCCAGCATTGCTGCAGAGGTTGAAGGGGTGGGGGGGGGGGGGGTCAGCCTGTCAGTGCTCAGACCATACGCTGCACACTGCATCAAATTGGTCTGCATGGCTGTTGCCCAGAAGGAAGCCTCTTCTAAAGATGATGCACAAGAAAGGTTTGCAGAAGACAAGAAGACTAGGGACATGGATTACTGAACCTTGTCCTGTGTTCTGATGAGCCCAAGATAAACTTATTTGGTGACAAGTGTGTGTGGTGACAACCAGGTGAGGAGTACAAAGACAAGTTTGTCTTGTCTACAGTCAAGCATGGTGGTGGGAGTGTCATGATCTGGGGCTGCATGAGTGCTGCCGGCACTGGGGAACTATAGTTCATTGAGGGAACCATGAATGCCAAATGTACTGTGACATACTGAAGCAGAGTATTCCAACATAACGACCCCAAACACACCTCCAAGATGACCACTGCCTTGCTAAAGAATCTGAGGGTAAAGGTGATGGACTGGCCAAGTATGTCTCCAGACCTAAACCATATTGAGCCTCTGAGGGGCATCCTCAGATAGAAGGTTGAGAAGCGCAAGGTCTCCAACATCCACCAGCTCCGTGATGTCATCATGGAGGAGGGGAAGAGGACTCCAGTGACAACCTGTGAAGCTCTGGTGATCTCCATGCCCAAGACGGTTAAGGCAGTGCTGGAAAATAATGGTGGCCACACAAAATATTGACACTTTGGGCCCAATATGGACATTTTCACTTAGGGGTGTACTGACTTTTGTTGCCAGCGGTTTAGACATTAATGGCTGTGTGTTGAGTTATTTTGAGGGGACAGCAAATGTACACTCACTACTTTACATTGTAGCAAAGTGTCATTTCTTCAGTGTTGTCACATGAAAAGATTTAATAAAATATTTACAAAAATGTGAGGGGTGTACTTACTTTTGTGAGATAATTTATATATATATTTTTTTTTATTCTAAACCTTTTTCCAGTCAAGGCACCCTTTAAAAATTATGGACAGTCTCGAGACACCCCATTCTAAAATGTAAAAACTATTCTAACAATTTTACATAATGCAGCAACATCCACACAGGTAGGACACCCAACAGTAGAGGTGATTCAATCTTCCAAAGCAAATACACTTGTGCAAACTGTACTGACTAGTATAGTATGCCAACGTTTCTCTTCTCAGTATAGTATGCCAACGGTTCTCTTACATTTAAATGCCCATCAATGCAGCCTTGCCCAGTGTCTTTGCAGCCCTGTGTCTCTTTGCAGGAATTTAAAATTGGCGCCGATCTCCGCTGATTGGGAGCGCCGCCGACATAAACAAAGCCAAGTGTACTCGGCTAGTCTCGGCTCCTCTCGCAGTCCCGCCCACGTGACTGAGTGGAGCCGAGACTTGCCGAGTGTACTGTCGGCGGTGCTCGCTCCGCTACGCTCACATTCATGCCCAGTCCCGCCCCTATGATGGACATAACACAGGTCCAATGGCAGGACTGTGAGCGGAGCGAGCACCGCCGATATACACAAAGCCGAGCGCACTTGGCTAGTCTCGGCTCCACTCACAGTCACGTGGGCGGGACTGCAAGAGGAGCCGACACTAGCCGAGTACACTGTATGTCGGTGGCGCTCGCTCCGCTCACAATCAGCGGGAATCAGCGGGGATCGGCGTATAACACGCACCGACGATTTTCCCCTGATTTTAAAGGGGGAAAAAAAGTGCATGTTATACTCCGATAAATACGGTATTTGCCTAGGCACCCCTAAAGAAACCTCAGGGCACCCTGGTTTAAGAAGACTGGGTGAGTGACATCTAACAATTATTGTTTCTCCCCAAATAATTCTTATTTTTTTATGATCTTACTTGCGATCAGCCAAAAAAAAAAAAAAAAAAAAAAAAAAAGAACATACAATGAACCAATGCTGAACAACGAAAGCTTCAGCAGACAACCAAAACCACAACGCTGCTCTAGAACAGGAAGGGCCGTGCTTTAACCAAAAGAGCTCAAATAAAAAATACATTTCTGTAGGCATTGCACCATTACCCACCTCAGTACCGCCATGTCTCCTCATTTCCAAAAAATTGCGGAAAAAGATTGGATCACCTTGGGGTGTGTACTGTACTTTCAAAAAAGGGGTCACTTTTGTGGTGTTTACAGAAAGAAACGGGAATGGGTATTGGTCTTTTTTCCGTTATTATAGTGAAAAAACCTCAATGGTTATTAAATTCTGACCACCGAGGCAATGGGAGGGCGCTACGCTGACCACCAACGCAAGGGGGAGAGGGCGCTACGCTGACCACCAACACAAGGGGGGGGCGCTACGCTGACCACCAACGCAAGGGGGAGGGCGCTACGCTGACCACCAACGCAAGGGGGAGGGCGCTACGCTGACCACCAACGCAAGGGGGAGGGCGCTACGCTGACCACCAACGCAAGGGGGAGGGGGGGAGGGCGCTACGCTGACCACCAACGCAAGGGGGAGGGGGGGAGGGCGCTACGCTGACCACCAACGCAAGGGGGAGGGGGGGAGGGCGCTACGCTGACCACCAACGCAAGGGGGAGGGGGGGGAGGGCGCTACGCTGACCACCAACGCAAGGGGGAGGGGGGGAGGGCGCTACGCTGACCACCAACGCAAGGGGGAGGGGGGGGAGGGCGCTACGCTGACCACCAACGCAAGGGGGAGGGCGCTACGCTGACCGCCAACGCGAGGGGGAGGGCGCTACGCTGACCGCCAACGCAGGGGGGGACGACTAAAATCTGCATGTTCTGCATTTCGTTTCTGACAATTATTATTTTTATTTCCTTTCAATATTACTGCAACGTTTTTTTGAAAGAAGCAGTCTTGGGTGTCCAATACACTAAGTACTCTGCATTTCTTATTTTATTTATTCATAACTTACTGTTCATGCCAATGAATGACCCATGAGCTATAGATATATCATCAAGGGTTAGTGGTTAGCACTCTCGCCTAGCAGTAAAAAGGGTTGCTGGCTTGAATCCCAACCAAGACACTACCTGCCTGGAGTTTACATGTTCCCCCTGTGCCTGTGTGGGTTTCCTCCTCCGGTTTCCTCCCACAATCCAAATAAATTCTGGTAGTTTAATTGGCTTCTGTCTAAACTGGCCCCAGTATGTATGAATGTGAGTTGGGGACCTTAGAGTGTAAGCTCCTTGAGGGGTAGGGACTGATGTGAACGTACAATGTATATGTAAAGCGCTGCATAAATTGACGGCGCTATACAAGTACCTTAAATAATAATAATAATAATAATAATTTAAAGTTTCCTTTCTGTAAAATAAAAAAAGTGAAGAAAGTCTGCTCCAGAGGAATGCATACCATCCCAGATCACTGGCCTGTGATAAACCCAGCTGTGCCCTGAAGGCATTCCCAACAAGCCTGGGCAGAGTGAGGAATCCCATCTGTAAAAGTGATCCAGCGAGATCAGATACTTCATAAAAATTCCAGAAAGACCAAAATCCAGATCAGGAAAACAAGAATGCGATTTGTTTCAGCTCACACTGATCGATCATCACCACACACCGGACATCCCGGGCACAGGCGTTGGCAGAGCGCACTGTCTAATCAATGGGAAGTCCTCCGGGGGAGCAGTGATGTGTGTGATCACAGCTCTATGAATTGGGGAAGTCAGCACAAAGCCCACAACCACTTTATATTGGCCAAAGTAAACACCGAGCTGCAGTTGTCAGAATTGGAACAGAATAACATCCTCTTGCTGGTATGATCTGCCTGTGGAACACAAACTCATTTATCAGAATGTGGGGGGGGGGGTTACGTATGCCCCCCCAGCTTGTATGTTTACACTACAAAGAGCGAGATCAGAGGCATTAAAGAGGCACTACAGTCTGCTCACATCATTTGTAATAAAAACCACCTTTGCCATTCTGAAGCTTCCCTCCAACCACTTTGCATATTATATTATTTTATATATGCTAAAAAACGACAAGGTTTTTTTAGCGCTGCTACAACCTTTTTTCTACTTTCCATCGTATGTATCATACCTCTAGCAGTTGCTTTTTTTGTTTGCTTTTTGGTTTAAAGTGGTTGTAAACCCTTACAAACCACTTTGACCTACAGGTAAGCCTAGATTAAGGCTTACCTGTAGGTCCAAGCAATATCTCCTAAACCTACACGGTTTAGGAGATATTTGCCAAAAGACAGGCACCGCTGTCTATGGCGCAAGCGCCGTAGACAGAGGCGCACAGGTGCACGGAGCGCGCCCGCTCTTAACAGCGATATGCCACGAGTGGCGGCTCCTGTGCACATACGCGGGAGTGACGTCATCGTGGCTCCATCAAATGACAGCACCGGAGCAGCGAGACCCACCGAGAAGATGGATGCTCCGTACACAAGGGGACAGCGGTGGCTCCTGTGTCAGGTAAGTGACACATAATGGGGTAGTATGCGATGCATAGTAGTCCATTATGCTTTACCTTTGCAGGGAATCAAAGAGGAAGTAAACCCATCAGGGTTTACTTCCTCTTTAAGCGTGGTATTAATATTTTTCCATACATTAATTTTATATATAATGTGATTCTGTACTTGTCAAATATGCTGCAGAAATCTCCCTCCACCGAGTCTGGCTGCAGACATTTTAACTTTGGGCAGCCAAAAACTGCTGCCTGTTCACTTCCTGGATTACAAAGAGGCACACCTCCAGCTATGCAGCCCTCATTGGCCCTCTTGTGACTCCTCCCTTCCTGGCAAACTCTCACGAGAGAGATGGAGAAAGCTGTGCATGATGTCAAAGATATCTTTTCTGGTTTTGGGATGGAATGAAAAAAGTTTAGAACCCGTCAGGCTTTTCAGCCGCTAGCGGGGCGCTTAACCCCAAAAGGGGTTAATAACGCCAGTGTTGTGCCGCTTCCAAAGCTCATTGCAATGGGGAGGGCATTATGGGAGCGCTGAATACACCACTCCTAAACCACCCCAAAGATGCTGCTTGCAGGGCTTTTCTAAATGTCCCACAAGGGCACCTCCCCAGTGTGAAAAGACACCGACATGAATGGGAGGCGGTTTTCAGGGGCTTTTTCTATTGCTAAAACGTCTGAAAACCTCAGTGTGAAAGGGGTCTAAGCAGCTGAATGTATTGTTTTATTGCCCCCATGGATGGCGACAATGCCGCCAACCCCCCCATGGATGGCGACAATCCCATGACCCCCCCCGTGAACTACACATCACTTCAAATGTTGAGAGCTAAAATGCTCTGTAGTCCACATCAGGAAGGAGCAGCACGTGGTCACAACTCAGCTCCTACATTGGTACTATACAGTGAGCGCTGTCGCCCCAAGACAGGAAGTCCGTTACAAGCAATGTGTTACTTCTCTCCTGTGAACTACAAGACACCCCACACAGAGATTAGAGGCAACACATTCTGTAGTGTATATATAGACAGAGAGCACCCAAGGGTGACAATGTTGTTTCTCAATGGATACAATACAGTGAGTGTTGTCATCCTGAGACAGGAAGTGTGTTACTTCTCCTCTGTGTACTACAGGACACCCCCAAATTTCAGAGATAAGAGGTAACACATCTTGTAGTTTATTTCAATAGACAGCAGCCCAGGGTGACAACATTGCTTCTCCACAGATACTATACATTGAGTGTTGTCAGCCTAGGACAGGAAGTGCATTCTTTCTCCCCTGTGTACTACAGGACACCCCACCTTCTAGAAACAAGAGGCAACGCATTCTGGAGTTTATATCAAGAGAGAGCAGCCGAGGGGGGACAACATTGCTCCTCCACAGATACAATACAGCGAAGTGTGTTACTTCTCCCCTGTGAACTACAGGACATCCCACATGTTAGAGATAAGAGGCAACACATTCTGTAGTGTGTGTGTGTGTGTGTGTGTGTGTGCCGATACCAGGTATTTTCACAATTATTGATACTCATGTAAATACCTGAAACCGATACTATCAGGCTCGGTTCTTTGAGCTGTCAGTGGGTCTCCTCTAGACAGCTGAAGTGTTAAAGTGGTTGTAAACCCTTACAAACCACTTTGATCTACAGGTAAGCCTAGATTAAGGCTTACCTGTAGGTCCAAGCAATATCTCCTAAACCTATATGGTTTAGGAAATATTTGCCCGAGACAGCGGCGCGCAGGCGCACTGAACGCGGCAGTTCCAAAAATCGAGCTGCCGCATTTGTCGACTCCCGTGCGCATGCGCGGGAGTGACGTCATCGCGGCTTCGCCAAATGACAGCGGCAGAGCTGCGAGACGCACCGAGAAGATGGATGCGCCGGACTACAGGGGACAGCGGCGACTTCGCTGGCTCCTGTGTCAGGTAAGTGACACATAATGGACTACTATGCGATGCACAGTAGTCCATTATGCTTTACCTTTGCAGGGAAAAAAAGAGGAAGTAAACTCATCAGGGTTTACTTCCTCTTTAAAAGAAGTCCAGTAATTGGAGGTGTCAAAAATAAATAAAAAAAAGCACCTGGCAATGAAACACTAAAATAAAAAGAAACATTGTTTCTTTTTGTATCTTTGTTTCTTCATCAGCAAATCTAAGGGATGAACAAATGTTCCTCTGTTTAACCCTTTATTAACCCTTCATTTACTTTAATCAGCCTTAATTAACTCCCTATTCTCCATTTAATTATTTTCCTGTTTTTTTTGTTTTTTTATAAATGATAAACTATTAAGGGCCGGTTCACACAGTGAGGCGCGGCGAGGCGTCTCCGACTTACCTCGCCGCGACCTGCGGGGAGCTCAGCGGCGACTTGCAGAGGACTTCTGTATAGAAGTCAATGCAAGTCGCCCCCGAAGTCGCCCCGAAGTAGTACAGGAACCTTTTTTCTGAGTCGGAGCGACTCGAGTCGCTCCTCTCAGAACGGTTCCATAGCACTGAATGGGGGCGACTTGCGGGAGCGAGGTGAGGCGAGTCGTGTCGCCTCGCCTCGCCTCGCTGTGTGAACCGGCCCTAAAACTTTTTTGTTCACTTTGTTAGTGAATATTTTTACACATATTCATTAACATATATTTACATTGAAAAAACAAAACAAAAAAAAGCGCAAAATTTAAAAAAAAATAAAAAATCTATTTAATTTATAAATAACTTTTCAATGCTTTGTACCATTGCTGACAGCTGAAGTGAAAACACAGTTACGGTAGGTATCGGAAATGTTACTTCTCCCCTGTGTACTACAGGACACCCCCACATTTTACAGATGAGAGGTAAAGTATTTAGTTGTTTTTTTTTTCAACACACAGCAGCCCAGGGTGACAACGCTGTTTCTCCACAGATTCTATACAGCGAGTGCAATCACCTCGAGACCGGCAGTATGTTACTTCTCCCCTGAGAACTACAGGACACCCCACACATGTTAGAGATAAAAGGCAACACATTCTGTAGTGTGTTATAATATATACACACACACACACATCTATCATAGAGAGAGATAGATAGAGAGCAGCCTAGAGTGACAACATTGCTCCTTCACTGATACAATGAGCGTTGTCACCCTAAGACAGGAAGTGTTACTTCTCCCCTGTGTACTACAGGACACCCCCCCCCCCCACGTTAGAGATGAGAGGTAACATTTTTTTTTTTCAACAGACAGCAGCCCAGGGTGACAACGTTGCTCCTCCACAGAGACAATACAGGGAGTGTTGTCACCCCAGGACAGTTTGCGTGTTCACAAGGGGAACAAAGTGTTAAAAGCCTTCATAAAGACAACGGAGGCAGAGGAGGAGAGATCAGAGTGCTCTGTGATCACCAGACTGCTGGATCTTCCTTGTTCCAATCGGAATGTCGGGGGCGTGTCTGTGATCCAGCTACTTTCCGCACTCCTAACAGTCAGTACAGCCCGGTCCTTAAGTAGCTGGGTCACAGACACGGCCCCGACATGCCGATTGGAACAAGGCAGACCCAGCAGTCTGGTGATCACAGAGCACTCTGATCTCTCCTCCTGTCTGCCCCCCATGGGCAGGAACAGACCATTCAGACAGAAGGAGAGATCAGAGTGCTCTGTGATCACCAGACTGCTGGATCTTCCTTGTTCCAATCAGCACACAGGGGCGTGTCCAGGACCAGGCTGGTTGAGGACCTGGCTGCTCTGACTGGCAGGGGTGCCAATATTATTGTAGCAGCCCCAGTAGGATTCTAAATGCTGCAATGAATGGATACTACAAGAGCCTGCAGAGGGGTGTAGAATGGGGCAGGAAGGAGGTGTCTATTGTGAAATCCCCGAGCAGGAAGGACCGGTCATTCCCCGGATGTCCCCCTATGAGGGCCGGCAGACCCCCCTCCAATGGGAGGTGTGGAGGGTGCAGGCCTCGGGTCGGGCGCTGTCTTGTCTCCGGTCCCCGCCCTCCCCGGGCTGACTCACCCACCCACAGCCGCTCCCATACACACAAATACTAGGCGGCCTAGCCGCAGACTTGTCCCCGGGTGCAGCTCTCCACCCTCTCCCGGGTCACCGCAGCCCACCCCCTGCCGGCGGCCCCGGGGCTCTCCCCGGACACTCACCATCTCTCCGGTAGCTCCCGATAGCGGAAGTGACAGCTCCGCGCACGCGTACTGCGCCGCTTCCCCTACAGAGAGCGGCGGTCAGCCGCCGGGACGAACCATTTTTCCATGTGGGGGTGACTCGTTCCTCCCCACCTCCTTGCACCCAGCTCGTTTTCAAAAGCAGGCCATGTGTACCCGCCATCAACATCGTTCGTTGTATAAAAAAGGCAAATTTGGTAACAGTCGCGTGTATTTTTATAAAAAGACTGAGAATGAAAGAAAATAGAGCGTATGTCTCAACCCCCCACGCTCATAATGGACGCGCCTCCTATGCTCCTCACCATATTAGGGAATATGGAATGCTGGTGGGCGAAACCAAAACGTAAACGGAGGGAGGTTCCATTATTCTTTTTAAGCATATTTGCTCCGTTGTAAGCTCCGAGTGCTACAAATCGTAACCCGAGGAAACTAATTATTCGTTTTCAAACCAAACACTCAGCTCTTTATCCTGGCAGCACACTCGGTTAAACATACTATTTAAAGTCAATCATAGCACTCCCCCTCAGCGCACATCGTTCATTCTACTCTCGCTCTAAGGTGTTGTAGAGGACCGTACCATTTAAAAAAAATAGGGGGAAAAGATGAATTTTCCCCCAAACAGCTGGCAGCCAGGAAGGCGCCGATATTTTGTTTTGTTTTCCTTCCCTTGAGCTCGTTACGGGTTATAAGCGGCGGTACGGCGCTGTGCTTTCCAGTGAGGGGGTTCAGGGGGGGGGGCGTACGTCCACCCCCACGTGTGCTGCGAATGGTGCGTCCCAAGGCCCCGGTTTAGTGGTCGCTTGGCACCTGGGCCCGGGTAGTCCTCCTCTGCCACCTGCTGGCACACAAAGGCCGGTGGGGGGGGGAACCGGGAGGTGTGAACGGGGCCCCGGGAATAGGGTCAGCTGATGGTGGGGGAGAGAGAGAGAGAAGCGCCTTCGTGTATCATGCTGTGAATGAATGTGAGTACTGAGGTATGGGGGAGGGGAGGGGGCTCTGTATACACTCCTCCAGTCCTGATCAGGACCATGTATACACTGCAATGGGGGGATCACCATGGAAACCCATTCAGCTCCACATTTTATACATTCCCATTTATTGGTTTGCTTTGATCACCTTTACAAAGGTCCCTCCCCTCCCCCTTCCTTCCTTTTATAAGAGAAATCTGATACATTGTACCAAATCTGACACCAAACCCCCCCATTGTATCAATGATGGAACTCCACTAAGGATACATTGTATCTGAATTAGTGTTTACTACACATCAAACATGCCATCTATTGCTTAGATGTGGTGGCTGCATTCGTTTTTTGTTTTCCTTTCACCTGGTGATCCTTCCAGAAACTTGCTTCCTGTACCAGGGTGTACCAGGCGTGCGCAAGGGGTGTGCCAGGGCACACCCTCATCCTGGAGTTGGCAACCCATCAGTTGTGGGCAGGTGACAGGTAAGCTGCGATCCTTATGGTAAAAAATGGGGGGGGAAAAACTCTGGACAGCCGCACTTCAAAGAAAATATCTTTTGCCTTTTATTGAAAAATCGGGATCACGCTGTACAAGCCGCAGCAAAGCGATACAAAAAAAGGAGTTGACGCGTTTCACACTACGGAACGTGCTTACTCATACTCCTTAGCCCTTGTACACACGGTCAGAGATTCAGACGGAATGTTTCCTATCGGACTGTTTTGTCGGATATTCAGACTGTGTGTGGTCTGCATCGGACTGTTTCTGTCGGAATATCCGACGGACCAAGTTTTCCAACTTGCCGGTAAAATTTTCCGACAACGTGCTCCGATCAGACATACTCCGATCACGTGTAGCCTACTCCGACGGACAAAGTGCCACGCATGCTCAGATCAAATTCCTAGACCAAAGCTATTGGCTACTAGCCTGAACATAGTCCCGTCATAACGAAATAACGTCATCACGTTACGTACAATCGGATTTTCCAACAACTTAGTCCGACCGTGTGTATGCAACATCACTTCTGGAATTAATCCATCGGAATTACTCCGACGGATTTGGTTGTTAGAATCTCCGGCTGTGTGTACAAGGGCTTACAGGCATACCCCACTTTTAAGTACACAATGGGGTTTATTTACTAAAGCTGGAAAGTGCAAAATCAGGCTCACTTCTGCAGAGAAACCAACGAGCTTCTGACCCCGGCTTGTTCAATTAAGCTTTGGTAATAAAACCTGGAAGCTGATTGGTTTCTATGCAGAAGTGAGCCTGATTTTGCACTTTAGTAAATAAATCTCATTGTGTACTTAAAAGTGGGGTATGCCTGTACTCAGCTATGAGTAAGCACTTTTCGTGGTGTGAAACGCGTCAGATTGCTTTTGTATCTCTTTGCTGTGGCTTGTACAGTGTGACCCTGATTTTTCAATAAAAGGCAAAATAAATTTTTATTTGGAGTGTGGCTGTCCAGAGTTTTTCCATTTATCTTCATTTGCTACACGCATTTGCCAGCACCTGGGGCTCTAAATTTGTAGAGGAGAAGATTTTTGTTTTGACCTGCCTGAAGCGGTGGTACCCCCCCCCCTTTCTCTATCCAATGAAGAGCCAAGAAGACCGGGGCGACATCAACCGCGTTTTCGACGGGGGGGGGGGGGGTAGAGGCTGCAATCGTAGAATGTTTTTTTCACTTTGATGTATAGGAGACATGAAAGAGGGAGTCCACTGGAAAAAAAATTATTAAAAGCCAGCAGCTATAAATACTACAGCTGCTGACTTTTAATAAATGGACACTCACCTGTCCCAGGGTCCAGCGATGTCGGCAGCCGAGGCCGATCGATCGCTCGGCTCTCGGCTGCTGCCGCCACCATTCTCAGTGAGGGTAATCGGGAAGTGAAGCGTTTCGGCTTCACTTCCCGGTTCCCTACTGCGCCTGCGCGATGGGAATGGTCCGCCCTGTCTCTGGGACTCGTGTGTGTCCCAGCAGACAGCGCAGCAGGGCTGGAAGAAGCATAGACTCTCGTGGGAGTCTATGCCCGGAAGTGGGCGCAAATACCTGCCTTAGACCAGTATCTGCACCCCCCTCCCCCCTGAAAGGTGCCAAATGTGACACCGGAGGGGGAGAGGGTTTCCGATGAGCGGAAGTTCCACTTTAGGGTGGAACTCCGCTATAAGGTGAAAAAACATGAACCTTTACAACCCCTTTTAAGGGAGGTGACCCCCTGACATGCCACGTTTAGCATGTCATTTTTTTAGGGGGGAGCAGAAACCCTCTTTTTAGAGGGTCCCAGTTTCCACTTCCTCCCGGCGCACCACAACACCGGAAGGGAGATCACCTCTCCCTTCCCCTCCCTCTCGGCAATCATCTGGCACACGTGACAGGTCCCAGATGTTTGCCCGGCCAGTCACAGCCACCACACGGCTCATGCATGCGCAGTGGGTGCCCGGTTGTGAAGCCACAGTCGGGCACCCACAGTTACAATGCTGGCGCCGCAGAGAGGAGGGAAGAGAAATTACAGCTCAAAGACACTCGCCCTATATGATCTTGCAGGTGCTGGCTCTGCTCAAATTTGGAAGGAAGGAAAAAAATCCTGGATGGCCGCACATCACTGAAGGCATCTTTATTGAAAGATTAAAATGCAAGAACAGTCATATCTGAAGCATTGAAAACGGGGAAGAACAACTAACGCGTTTCACACCACAAACAGATGCTTAGTCATAGCTGAGAGGAGGGGGAGATGAGCGGGGGTTCGTTCCCTCACATCGCTGGACCCGGGACAGGTAAGTGTCCGATTATTAAAACAAATACTGCAGCTGCTGACTTTTTTTTTTTTTTAAGCAGAACTCCGCTTTAAGGGCCAGTTCACACCATAAAAGGCGTGTGTGTGTGTTTTTTTGTTTGAGTTTACAGCAGTCCATTCATTTGGGCGGGCTGCTGAACGTACGAACAAGTACTGTGGTACCATGGTTTTTGGTGGCCATGTGTGCACCTGCCTTTACCAGATGTGTGGGGGTGCCCTTAGGAATCAACGGGGGAGGGATTCCCCCATTAGCTTGGGCTCATCTCTTCAAACCCGAACACATATATATTACACAGGTTCTGGGGCTGATTTAGTGCAGATAAGGCCCAAAGTGAGTTGAATTGCCACCTTAAACGGCCACAGAACCTGTGTAATCAATATGTGTTCGGGTTTAAAAGGATGAGGTGGCAACTCTACCATCAACGCCGACCCATGGTTGGTTGCAGGAAATAAAATTGCATCATCTTTGGCATGTATGTCAATCACAAGGCCCACGGGCCAAATGTGGCCCTCCAGGCCTTGTCATGTGGCCCTTACACTTAGTCTTGGCGTTGGAACTCCATTCCGCCACCTCTGGCTCTCACCCTCTGCTCCCACTCCCCGCTGTCACTTGTAAATACAGAGGCTTTATGTGTTTACAAGGGACAGCTTTGCTCTCAGCGGCTCCTGTATCTAACAGATTCCCGGAAGCACTCATGGTGGAGCACGGCGGAGACACATCTCCAGAATCTAAGGCTGCATTCACACCTGAGAGTTTTCAGCTTGTAAAACGCTAATCTCAAAAGTTGCAAAATTCCATTCATTTAAATGGCCCCTGTTCACATCTGAGTGTTCTGTCCTTGAAGCAAAACCCCTGAAGCTCAAAGTACACAAGCTTATTTTTAGGCATATTACAGGCATTATACTGCTTTTTACATTGGTGACCTTTGGACCTCAAAACGCCTGTACAAAAAAAAAAATACAGCTAGTAAAGCTGCCTACACAGGAGGGTACGAGCCAAGTAAGTAAAAGAGATGCGAGGAAGCTTTGTGGGGGTGGTGGGGGTTACAAACTCAGTGCACCCCTAAACTCTGCACTCCGTACACAGCACACCCCTGAATGCTGCACTCTGTACATGACGCACCCCTGGTCCCTGCACTCTGTACTCAATGCCCTCCTGAACCCTGCACTCTGTGCACGGTGCAGTCCTGAACCCTGCACTCTGTGCGCGGCGCAGTCCTGAACCCTGCACTCTGCATGCATACAATTCCATTGGCTGCCAAGCTGAGGATAGGCATCCGTTGGCTGGAGTCCATTGGCTGCCAAGCTGAGGATAGGAGTTTATTGGCTTTGAACCTGTGTATTGATCTTAAAGTACATTTTTGAATTTACTTTGCAGCGTGCCAATTGATAGGATGAGCGAGTTAAAGGATTGCCCACTGCAGTTCCACGAGTTCAAGTCTGTGGATCACGTGAAGCTTTGCCCCAGGTACACGGCAGTGCTGTCCCGGTCAGAAGATGATGGCATTGGAATTGAAGAGCTGGACACCCTTCAGCTGGAACTGGAAACACTCCTGTCCTCGGCCAGTCGGCGACTACGTGTGTTGGAGGCGGAGACACAGGTGAGGCGCATTTTCACAGGGGAATTTCACTTTTAGTTAAAATGTGTCGTTAAAGCCAGAACTTGTAAAAGCTCTGTCTGCCTTTTTACTGCTATGTGTGTCCCCATTGGAAAGTTTTCCCCTTATTTCCTGTATCCAAGCTGGACCAATGTAAAATTTGCCATACCTTTTTAAAATGATTTCAAACTCTAAAATTAAAATATACAAACATGTTCTACTTGCCTGGTCTGTGCAATGGAATATGTTTGGCATGTACTTTGTATATATCTGAACTCCTCCTTTGTTTATTTTCCTGTAGATCCTGACAGACTGGCAGGACAAGAAGGGAGACCGAAGGTTTCTGAAGCTCGGGAAAGAACAGGAACCTGGCACTCCCGTCAAACATAAACCCAAGAAGCCAAAGCTCGAAGGAAAGGGAAGTCATGCGTCGGGGCAAGGCCCAGGAAGACCCAAGTCCAGAAACTTACAGCCAAAGATCCAGGAATACGAATTCACAGATGACCCCGTGGACGTGCCCAGGATTCCCAAAAATGATGCCCCAAATAGGTACACTGATTAGTCAGCTCATCAGTTGGGGAATGATGGGCAGACCGTGTTCAATCGGCTTCTTCCCTGGCCATAGTGACCGGGGTTTTTGCAGATCTGAACTTGGAAGGGCTCATGGCTGAGTGAGCGCTTCCAGGGTTATGCAGCCCCAAATCCCAAAAAGTTAAGATGCTGTGTAAAATCTACAGCATGCAATGATTTACAAATCTCATAAACCCATATTTTATTCACAATAGAAAACCTATCAAATGTTTAAACCTGCGAAAATGCTCCATTTTAGGAAAAAAAAAGTAAGTTAACTTTGAAATTGATGGTAACGACACATCTCAAAAAAGTTGGGATAAGGCAAAAGCTGGCAAAGTAATGGTACTAACATGGAAAAGGCTGGAAGAATATTTTGCAACTAATTAGGTTAATTGGCAACAGGTCAATAACATAATTGGGTATAAAAAGAGCATCTTGGAGAGTCTCAGAAGTAAAGATGGCAAAGCTGTGTCTAAATATGGTCGAACAATCTCAGAACAATGTTCCTCAACATAATATCGGAAAGACTGTAAATATATCATCATCTACAATACATAATCTCATCAAAAAAATTTGAGAATCCGCAGAAATCTCTGTGCATAAGGGACAAAGCGGAAACGATATTGGATGCCCGTGATCTTCGGGCCCTAAGACGGCACTGCATTAAAAACCAGCAGGATTCTGTGATGGGCATCCCTTCATGGGCTCAGGTATACTTCCAGAAATCCATGTCTATGAACACAGTTCACTGTGCCATCCAAAAAATGTAAGGTAAATCTCTATCATGCAAAGAAGAAGCCATATCTGAACATGAGCCAGAAACGCCACCTTCGAAAATGGTTCTGGTGATCAGACAAATAAGTTTGACTTTCTTTTTGGCACCCGTGGGCATCGCGTCCTCTGGACAAAAGAGGAGAGGGACCTTCCAGCTTTTTATCGGCGCTCAGTTCAAAATCCTGCATCTCTGATGGTATGGGGGTGCGTTAGTGTGTATGGAATGGGCATCTTACACATCTGGAAAGGCACCATCAATGCTGAATGATTTTATCTAGGTTTTGGAGCAGCATATTCTTCCATCCAGATGATGTCTTTTTCAGGGAAGGCATATTTCAGCAGGATAATGCTAAACCACGTACTGCATCTATGACAACAGCATGAACAAGGCTGTCATGGCCGAAACGTGTTAACATCTTCTGTACCCACCTGTGTGTTTGTTTTTTGTTTTTTTTGTTTTTTTATGAAGTATCCAATAAATTTGGAAAGATTGAAGAGCATGTATGGAGTTGCGGATCATCTTTTACTGATTATCGTGTTGGCAGCTGTGTAACTCCTTATCCTGCACCCGACAGCTCAGGAGAACGTTCAGGTGATTTGGGGTAAAGCACATTTTTTGTGATGACAACACCATGGCTTAGTAGAAGATTCTGGATGCTTAACTGGCCTTACTGCAGTCCAGACTTTTCACCAACTGAAAATATTTGGCACATCTTGAAACCAAGAATCTGAAAGAAGACTCAAGACTGTTGAGCAGTTAGAATCCTATATCGGGCAAGAATGGGACAACATTCATCTCCCAAAACTCCAGCAACTGGTCTCCTCAGTTCTCAGACATTTACAGAGTGTTGGTAAAGGAAGATCAGCACCCCAACTTTTTTTGAGATGTGTTGCTGACATCAATTTCAAAATTACCTTCATTTTTTTCAGAAAATTATACATTTTCTAATTCTCAACATTTGATGTGTTTTTCTATTTTCTGTTGTGCATAAAATATGGGTTTATCAGATTTGCAAATCATTGCATTCTGTATTTATGTTGATTTTTACTCTAGCCGATAAGCCACTCTATCCAGGCACCCAAAACCTATGATGGGGTGGGGGGGTAGTCAGCTGGCACATTACTGTGTACGTAGAAGTGATGAGACGGCTTTATAGCTGTCTGATTCGCTTCAACAAGCAATCTGGCAGCAAAGAGTATAAAGATGACCCCCTCCCCCCCAACTGCTGTGCAGGTGCTGCTGTCCGTGTAATAGTTATGTTGGAAGCAGCAAAGTGATAAAGTGGTAGTAAACACAGAGGAAAACAAAACCAAAAACTCTCCTTTTGCAAGGTTGCATACTAGCACATTATGAAAGACCTTCCCTTGAAACAAAGCCCTCCAGCGGCATGCTGTCATCGCTGCAGAGGCTTCCATGTTCACCTGGTCTTCCTTCCGGGTTCATGGGCTCCAGTTGCTCGAATGGCCGAGCAGTGATGACGTATGTGTGGGAGTCAAGGGCACAGGTATTCCGTTCCTTTACTGCGCATGCGCTGGTGATGTCACTGGCTGCTGCTCACAAGAATATCTCCTAAACGGTGCAACTTTTAGGAGATATAATAAGGTTCACCTGTAGGTAAAATTAATAAGTCTACCTGTAGGTAAAAATAAACATAGAGATTTTACTACCACTTTAAAGAGACGGTCCACCTGAAGCCCTTACTTCCCTGTTTAGATGATCCTGGAGCGTTAAAGTAGAACTAAAGAGAACTTTTTTTTTTTTTTTTTTTTTTTTTTTGTTTCATTTTGATTGGATTTGTAATTTATTTTTATTTATTTTTTGCCATCTGTGTCCCATTGAGAAGATTTCCCTTCATTTCCTGTCCCATAGCGAAAAACAGAAAGGGAGAGGAATCCCTGGCTGTCACCAGAATTAAGTGTCCCCCATTTTCTCACAATTCCTGTTCTGGTGACAACTCAAAATTTTGGATCTTTCTGTGATAGGGGTGAACTGGACAAATAGAGAGTGAATCTATTTTCAGGGACATAGACAGACTGCAATAAAAAAAAACTTACAGGGGTTCTAATCCCTCTCCAATCTAGTTAAAACTAAAAAAAATAAAAGTTTTGTCTTTAGTTGTATTTTAAACACGCTGACAATCTCTAAGTTTTGGAATCTCTGTTGGGGAGATCTCTGTGCACCTACTATGCCCAGTACCCAGTATGAGGGGTTCCCTGCCAGATTTATCTTAATTTATAATATGGAAAATCTAACAAGAGATGCTGGAACACCCAAAACTCCCAAGTGGACAGGAGCAGTTAGGAATTATGACAGGGAGGTCTAACCGCTGGGGTTCCAGGATATACAGTGCATCTGAAAAGTAGTCACAGCGCTTCACTTTTTCCACATTTTGTTGCGTTACAGCCTTATTCCAAAATGAATTCAGTTCATTATCTTCCTCAAAATTCTACAAACAATACCCCATAATGACAACATGAAAGAAATGTGTTTGAAATCTTTGCAAATTTATTAAAAAAACAAAAAAACAAATCCCATGTATATAGGCATCCACAGCCTTTGCTCATTACTTTTTGTTGAAGCTCCTTTGGCACCAATTACAGCCTCCGGTCTTTTTGGGTATGATCTTACAAGCTTGGCACGCCTATTTTTGGACAGGTTTCTCCCATTCTTCTTTGCAGGACCTCTCAAGCTCCATCAGGTTGGATGGTGAGCGTCGGTGCACAGCCATTTTCAGATCTCTCCTGAGATGTTCTGGTCTGGGCTGTGGCTGGGCCACTCAAGGACATTCACGGAGTTGTCATGTAGCCACTCCTTTGTTATCTTAGCTGTGTGCTTAGGGTCATTGTCCTGTTGAAAGTTGAACCTTCACCCCAGTCTGAGGTCCAGAGCACTCTGGAGCAGGTTTTCTGCAAGAATGTCTCTGTACATGGCTGCATTCATCGTTCCCTTGATCCTGACTAGTCTCCCAGTTCCTACCGCTGAACAACATCCCCACAGCATGATGCTGCCACCACCATGCTTCACTGTAGGGATGGTATTAGCCAGGTGATGAGCGGTGCCTGATTACCTCCAGACATGACGCTTGCCATTCAGGCCAAAGAGTTCAATCTTTGTTTCATCAGACCAGAGACCATTTTGTGTCTCATGGTCTGAGGGTCCTTCAGGCAGGCTGTAATGTGCCTTTTACTGAGGAGTAAATTCCGTCTGGCCACTCTTCCATACAGGCCTGATTGGTGGAGTGCTGCACTGATGGTTGTTCTCCTCTCCACAGAGAAATGCTGGAGCTCTCTGAGTGACCATTGGGTTCTTGGTCACCTTCCTGTCCAAGGCCCTTCTCCCCCAATGGCTCAGTTTGGCCGGGTGGCTCACTCTAGGAAGAGTCCTGGTGGTTCCAAACTTCTTCCATTTGCGGATGATGGAGGCCACTGTGCTCATTGAGACCTTCAATGCTGCAGAAATGTTTCTGTACCCTTCCCCCAGATCTGTGACTCCATGCATAACTGGCTCTGAGGTCTACAGACAGTTCCTTGGACTTCAAGGCTTGGTTTGTGCTCTGACACGCACTGTTAACTGTGGGGCCTTTATATAGATGGGTGTGTGCCTTTTCAAATCATGTCCAATCAACTGAATTTATCACAGGCGGACTCCAATCAAGTTGTAGAAACATCTCAAAGATGATCAGTGGAAATAGGATGCACCTGAGCTCAATTTAGAGTGTCATGGCAAAGACTGAATATTTAGACCCCTTTCACACTGGGGCGTTTAACAGGCGCTTTAGCGTAAAAAAAAAAAACGCCTATTGGGGCGATTTTTAACCCCTGCTAGTGGCCAAATAAAGGGTTAAAATTGCCCACAAAGCGCTGCTGCCAAAAGCACTTTGCAGGAGGTTTTCATGCGTTTTGCAGGCGCTTCCCATCGATTTCAATGGGAAGGGGTGCTTTATTCACCACTCCAAAAGCGCTGCAAAGAAGCTGCTTGCAGGACTTTTTTTGACATCCTGCCAGCGCAGCGCCTCAGTGTGAAAGCACTCGGGCTTTCGCGTTGGGATTGCAGATGAGGCTTCTTTCAGGCGTTTTACATGTGCTTTTTTTTAACACTAAAGCGTCTGAAATACGCCCCAGTTTGAAAGGTGTCTTTATGTATGTGTGACTATATTTTATTTTTTTATCTTTTGCGTCTTTTTAAGAAAGTTGCAAAAATTTCAAACTTCTTTCACGTTGTCATTATGGAGCATTGTTTGTAGAATTTTGAGGAAAATAATAAATGTAATCCATGTTGGAATAAGCCTGGAACATAACAAAATGTGGAAAAAGTGAAGCTCTGTAAATACTTTCCGGATGCACTGTATAAGAAGCTGGGGGTTGCCTCGGCCCAGCAGGATCCATTTAGAAATAAAATATCACTTTTCGATTGACTGGCTGAGCTACCAGTGGCAGCAATTAGAGGGAGCATAGGGATTTCATCTGGGATTGCTGCATCCAAAACTTTGGTTTCTTAGTTCTAGATAAAGTGAAGGGTTTCCTGTCTAGCAGGTCCTCCAGAATTGACCTCATTGCTGGACCTGCCATGACGACCAGAATTTTTGGTTTCCCTTTTTTCTCCTTGTTTTATTGGTGGGAACCAGGTAAAGAGAAATATCAGCTTTGCAGTTAACTTCACACGTACGGAAAGGGTTATTTAAGGTAAAAGCTGTGAAAATGTGGAATAGTCTTCCCAGCATCACACTGTACCCCCCTCTTATAACCAAGGAGCATTCACAGACTTTTCTGTCACTCCTCAGATTTTGGGCCTCGGTGGAACCGTATTGTGCTGACATAACTACAGAAGAGATCAAAGTGCTGGAAGACCTTCTGAAGACTCCAGATGATGAAGCTGACTACTACAAAGTAGGGTCATATGTATATATGTATGTCACGTGGAAGCGTGCGAGGTGCTGCATGTAAATAAATATATAAATTACTCACCGGCCACTTTATTAGGTACACCTTGCTAGTCCCAGGTTGGACCCCCTTTTGCCTTCAGTACTGCCTTTTATTCTTGGTGGAAAGATTCATCAAGGTGTTGGAAACATTCCTCTGAGATTTTGGCCCATAGTGACATGATGGCATCACACAGTTGCTGCAGATTTGCCGGCTGCACATCCATGATGCCAATCTTCCACCACATCCCAGAGGTTCTCTATTGAATGAGATGTGGTGAGTGTGGAGGCCATTGGAGTACAGGGACCTCATTGTCCAGTGGTGAGATGATTGGAGCTTTGTGACATGGAGAATTATCCTGCTGGAAGGAGCCATCAGAAGATGGGGACACTGTAGTCATAAAGGGATGGATATGGTCAGCAACAATACTCAGGTAGGCCGTGGTGTTTAAATGATGCTCAGTTGGTACTAAGGGGTCCAAAGTGTGCGAAGAAAATATTACGTCACCACCAGCCTGAACTGCTGATACAAGGCAGGATGGATCCATGCTTTCATGTTGTTTACACCAAATTCTGACCCCAACATCTGAATGTCGCAGCTGAAATTGAGACTCGTCAGACCAGGCAAATGTTTTTTTAATCTTCTATTGTCCAATTCGAGTGAGTCTGTGTGATTTGTGGGCTCAGTTTCCTCTTCTTGGCAGACAGGAGTGGCACCTGGTGTGGTCTTCTGCTGCTGTAGCCCATCTGCTTCAAGTTGGATGTGTTTTGCGTTCTGAGATGGTATTCTGCATACCTTGGATGTAATGAGTGGTTATTGGAGTTACTGTTGCCTTTTTATTATCTGGAACCAGTCTGCTCATTCTCTGACATTAACAAGGCATTTTCCTCCACACAACTGCTGCTCGCTGGATAATTTCTCTTTTTCGGACCATTCTCTGTAAACCCGAGGGGTGTGTGTGTGTGTAATCCCAGTAGATCAGCAGGTTTTGAAATACTCAGACCAGCCCGCCTGGCACCAACAACCAGTCATTTAAATCACCTTTATTCTCCAATCTGATGCTCGGTTTGAACTTCAAGTCGTCTTCACCGTGTCTAGATGTCTAAATGTATTGAGTTGCTGCCATGTGATTGGCTGATTAGCAGTTTGTGTTACCAAGCAATTGAACAGGTGTACCTAATAAAGTGGCCGGTGTGGTGTGTGTGTGTGTGTGTATATGTGTGTGTGTGTATATATATATATATATATATATATATATATATATATATATATAAAATAAATGTATTATTATTCTTCAGGATATATATAGTGCCAGCAATTTACGCAGCGCTTTACAATATAGCTATATATACCGTATTTATCACCGTATAACACGCACCCCAAGTTTAAGAAGGAATTTTAAGCAAAAAAACTTTTAGGAGGGAGGTTTGCCCATCAATGCAGCCTTATCAGTGTCTATTGCAGCCTTGCCACCAGTGTCCATCACTTGGACGATTTAAAATTGGGGCCGCCGAGACTTGCTGGAGCTGAGCGAACACCGCAGAGATCGCAGGGACTGGGCGGAGCCGAGATACACATAGCTGAGTGTACTTGGCTCCGCTCACACGCCCAGTCCTGCCCTATGATGGACATAACACAGGCCCAATGGCGGGACTGGGCGTGACTGTGAGCGTAGCCAAGAAGAGCTGAGTACACTCAGCTATGTGGATCTCGGCGGCGATCGCTCCGCTCACAGTCAGCCGAGATTGGTGGGGATCGGCGTATAACACGCACCCACGATTCTCCCCTGATTTTAAGGGGAAAAAAAGTGCGTGTTATACGCCGATCAATACGGTGTGTGTATGTATATGTATATGTATGTATATATGTATATATATATATATATATTATAAAAACACTTATTTTATTATTATTGTCTATTTTTATAAAGCAGGGGAGAGCTAAGATTTAATTTGGGTTTTTATTTCTGTGACCTCATTGGGATGATTTTCCCTCACTTCCTGTCCCTGTGACACCAGAAAAGAAGTGGGACGAGCAGTGGTCAGGAAGGCACAGACTGGAATAAAATAAAACGTGTTCTAGCCCCTCTTCCCACTTAACTGATTGTGTTTGTGTCCTCCTTGAAGACATTTTCTGCCACATCCAAATAGAAAATCTCCCAAAAAAATGTGATTTCCCCTCCTTTTTAACTATCCCATTTATTTCAGATTCCTCCCCTGGGGAAGCACTATTCACAACGGTGGGCCCAGGAGGATCTCCAGGAGGAACAGAAGGATGGAGCCAGAGCTTCCATGGCAGCAGACAAGAAGAAAGGGGCCCTGGGGCCACTCACTGAGTTGGACTCCAAAGGTAAGGGACTCCTAATCTGCAGAGTTGGATCCTGACTGTATATAGCTGGGTAGGATTTATAGTGATTTTTGAAAGCTGAACTCCGGCCTCCCCTTCAGTCTTGAACAGTTGTACTGACTCCTCTTCTGGAATAAAATTGCTTCCTTTTTTATTTCACTGCACACTGTGAGCTTCTCACAATGTGCTTTAGAAGGTGCGGCAAGGCATATAGAACCTGCTTCGTTTCCTGGCTGGAGGACATCCAGCATCATCTATTTATTTTCATTTATTGGATTTCAGTTCTGACAATCATGGAGGCTCGGCACCACATGTGGGAGGTCTGCCTGTGTTCTGCCAAAAACTGTCCTCCCATCGGATGGTGTCCACCCCGTACTGCGCAGCACTTGTACAGTACGGAGAACAAGAAGACTCCGAAAGTCCCAGAAGAACGGCGCCTGCCCCCCATCGGATAGTGTCCGCCCTGTACTGCGCAGCACTTGTACAGTACGGAGGACAAGGAGACTCCGAAAGTCTCCGAAGAAGAACGGCGCCTGCGCACTGAGTCCAGGTTGAAGCCCTACCATCCAAGTGGACATACAGTAGCACTTAGTAACAGGGCCCCTCGCGGGCTCGCTTCACTCGCCACACTTCGGGCGCGGCCTCGCTTCGCTCTGCAATTTTTTGGGATGGTGGGGCTTGAACCTGGACTCAGTGCGCAGGCACCGTTCATCTTCGGAGACTTTCAGAGTCTCCTTGTCCTCTGTACTGTGCAAGCGCAGTACAGGGCGGACACTATCCGATGGGGGACAGTATTCGACACAACACCTACAGTTAGACTGCATAGGAACACCCACTCCTCCAGCCTGACACTCATCAACGCTTTTTGATAATTGCATTACTCCTCCCAAGAGCCAGCCCACTGCTTGCATCAGTGCTGGGATGGTTTCAGGAAGCTATGTACAGCGCCCTGCCAGCCCTTCCTCTTCTGAATGGGGATGAAGATGCATTGTATCTTCCTCTCCTTGCAGGAAACAAATCTGTAAATAATAATAAAAAAAGTGTGTTTTAAAAAATGAAAAATATAGTAAAAAATAACAAGATCAACATTTGCCAGGGTTGGTGTTGGGGTCAAGGTTGGGTGTCACAGTCAGCATATTTTTGGGTAGAAAAAAAAAATTTAAATTGGTATCGGTATTAGTGTGTTTTAGGCAGAAGAGGAGGATTGGGGCAAGTGTGGGGGGAATGTTTAAGGATCGTTTTAAGGTCTTTGTCACATGGACGTAGCCCTTGCCACCCCTCTAAGAAAATAATCTGCTGTGGATCACTTTTCAAAGCATGGAACAGAAGCCGCTTCCAGACCCTCAGAATGTGATACTGCCGTCCCCTAAATTTTATTTTTATTTTTTCATTCGGCCAAATGGCAATTTTGAATCCTATACCTAGCGTTTGGCTTGCGCCTGTGGCGTGGTCCCATTCACTTGATTCAGCAGCGGTACTGCCCGTCGATGGTGACATGGGGTATAATTTTAGGCAAAGCAAAGCACAGCGTCACGTGTCGTGACCGCGCCATGCATTCACTCCAAACTGACTGCCGCCGCAGTTTAAAGCGGTAGGAAAGTAATTTTTTTGAACTATGAACATACAGGTAAGCAGTTTATAAGACTCGCCTGTAGGTCCAGTGACTTAGGCCGCGTACACACGCACGGACTGTTCGCCCAACTTTGTCCGCTGAACAGTGTTTGGGCGGACAGTCCGCTCGTGTGTGGGCTTTCAGCGGACAGTTTCAGCGGACAGTTTGACGAACAAGGTTTTTCGGAAATTCCGTAAAACTGTCCGCTGAAACCTTGTTTGAGCGAACAGTCCGCCTGTGTGTAGGCTTGTTCGTCAAACTAAGTTCCGCGCATGCTCAGAAAGGATTTACACGCCGAAAGTTATAATGCAGTGTATAGGACGTCGTATTTTTCGTCCCGTCGTACGTGCCGTTCACGTCATCGCGCACGGTTTCAGCAAACTGTTCGTCCGTCGTGTGTGGCCATGTCCGTCCATGCTAATTTTGAGCGGACTGTTTGCCGAAACTGTTTGACGGACAAAGTTGGGCGAACAGTCCCCGCGTGTGTACGCGGCCTTACACGTTTAGGACATATTCACACTGAATGCAGCCTTTGACGTCACCGTTGCATGCGCTCTGAAGGTCCGACATTTGCGGGACTGACGTCATCGTCGGGTAAAAAATGGAAGCCCTGTTATAAGGTCGGTATTTCATAATGTGCTAGTATGCGATGCATACTATCACATTATGCCATTGCTTTGCGTGTTTTTTTTATTTATTTATTTATTTATTTTTTTAAAGGTGTTGTAAACCTTTGTGTTTTTTCACCTTAATGCATTCTATGCATTAAGGTGAAAAAACACCTGTTGTGACTGCCCCCCCCAGCCCCCCATTTTACTCACCTGAGCCCTGGAACTTGACCTGCCGGGGACGCAGTGTCTCTCTACCCGGGGTTCTTGGCTCTTGATTGGATAGATTGATAGCAGCACAGCCATTGTCTCCTGCTGCTGTCAATCAAATCCAATGCCGAGGGGGCGGGGCCGAGTCATGCGTTTTGGTGTCTAAGGACGCCGAATGCTGGACTCGGGAGCGCGCCCGCAAGGTAACCCCCTCGGGGAAGCGCTTCTCCTAGGGCAGGGATATGCAATTTAGCGGACCTCCAGCTGTTGCAGAACTACAAGTTCCATGAGGCATAGCAAGACTCTGACAGCCACAAGCATGATACTCAGAGGCATGATGGGACTTGTAGTTTTGCAACAGCTGGAGGTCCGCTAATTGCTTATCCCGGCCCTAGGGGGTTATCTAATGTGGAGAGGAGACGCAAGAGCCGCCAGGGAACCCCAGAAGAGCAGGTTCGGGGCTATTCTGCAAAACAAGCTGCACAGTGGAAGTAAGTATGATGTGTTTTTGCTATGTAAAAAAAAAAATTCTGCAGTTTACTAGTCCTTTAAGGGGGGAGTAAAAGTGTGATTCCAGTGCCTTTTTTATAATACGATTGATACTTGTAATAATATGATGTTATGGTCTTATATCTTGTATGTTTCCAGATGTCGACTCGCTGATGAAGAAATCAGAATCTCAACATGACCAGCCTGAGGACGGCTGCCCGTTCGGTCATTTGACGCAGCGTCTGTTGCAGGCTCTTGTGGAGGTAGTTCATCATCTTTTGTCCTTTTTCAGCTTTTTAACTAATCCCATGATGCAAGATTAGAACAATCACTGCAGGCAGGCCAGGCATTCCTCTCATTGTGGAAAACAAAAAGCAAAAACGGACACCAGAGGGCGCACTCTGAGCGTAGTATAAAAATGCATTTATTGAAAACAAGAAAAATCAAACGGCAACTCGCATAGAAACAAAGTGAAAGAGCGCTTGTCACAATGCTGCGGTGTATAGACTGCGGCTGCTGGTAGCGGTGAATCTTCCAAACCACTCATTGTGGCTTACAGGGTAACTACTATTTTGTTTAAACAATTTAGTATATAGCTTTAATGTTGAAGGATAACAGCCAGCCTAGCATTTACAAAAGGGGAGGGCAGCCAATATTAATCCTTTATGACTGTTTTTTTCCCTTTTAATAAACCTGAGAACCTTGCCGGTAGAAAGTCGCTGGATCTCGGTCTATTGCGTTTTGATGAGATTGCTCTAGCTGGCCATACACAATACAATCTCTTTTAGATCCACAAACAACTATGTAATATAAGGGCTTGTATGAGTGGATAGAAATTTAATTGTTTTACAGGGCGATATACAATTAAAATCAGTGTGTATGACCACCCTTGGAGATCCCACACTTCAGACCTCTGTACAATCACAGCGAAGGGTCTCTGTGCTACTGGTAAGGAAGTGTCCAATGTAGCAATCCAAAAAGACAAAATCCAGGACACTCACTGCCTGTTACTCTTCTATATTTAAAGTGGTTGTAAACCCTTCCTTATACCCAGTGAAGTGACTG
Organism: Lithobates pipiens; assembly: GCF_037356315.1. Taxonomy (NCBI): domain Eukaryota; kingdom Metazoa; phylum Chordata; class Amphibia; order Anura; family Ranidae; genus Lithobates; species Lithobates pipiens. The sequence goes on from NW_027507785.1 coordinate 65,910,417, forward strand.
GCCTCAGGTGATGCACAGAGATGAAACACATCCTCCTATATAAGTTGTACATGTTTATCTGCTGTCTTCTCTCCTCTACAGCCATTCAAAGTCCAGAATTTTATAACGCTTGTCTGAGCTGTCAGACAAAAGGTACAGAGAGCTGAAGTTACACTTGGCAAAGCTCAGTGAGGAGAGCTCTGAGAGCTGATTGGTAGGAAGGGACACACCCCACTTCACACAGGAACTGAGCTGAGGCTGTCAATCACAAGCGGTGTGCTGGAGCTCCCTCCCCTGTCACCTTTTTTTCTTTTGGTGTCAGGAAAACTTGTCAGAAGTGATTCATGCAGATGGCAGAGCAACAGAAATGACACTTGGTGCTCTTGATTGAGACACACTATAGAGGGATGTACTTTGTTCATATTTTATGTCTGAGGTTAACAGTTACTTTAATCACCAAGGTTTGGAGACCCCTGGCATTTATGATTTAAAGGGCCAGTTTACTGTGTTTGAAGTTCTAGGGGGGGGGGGGGGGGCTGGACTGTGGCCAGCGGCTTTTGAAAATGCACTGGTGTCATTGAGAGTAAACGGTGACCTAGCATCGGTTTTAGTGGAAGGAATAGTGACCTTTTATTGGTGTCTGTGGCAGGAATGGTGCCCCATCATTTAAAAGAAAACAAGGACCGAGGGTGCACCAGCCTTTCATATTACCTTTGCAATACTAAAATGTATTGAAAGTAAAATAGTATACTCACAAACGAGTGATAAAATCAGACAGATAATGCAAAGTCCATCATTGGCCTCATCCAGTAGGATCTGCTGGCCAGTAGACTTGGGTGGGATGAAAAAATCCAAAGTAGGCTGACGCGTTTCGAGGGTGGCCCCATTCTTAAAGAGGGATTCCACCAAAAAAAAAAATATTAAAAGCCAGCAGCTATAAATACTACAGCTGCTGACTTTTAATAAATGGACACTCACCTGTCCCGGGTTCCAGCGATGCCGGCAGCCGAGGCCGATCAATCGCTCGGCCCTCGGCTGCTGCCGCCACCATTCTAGGTGAGGGAATCAGGAAGTGAAGCGAATCGGCTTCACTTCCCGGTTCCCTACTGCGCATGCGCGAGCCGAGCCGCGCAATAGGAAATCTCCGCGCTGTCACTGGGACCCGTGTGTGTCCCAGCAGACAGCAGGGCAGGAAATGGCGTAGACTCCCACGGGAGTCTATGCCCGGAAGTGGGTGAAAATACCTGTCTTTGACAGGTATCTCCACCCCCTCCCCCCTGAAAGGTGTCAATTGTGACATCGGAGGGGGGGAGGGATCCGATCAGCGGAGGTTCCACTTTAGGGTGGAATCTCGCTTTAAGAGCTGGCTCCATTATTGGTGTCTGTGGCAGGAATGGTGCCCGTTGTTGGTGTCTGTGGTAGGAATAGTGCCCCGAGGGCCGGATAAAGGCACGCAAACTGCCACATCTGGCCCATGGACTGCAGTTTGGAGATCACTGATATATACCAAGGGCAACAAACCATGGAAACCCTTCCAGCCGACGATCGTTTCTTGTGTAAAGAACTCTTTTTTCAAGGCAGTTGGTTGCATCCAGTCAGTTGGAAGCGGACTGCTTGTTATGCAAAGCTGCTACAGTCTCAGTAAATTCCTCTCTTAACGGCTGCACTACATATTAGACTAGACTTGTACAATTCGTTTAGTTCTGAATTGAAATTCTGACAATTTTTTTTTCGTAAGAATTCCGAATCGCAACCGTAACAAATGTAAATGAATCCTCTGACAACTAAAATTTGTCCGAAATAACAAGTCGATTTTTCAAATTTGGAAACGAATATGAAATGTAAACGTATTGCAGTTCTTGGATGTGAAAAAATTTGGCAGCCGCATTTGAATTGGGGGGGGGGGGGGGGGGAATTTAAAATTTAGAAATTCTCGAATTCGGTCAAATTGATTTTAATTTGGTTGAATTCGCAAACGAATAAACACAATTAAATGAGTTAAGGAAACAAATTTTTTTTTTCATTTTGCACTTGTCTATATTAGACTATTAGAATATATACATTGATTAGTTACCAGTGTTTGTTTGTTTGTTTTTCAGGAAAATATAATTTCGCCTATTGAAGATTCCCCAATTCCTGACAAGGAATCGGGAATGGACGGAGCCAGTACCTCGCCTCGAAGTCAAATGAAACCTTTTAGGTAATGTGAAATATATATATTGATCAGAAAGCAGACTAACTATGGTGCTGGTTGAAGGATCACTCCATGCAAAGCTGATATTTCCCCAGAGGAGAACTAAACTCAAAAAAAGATTAATAGTGCCTCCCGAACAATAGCGCTGTACTTCCTGGTATGTGAGTGTGCCCAGGCGCTCCCGAGCCTTCATCCTCAAAGTTCTGTATGTGCAATGTAAGATATATGGCTCTGCCTATGACTGTCAGTCACCAGCTCTCTGCTCTGCACCTCCCAACCCCCCTCCCGCCGAATGCAACTTTGAAATAATGCTACTTCTCTTGCAGTCGCACGATTTCAAAGCCGCGGGTCAATGCAATTTCAGGTGGGACTTGTCTGACATCTATGTGACTTTATGCACAGATGCAAGTTGCACTTTATGCAAGTTGCACCTGAAATCGCAAAAAAAAAATAGTAAAGCAACTTTTTTTTTTTTTTAAATCAGTGTGGCACTGCAAAGTCGGAGTCGCACCAATTCAAACAGTTCCATTACCAACAGTATGGTAAGAAAGTGGCGGCCTGTGGTAATTTTCCTTTGGGGGGGGCACATCAAACCGTACCCCCCCCCCCCCAGTCGGACAGCGGGTGGGTGGGTCTGGTGCACTTACCCCATCAGCGCTTCTCCTGGGGTCGCGGCAGCGCAGCTCTCCCTTCCCCTGATCTCCAGTCTCCACAAGCCACGGCTCTAGCTTCTGTTTGTTCCTTCGTGGCAGCCAATCAGAAGTCTTCTCTTTTTTTTGGCCAATCAGAAAATGGGTCTCAGACCTGCTTCTGATTGGCTGGATTGGGCAGTGTTACAACAGCGAATGTTCATTCGCTGTTGTAACACCTGGGTGGGCTCGTAGCGCAATGCTCTGCACCACAAACCCACATATTTTGAAGCCTATTAGAGCCTATGGCTCTAATCGGGGGGACAGGGCAAGTGCAGCACCCCAAGGCTCTAATTTTGTAGTAATATTCAATTTTTGGGTGAATTGACCATTTTAAGGTGTGTTGAGGGCAGGCTGATTAGGTTTTTAACCCATTTCTGCTGGTGTCACACATATATACTGTGTTGCGGAAGTGGGTCTTCCAAGGTGCCACATATTTGAGAGCTGGGATTTGTGCTGGAAGCACACTTTATAGCACACCCCTGGCATTGAGGCTGTGCTGCCGCTGATGGCTCCGGGTCTCCTACTAACACTTAAGAGCCGGTGTCTTGTAAAATAGGGTCCTCCATCAGATGCTGTCCTCTGCGTACTGCGCATGCGCAGTACACAGGAGCACAGATTCCGAAAATTGCCGAGGACGAACGGCGCCTGCGCCGTGAGTCCAGGTTCTATCCCCACTATCCAAGTGGACATAGAGTTAGAATAAAAAAGAGCCGAGCGCAGCGAGGCCGACCCCGAAGCGTGGCGAGCGAAGCTCGCCCGCGAGGGGCCCTCTAAAATTCTAAACCCTATGTCCGCTTGGATAGTGGGGCTACCTCCTCCACTCACGGCGCAGGCGCCGTTCAGCTTCGGAGATTCTCCGAAGCTTCGTCTGCTCCGTACTGCGCATGCGCAGTACGGAACGGACACATATCGATGGTCGGACTCAATTGGGCAGAACACCGGCAGTACTGGCTTTCAATCATGTGATCACTGTGATTGGCTATTACAGTGATGACTCTATAAAGCCCACCAATTTAGCAAAGATAAAACGGACCAGGGCTTGTGTCTGGGTCAAAGATCAAGAGTCAAAGGTCGGTGTGTTTTTAGGTAGAAAAAAAAAGAAAAAACCAAATGCACACGATTGTTTCTTGGGCCTAGCAGGGCACACGTACGTGGCATTGTCACAAATGAATACAAGAAATCATTTTTTTTTTTTTTTATTAGGCCAGTTTTCCTGGCCCAATAATGAAAAACATCAGGAGGGTAGCCATTAACATTTCACCACTGGACGATGGCCCAGTATATCCTAAGATAACATCCAGGTACCCTAAATGGATGCAATCGGAGGTTTTGCAACAAATATACTATAAAATGTTTTTAAATATCGGGGGGTCTAAACAGTTCACTTTTGTGACAGAGAAAGGGACTCCAGATATAAATTCCTCATTCCCTTTACCTGCAGCCTCAGGTGTACTGAACAGTGAATTAACAGAAAGCAGTCTGTGGAGAGACTCCTGTTCATTCACAAACTGAAGCATAGAAAACTGTGCACTATGCTTCCGTTATGAATGAACAGTGAGTGATCATTTCCAATCACTCTCTGTGTTCATTCTGGAAAGGAATGAACAGGAGCTTCTGCATGGGAGTACCCCCCCCCCCCCACATTGCTGCTGGCTACCCTCCTCTCCCTCCTGGCAGCAGCTTCAGGCACACAGGGGGCCCAGGCAGCAGGGGGAAGGGGATAGTACACAGGGAAGGTGATCAGAATGGCGGGGGGGGGGGGGTGGATTACTGGAACCAATTAACTGTATGGCTTTCTCTGCAGTAGCTGATAGCCGGCTTATACACCTCCTTCCTCCTGCTGGCTTTCAGCTGCTGCAGAAAGAGCCACAGCGAGAATCGGTTCCAGTAATTGGGCCCCCCCCCCCCCCCCTCGCCACGCTGATTATCCTCCTTGCTGCCCAGAACCTGTACAGGAGGACCATTGGTACCCCCTTATCGGCAGCCCTGATTGCGATATGTACAGTTTTACGAACGCATGCCAAAGTTGCAAAACAAAGTTTCAAATCCAGGCATTGAGATTTACATCTAACATGATGGAATAACCCCTTATATGATGGAGTATATTATGAGATGGGTCCATGTTTATGTTGATTGTGTTTTGTTTATTATGAATGTTTCACATATATGCTTGTATATATTTATATGGGATTAAATTGAAATGGAGTGTGTGTGTGTGTGTGTGTGTGTGAGAAAATTATATATTATATTAAAAAATAAATGTAACCGTCAGACATTAAAGGGTTAAGTATACTTTCAATAAAGAAACTTGATTCAAACCTCCATCAACACCCCATTACATGGCACCTCATCCCGATTAGAAATATCAATAGATTTTTGGAAAGACCAAACCAGGGAAATGGGACATTAAGGGTGTAATATTCAAAGAAAAAATTATATATATATAAAAAGTTTATAAATATTTTATTATAACAATCCCATAAAAACAAACAATAAAGCAGCCTTTATAATCATACAATAATGTTATATACAACTTGCGATCCAGAAAGAGGTATGGTTGAGGTAGTTGTAATTGATTTATCCCGACATGTTTCGCTTATTGCTTCATCAGAGGATATGCAAACCCCACTTCACCAACCCATTCGTCCAGATGACATAAAAGTTGCAAGGGCAGCAGGCCCGACAGCCAAATGATATAGCAAGGAGGGCACAGACAGCGGATAATCAATAAGGGAGTAGAGATTCCTTCTTACAATCCACTAATTTGTTATTAGACCACTAGGAGTATCCAGGAGCCCATTCAAGGTAAATTGGGCTACAGGGGATAGCGCACCCAACAAGCTTCTCAGCCTGTTCACAGTTGCGGAGGAGCCGTGCTAGGAGAGGGCCTACGCATTTGAACGACACCCTGTGAACAGGCTGAGAAGCTTGTTGGGTGCGCTATCCCCTGTAGCCCAATTTACCTTGAATGGGCTCCTGGATACTCCTAGTGGTCTAATAACAAATTAGTTGATTGTAAGAAGGAATCTCTACTCCCTTATTGATTATCCGCTGTCTGTGCCCTCCTTGCTATATCATAATAATAATAATAATTTGGCTGTCAGGCCTGCTGCCCTTGCATCTTTTATGTCATCTGGACGACCTCCTTGGCGGTGAATGGGTTGGTGAAGTGGGGTTTGCATATCCTCTGATGAAGCAATAAGCGAAACATGTCGGGATAAATCAATTACAACTACCTCAACCATACCTCTTTCTGGATCGCAAGTTGTATATAACATTATTGTATGATTATAAAGGCTGCTTTTATTGTTTGTTTTTATGGGATTGTTATAATAAAATATTTATAAACTTTTTATATATATATATATATATATATAATATATAATTTTTTCTTTGAATATTGCACCCTTAATGTCCCATTTCCCTGGTTTGGTCTTTCCAAAAATCTATTAAGTATACTTTGTCTGACCTGAACTGTTGAAGTTTATAGCCCAAACCTCCCTTTTTATCCAGCCGGTGACCCATTGGGGAGATTTCATTTCACTTCCAGTCTAGGACATGCAACAGGAAGTGAATGGTGTCACCATTAAAAAAAATGAATTCCCCTTGCCTCCTGCTCTTGTGACAACTATAAAATTGTGAATTTTTCTTTACTTTGGTGTTGTCACGAGGACAAATAGACGAGAGGGTGGTTAAACTGTGGGAGGGGGGGGGGCTGGACACAAACGGCAAAAAAAAAAAACTGCACAGGGGTTCTTACCGTTCCTCACTCCAGCCATGACTAAATGCAAAGCTTTGATTTTACATTAAACCATAAAGTGCTGCTGGATAAGAGCAGTGTGTAGACTGACGTGACCTCTCTCTGTTGCAGCGCTCCGCATACCAAGTCTTTAGAGATCCGGATTAAAGAGGAGTTAATAGCCCAGGGCCTGCTGGAGTCCGAGGATCGGCCAGCTGAGGACTCGGAAGATGAAGTGTTGGCCGAGCTGAGGAAGAGGCAGGCTGAGCTGAAGGCTCTCAGTGCCCACAACAGGGCTAAGAAAGTAGAGCTGTTAAGGTAAGCGGGTGCCTGGGACTGATTACACCATAAGAGCTTCACCTAAAACCGTTCTTCATCATTCACATACAATGCCTTGAAAAAGTATTCATACCCCTTGAAACGTTCCACATTTTGTCATGTTACAACCAAAAACGTAAATGTATTTTTGGGGATTTTATGTGATCAACCAACACAAAGTGGCACATAATTGTGAAGTGGAAGAAAGTGATACATTTTTATTTTTTTCAATTTGAATTTTTTTTATTTTTACAAATAACTGAAAAGTGTGGCGTGCATTTGTGTTCAACTCTCTTTACTCTGATACCCCTAACTAAAATCTAGTGGAACCAATTGCCTTCAGAAGTCACCTAATTACTAAATAGAGTCCACCATTGTGTGTAATTTAATCTCCGTATAAATACAGCTGTTCTGTCCTCGGAGGTTTATTAGAGAACCTTAGTGAACAAACTGCATCATGAAGGCCAAGGAACACACCAGACAGGTCAGGAATAAAGTTGTCAAGACGTTTTTAAAGCAGGGATAGGTTATAAATAAGAAACAAAATATCCCTAGCATTGAACATCTCACAGAGCTCTTTTCAATCCATCATCCAAAAATGGAAATAGTATGGCACAACTGCAAACCTACCAAGACATGGCCGTCCACCTAAACTAACAGGCCGGGCAAGGAGAGCATTAATCAGAGAAGCAGCCAAGAGGCCCATGGTAACTCTGGAGGAGCTGCAGAGATCCACAACTCAGGGGGGAGAATCTGTCCACAGGACAACTATTAGTCGTGCTCTCCACAAATCTGCCCTTTATGGAAGAGTGGCAAGAAGAAAGCCACTATTGAAAGAAAGCCATAAGAAGTCCTGTTTGCAGTTTGCGAGAAGCCATGTGGGGGACACAGCAAACATGTGGAAGAAGGTGCTCTGGTCAGATGAGACCAAAATTGAACTTTTTGGCCTAAAGGCAAAACGCTATGTGTGGCAGAAAACTAACACTGCACATCACCCTGAACACACCATCCCCACTGTGAAACATGGTGGTGGCAGCATCATGTTGTGGGGATACTTTTCTTCAGCAGGGACAGGGAAGCTGGACAGAGTTGATAGGAAGATGGATGGAGCCAAATACAGGACAATCTTAGAAGAAAATCTGTTGGCCCCCGTTTCACACTGGGGCACTTTACAGGTGCTAGAGCGCTAAAAATAGGCCCGGCAAAGCGCCCTGAAAGAGCCTCTCCTCACACTCCAGTGTGAAAGACCCAAGAGCATTCACATTGGAGCAGTGCACTGGTAGGATCGAAGAAAAAAAAATGTCCTGCTAGCAGCATGTTTGGAGCAGTGAGGGAGCTGTGTGTGTATAGCGCTCCTTCAACGTTCCTGCCCTTTGAAATGAATATGGTAGCGGGACTATACCGCTGGCAAAGCGCAGCTGCAGCAGCGCTTTGCGGTAGTTTTAACCCTTTCTCGGCCGCTAACAGGGGGTAAAACCGCCCTGCTAGCAGCCAAATACCGCCGCTAAAACGATGGTAATGCGGCACTAAAAATAGCACAATTTTACCACCGGCGCCCACACCGCTCCAGTATGAAAGGGGCCTTAGAGTCTGCAAAAGACTTGAGACTGGGGCGGAGGTTCACCTTCCAGCAGGACAACGACCCTAAACATACGGCCAGAGCTACAATGGAATGGTTTAGATCAAAGCATATTCATGTGTTAGAATGGCCCAGTCAAAGCCCAGACCTAAATCCACTTGAGAATCTGTGGCAAAACTTAAAAGTTTCTGTCCACAGACACTCTACATCCAATCTGACAGAGTTTGAGCTATTTTGCAAAGAAGAATGGGCATAAATGTCGCTCTCTAGATGTGCAAAGCTGGTAGAGACATCCCCAAAAAGACTTGCAGCTGTAATTGCAGAGAAAGGGGGTTCTACAAAGTATTGACTCAAGGGGGCGCCATACAAATGTACCCCACACTTTTCACATATTTATTTGTAAAAAATGTTGAAATCCATTAATCATTTTTTTTTCCCACTTCACAATTATGAGCCACTTTGTGTTGGTCTATCACATAAAATCCCAATAAAACACATTTACGTTTTTGGTTGTAACATGACAAAATGTGGAAAATTTCAAGGCACTGTATATCTTCCCATTAAAGGATAACATAATAAAGCCAACTGCAGTATCCGCTTTGATTCAAACTTCTCCTTACGTATTTTTTTTTCTGCCCCTATCTATCACGATAATATTTTATTATACGTTTTTTTTTTTTCGGGTGGGGGCTGGAGTTGTGCTTTAGCGACATTCTCGGCGACCCCACTTGTTCCTTTATGGCTGGATTGCTTCTGGTCTACCAAAGGGGCCCATTCTCCTGGGTGCTTCTCTAACCAGCTCTTCTACCCTTTTTCAGGTTGGCAAAGGAGGAGATGAATAAACAAGAACTGAGGCACAGGGTGCGCATGGCCGACAACGAAGTCATGGACGCCTTCCGAAAAATAATGGCTGCCCGGCAGAAGAAGCGGACCCCGACCAAGAAGGAGAAGGACCAGGCTTGGAAAGCTCTGAAGGAAAGGGAGAGCATCTTAAAGCTGTTAGACGGGTGAACCCGGACCAGTGGCGGGACTCCATTTTGTTAATGTGGTGTTTTAGGCCGTTTTAGGCCTAACCTGCTAATAATTGTTCTGAACGATGCCGGTAAACTCCAATCCGAACCCCACGGGAGAAAGACGAGTGATGAATGGGGAAGACTGTACAGTGGTCTTGAATGACTGCATGTCTATGTATGTGACCATGGTATGGATGGTCCATAACCGACTGATTCCAGTACTCTGCTCAATTCCTGGTTGTCAGATCTACCCAGTTTGGCTATAGATGAGACAATCTGGCCAGAGAACAACGGGAATGGGAATATCGCCAGCCCAGTGCATTCTGGGTGTGGGATTGTGATTTATATGTCAATCGTTCCTTGTACTTGTCTTGTGTTATCGTGTCTCTAGAACGACTTCCTTTTTTATTCTTTTGACTGTTTCAATATTGTGTTTTATGGCTTTTTTTTTTTTTATTGATGAAACTTTATGTGAGAATATTTTCAAGGAGATATTGATAAAATAAAAATATGACCCACAACAGAAATTAACTTTTGATTTCTTTTATTTTTTGACGTTGCTAAACTGAAAAATAGTATGTTCGAAAGCCGTAATGGTGCCACCCCAACACTCATAGATGGCACTCTTGAATGCCTATGATGGGTCCAGCAGCTGTTTTCACCCTTCGCAGCACCAGAAGATAACCACTGCGGGGATATTGGTGGAAGGGGTTGGCGGAGGTCTTTGGATTTCAACTACAGCAGCAGCACAAGGGACACTTCTCATTAAATATAAGTGCTGTCCCTTGTGCTGATTAAAAAAACAAAAAACTAAGGCTTTTAAATGTTTGTACTCAAAATTGACTGGACTCAATAGGGTTCTAACGATATTTATACATACAGAATCCAAAAATCTAGTGATCTCTTCCATAGATTGTGTAATGAGTTGTACAATCTGCTGATGACATTACCTGATTTCATATGTATAAATATCAATACTAATCGTGCAGTGGCGGCCCGTGCCACCTATCCCTGCTGCAACCTCCCTATCTATGCGCTCGGCCCCTTTCAGGATGCCGGATGCATGGACTCCTATGGCAGGGCAGCAGGGGGTGTGTGTGTGTGTATGTATGTGTGTGTGTGTGTATGTGTGTGTGTGTGTGTGTGTGTGTGTGTGTGTGTGTGTGTATATATATATATATATATATATATAATTTTTTTTTTTTGAAGCACCCGATTAGAGTCAGAGGCTCTAATAGGCTTCAAAAAAAGGGTGGGTTTGGGGGTCAGAGCACTGTGCCCTGATCCCACCCAATTGTGTGAACATTCGCTATTTTCACACCGCATTGCCTCCCTTCAAAAAAAAGGGTGGAATCACACCGCACTGCACCAAAAAATATTGCAAAACGCCAGTAGCCAAAGCGACAGGCGTCCCTATTGGATGCTCAGCACCTTGGCAGAAGTGGGACAGAGCGGAGGAAGCTGAGAGGAGATGTCGGAGAAGAGGTGAGCGCTGGTCCTTCTGCACAAGGGTGTCCCGCGATCCATCCGTGGGGGGGGGAGGGTTGTGTGAGTGGGATGTCCTGCAATCCATCTGTGTGTGTGGTGGGGGGGGGGGGGGTCAGTGTGAGCGGGGTGTCCCACGATCTATGCGCGGACAGAGGGGGGAGGTGTGAGTGGGGTGTCCTGGGAGTGACACTGGCAGTATATGATTGGCAAACTGTCTGCATTTGAGGGCACAATGGCAGAGTTTGATTTAATTTTTTTTCAGCATTTTTTTTTTTTTTGTGCACCCGCCACTGTAAGTCATGTAAAAACTTGACCTGGGCTCTATGAATATTGGTGTAGCTCCATTACTACAGTTACACATTTGGGATTTTCCTCAGAGCCCCCCACCTCTTGCTCTGGTGTATGTGAACAGCCTTGATGAAGCGAGTCAGCTTAATTTGGTCATTCACAACATTGGATATCAAAATGAGGGATCCTGTGCCTTTTTATGCATGTATCTCGGCAATAAAATATGACAGGGGGTCTAGCCATCCCCTACACTAGTAAGAAATTAAAAAATAAAATAAAAAAAGATTTCTATCCTCTGTTGCTGATAGTTTTCCACGCTTCCTAAACTTGTCGCCAGAATAGTGAGGGGAAATCTTAAAAAAAAAAAAAAAAACACAGGCTGGACATGCATTGTAAAGGTTTTTAGAAAATATAATTAATACACAAATTTCTACAATTTTAAAGATTAACTCCGTGCAAAATATATATTTAAATAAATACATTCCTCATGTATTCTTCCTTGAATCTGGGTGTGCTTTGTGCATTTTATTCCAGATCTGTGCAGTAATCCATTGTGCGACTATAATAATAAAGACCGCTCACTGCTGCTCTCTCTCCTTGTGCGGGGTGACTGGTCTTGTCTCCACCCCCCTCCTGTAGTTTTATGCAGCAGCCTGTAGTGGGTGGAGTCTGCTGGGCCCCTCCCACAGCTCTGCGCTCTACACAGGTTATGTACAGCACAGTGATGATGTCAGTGATAGTTAGTTATTATTATACAGGATTTATATAGCGCCAACAGTTTGCGCAGCGCTTTACAACATGAGGTGCATCAGTACACTTACAATAAAAATCAATACAGGAGGGACTAGAGGTAATTTCACAAGGTTATATCTGGGTTTGAAAAGGCATTTGGCTCATGTAAACAATGTAATGTAAGCTCCTTGAGGGCAGGGACTGACTAAATGTACAATATATGTAAAATGCCATGTAAATTTATGGCGCTATATAAGTACCTGTAATAAAATCAACAATGGAGATGAACAAAGGCATACATGTTTGTAGTGCCGCCTGTGTGATCATCATGGCTGACCCCATATCCTAAAAAATTAAAAGCCCAGAAAATAAATAAAAAAATAAATAAAAAGATTGCGGCTGCTGCATTATATTACATATTTGTCCTTTTGGATTTAGATATAGGAAGAGAAGGAAGGTGCTATACACACAATAGACACTAGATGGTGCACTTTATGCATAAACATTGTGAAATGGCTAATCAGATAATCATCAGCTCTGCACTGAAAGTTGGTAATGATGCTACAGCAGCTGAAAGCAGAATATGCTAATTAAATCTACATTTTTAGCCTCAGTTTCCACTATTGCGACCTGAAAGCTGTGAGATTTTTGCCGCAATTTTGATGCGACTTGAAGCAATGCCTGTGTATTCTTGAGGCCTATGGACCTCAAAGTCACATCAAAGTGAGACCAAAGTAGCGCAGGGACTACTTTGAAGTGGCACAGATATGAACGGTACTCATTGGAAATCGTAAGGTACGACTAGTCATGCGACTTTGCAGTCCCAAGTCGCATGACAAGTCGCACTAGTGGAAACGTAGCCTTAGGCCTCACGCATTCTCCGGATGTTTTTACAGCTGCTGTTTTTGGCTGTTATTTTCTGCTGCCAGTAAACTCTCCATCATGTTATCCTATGTGTCCATGCACACATCAGCTGCTATCAGCAGTTTTCTAGCTGAAAAAAATAAAATAAAATAAAAAACGCATTAGTGGGGTTTTAAGTGTTTTTCAGCTGTAAAAACGTTCTAACTCTGATAAAAGCTGAAAAATGCTTAAAAAAAAAAATGCAGAAACATTTGGCGTTTTATCAGAGTTTTTGAGCAATAAGCTTTTGTGGGAGTAAACTTTTTTTGTATTTTTTTGTTTTTTTTGTTTTAGTAACAAAGTGCTACTGAAAAAACACTGAAAAACTCCTACAGCTAACACTACTGGCGTTTTTATAACGTCCAATGTGCATGAGGCCCTCCTCTAGCCCCCAAAGCCCCTACTAAATCCTAATCAGACACCCCCCCCCCACCCAGGTACTTACTGGTCTCTCCATGACAGCAGTGTCCTCCTCCCATGTTTACTGTTCTTCTGCCCCAAATTTCTGGTACTGCCCACACCTGTCCACTAAGGTCTCTTTCACATGGGAGGCCGGGGTGGTAAAAACAGGTGGTTGAGCCATGTTTCTACTGCCTTGTGACCTCCCACCTATAGCTTACAATACAGCTGAAGGTGCCATGCTTTGCGGGTGACGGGGCCTGGGGAGGTGCACCGCCATCCTTGGTGGGGGGCGTGAGGGCAGGCAGATGGAGCCTGGGGGGGGGGGGGGGGGAACCTCTGCCCAAACTCAGCCTTCACCCAGGGTGGTATCCTGAATGCATGACAACTGTTGCTTAAGCCCCATACACACTATCAGTTTTTCTGCTGAGTTTTTCCTTCAGATTTACCAAAACCATATAATATGAGGACAAACCTTAGGAGTTTGAATTTGTATGCCATCAGGCAGGCCCTTCTACTACATGGTTTTGGTAAATCTGAAGGAAAAACTCAGCAGATAATCTGATAGTGTGTATGGGGCTTCGTTCGCACCTTACAGTGGATCACTTTGCATAGATGGAGCCCAGGGTCACTCTGACTGCGGGAATGAAATTTCCACCATGTCAGTCCCGATTTCAGGGGCGATTTCAGCGACATCTGTGCGGTGATACATTGATTTGGCAGTATTAGATTCAATTCAGCGGCGGCTGGTGCTCCAAATTTTGGGGGGGGGGGGGGGGGGGCAAGCAAACTTGAAAAAAAAAACCCCATCAATTGCAGCCTCATTGTACCATTGATAGCAGCCACTGTGCCCATCAATTGCCACCACTATATCATCAAATGCAGCCACTGTGCCCATAAATTGCTGCTACTGTACCATCAAACACAGCCACTGTGCCATCAAACGCGGTCACTGTGCCCAACAATTGCTGCCACTGTACCATCAAACACAGCCACTGTGCCATCAAACGCGGTCACTGTGCCCAACAATTGCTGCCACTGTACCATCAAACACAGCCACTGTGCCATCAAACGCGGTCACTGTGCCCAACAATTGCTGCCACTGTACCATCAAACACAGCCACTGTTCCAGCAAACGCAGCCACTGTGCCCATAAATTTCTGCTACTGTACCATCAAACGCAGCCACTGTGCTCCAACAAATACAGCTACTCTGCCCATCTTATGCAGCTACTGTGCCCCATCAAATGCAGCCTCACTGTGCCATATCCAATGCTGCCGGTGTGCCCCCTGCCCACCGTCTGTACTTACCCTGTCTCTGTGGCGGTGGGACAGCTCCTCAAGGTCTCCCGTCCTCTCTTCCTGTTCTCTGCTATGATTGGATGCTTTTTGTTTCAGCCAATCAGGTGATGGGTAACAGATCTGAGCACCTGATTGGTGGAGAGGTGATTTAGTGTTAGGAAAGCAAATATTAATTCGCTTTTCTAACACAGCTGAGTGACCTGCGAGCGCCCAGCATTGCGCTCACAGGTCACCTTTTTTGGCACCTATTAAAGCACTCTAATCAGGTGCTTAAAAAAAAAACCTGCTGCAGGAGGGGCGGCTGCCCTGGGCATTAGGGTATAATGTGAGGTGGGGGCACATGGGGATTGGGGGGGATTTATGTTGGAAGGGGGCATTTTGGGGAGGGGGCGGCAAAGATTGGTGCTGAGAGGGGGGTTTCAGCAAGGGGGGAGATTTGTACTGGGAGGAGGGGAATTTTATCCTGGCATATAATGCTCATACATCTTGGGTGGGGGGGGGGGCTGCAGTCTGGCATGTTCACCCTTAGTGCTAGATCACCTTGTCCCGGCACTGCATTCAGCACAGCCTTGACTAACGGTGAAGGACCCGATTTTTTATTTTTTATTTTTATTTGTGTTGCACTTTCACTTTCACTTGCAGAGCTGCATTAAATTGTGTACAATATTTCTGCTCAGAGTGCAAATGAATAAAACAGTTGATCCATTTAGGAAGTGATACATTGATTTGGCATAGGGTTGCCACCTTTTCTTCAAGCCAAACCCGAACACTTTAGCGGCCTGGGACACCTTTGGGTGCCCCGCGGAGAGTAGTAATGCGGTGCACATAGCGTGCCGCAGCAAAATGTGGGTGTGCCCAAATTGCTCTTGCTGACATCATCACCCTGCACCCCAGACAGCCACCTACAGCTCCTGGACAGAAACAGATTTGTGTGTGACTATCTTGGTTACTTAGGGAGCCACAGCCTGGTCTGAATAATGTGTCCGGGTTTCAGTCTGCCTGAAACCCAGACACGTGATTCAAAACCCGGACTGGCCGGGTGAATCCCAGACAGGTGGAAACCCTAATTTGGCAGCACATGGTGTCAAATGTTGGCCCTCCAGCTGTTGAGCAACTACAAGTCCCATCATGCCTCTGTCTTTGGGAATCATGCTTGTAACTGCCAGCCTTGCAATGCCTCATGGGACTTGTAGTTTGGCAACAGCTGGAGGGCTGCAGTTTGACACCTGGCATCCCGCAGGGCATATCTCTGATTGCACTCATCGGCTTCCAGTAAGCAAAGCCATTGGCCAGATGTAGAAGGCTGTCGCTGGGTGCTGTGATGTCAGTGCCCTTATATGGGCTTAGGATAGTCCGGATGAGGTCAGTTACGTCACAAGTGGATTTCTTCACCCTGATTATTATCACTGCTCTCGAGAAGCCCATATTGTGAGTCTGCAAATCCTAGGCCATTATGAGAATCCGAGGGATTAGGAGTCATTTGCTAAACACGGGGCATTTAATTATATATTAAAAAAAAAAATCTGGGATTTCGGTCAGCGGATGTAGGGAGTAGCTGAGAGCTCTCAGGGTGAAAAGTCCACTATTATATATATTGTGTATTCAGAGCGTGGAGAAAATGTTCACAAAGAATCAAAACTTCCAAGAATTATAAATATTCAAGCACAATAGCGACATGTTATGGGGACGTGTATAAACACGCACTAAACTCCAAACTACAGCTGTGTTTGCTAGTAGGTAATAAACTGACATCTCATTTGTGCAAACAATTGCAATCGCAAAAAAAAAAAAAAATCACATGGCAAGAGCCTTTACACTAAAAGGCTCACAGAAATTCCCCGGGAACAATGCATTCTGGGAAAACTCTTTCCATGCAAATTTCTAAGCACCGCAGCTGATGCCCCCATCAGCTGTCGGGTGCTGTTGCCGCCATTGCCGGTAAGGGAACCCAGTAGTGAAGCATTATGGCTTTACGCCGGGTCCCTACTGCGCATGCGCGAGGCACCGCTGCGCTCTTCTACTGGCCGGGCGGAGGGGGAAGGAGGAGAGAGTCGAGCTGCTGACATAATTTGCCTGGTCTCCCAGAAGTGGGGACAGGGTACCTGTCGAAGACAGATGTCCACTCCCCCACCCTCAAAGGTGCCAAAAGTGGCACCAGAAAGGGGGAGGAGATAAATGAGTGCAAGCTCCACTTTTGGGTGGAACTCTGCTTTAATTTTGAACTGGAAATACCACATTTGGCCACTAGATGGAGCTAGGTTTCATAGGCGTTTCCTTGAATACTTAGCTCCACCTAATGTATTTTTAATGCCTTCATCAGCTTATCCCCCATAGTTATCACCTGTTGTATCACTTGACCCTCCCTTTTAGACTGTACGCTCTAAGGAGCAGGGCCCTCTGATTCCTCCTCTATTGAATTTCTTTCCTGTAACCACGGGTTGCAAGAAAGAAATATGCTCGATTCCCCAATCAGCACAGAGTGCAAAGAAGACAGTGATCTCCCCTATCGGCTATAGCAGCCGCTAATGATAATCCCAAGAGAATCTGGCAGGCTGGTTGTACCCAAGTTGATCAATTGATCAGCTTGGTACAATCAGCCTGGCCTTTTGAACCATGTTTCATAGTTAGGTTGAATAAAGACACCAGTTCAACCTGAGTGTTAGTGTCTACAATTGTCCCTATCCCTGTGCATTGCACACTCACATTGGTCCCTATCCTCAGGGAGCCCACAATCCAAGGTCCCCATTCATATACTAGGGCCAATTTTGGACAGAAGCCAATTAACCTACCTGCATGTCTTTGGATTGTGGGAGGAAACCGGAGTACCCGGAGGAAACCCACGCAGGCACAGGGAGAACATGCAAACTCCAGGCAGGTAGTGTCGTGGTTGGGATTTGAACCAAACAGTACAGTCCATGTATGGCCGGCCTAACTGTACTGTTTGCCCTAACTTTGTAAAGTCCTGCGTAAATGGGGTTTAAAAAAAAACAAAAACTATAGTATACTAGATGCTGTGCTGTTTGATTGTGAATCATTGATTTGAAATGGAACAGACCGCATTTGGCCACTAGATGGAGCGAAGTCTTTATGGATTGCATTGTTTTTATGGCTTTTTGTCAGTTGCATTTTGTGAGTATCCACTTTTATATAAAACATTTTTATTATTAAACTATCTTTGGTACTGCACTAGGTGTGGGCCTTCCATGTCTGTTTTTCTTTTAGCTCCGTTCCTGTGTGAAGGGAGGTGTGCCCCTTCCCTCCAATCAGCTCTCAGAGCTCTTCTCACTGAACTCTGCAGTGTATAATTTCAGCTGTCCGCCGCCTGTTTTCCGAAATCTCAGACAAGCTTTATAAATTCTGCACTTTTAATGTCTGTAGAGGAGAGGAGGCTGCAGATAAACAGGTACAACTTTCGTAAGGGGACTTGTTTAATCTCTGTGTATAGCCCAACGCTTCACCGGGTATATGTAAGGGTTTACATCCACTTTAAGTCCTGTAAAAATGAAATAATGAAAATCACTCTGAACTACTGGATTCTCCACCATCAACTACAGCAAATGGATTGAGACTTCAACCACTCCAAGCCCCAAAGATATATGAAAAGGTAGTGGATAACTGACCCAACAACCAACATATTCTTTTTAGAACTGAACTTCAGGCAAATACAGAAAGGCTGTACTTTCTCTAATATACTTAGTTCTTATATCGTCATCGCCACCTAGAGGCCATCATGCGTAGTTAAAAATAACAAACATATTATACTTAGCTGCTCTGTGTAATGGTTTTGCACAGAGCAGCCCGAATCTTCTTCTTCTCGGGTCCCTCTTTGGTGCTCCTGGCCCCTCCCCCCTGTTGAGTGCCCCCATAGGGCTATATATATATATATATATATATATATATATATATATATTTAGCCCTATGTGCTTTCGTATCTGCCTTCTATGTATATATATATATATATATATATATATATATATATATATATATATAATACATTCTTCAAATGTGCTTTAAAACACATGATTTTCCCTTTCATGAACAAGGAAGTAAGGACGTTATGATGGTTATGATGTTGGGCTGGTATAATAATGCTTTGGGGCTGGTATGACATTTTTTCAAGGGCTGGTTTTTATTCCCAGTCTGGCCCTGCTGCCGGACAGGTTTGTGCTGTGTGGCAGAGCCGTGTTAATCTTAGGACTGGATGGACAGAAATTCCAAGCCTTTGGTAGGTGATTCAGTCCCCATGTACGGTATGTAGTTCATCCATCTCTGGAGTTCAGCGAACGATGGCAGATCATTGAACGGATATCACTTGCTGCATGGAGCGTCCCTCTAACCTTTAAATAGAAGACATCTCTTCCCCATCCCTCTGCATCCATCTTTCGGAATGAGGGCATCGAATTGTGAAATGATTTCTAGGAACGTGGAAATATTTCACCCTGGATGGTATGTATGTAGGTTATGTTTAATAATAGTTACAGCGCGCCTTGTGGGATCCGAGCGCCGCGCTTTACATACCTAAATAGATCCGACCGGAGACAGGTGTGACTCGTACCAACAGGAAGGCTCCCAGATGGCGCGATGCTCAATGTGCGTATTATAATGTAATTAAGATTTTAGCGGCCCATATGTCACATAACAATGATCCCCGTCGTATTGTGGCACCGCATTCCATAAATATGATGAGCCAAAGATGGAGACTACGAAGCCTTAATGGAAAAATAAATAGCTAATTTTATTTATTTCGATGGGCGCCACTACATTTTATCATGCCTTTTTTTTTGGTAGCGGCTCAGTGGTTAGCACTTCTGCCTTGCAGCAGCAGGGGTCCTCAGTTCAAATTCCAACTGGGATCCTGTCTACATGGAGTTTGCATGTTCTCCCTATGCTTGCATGGCTATCCTCCGGGTATTCCCGTTCCCTCCGCGCTCCAAAGACATGCTGGTGGGTTAAGGCCCCTTTCACACGGATGTTCCGATTGGGTCCACTCGCCAGTTTTTCAGGCCGACCCGATCGGAACCTCCATTCTTCTCTATGGAGCGGCAGATGACACCGCGTGAGATGACACCACGTGAGATGACACCGCGTGAGATGACACCACGTGAGATGACACCGCGTGAGATGACACCACGTGCCGACACCCAGGGCTGCCACCTTTTCTTCAAGCCAAACCCGAACACTTTAGCTGCACACAGCAAAATTAAAATTTTAAGGGGACTGCGGTGTAAAGGTGTGTAAAGGGGGACTCTGATGTTCTTGTACTTCTTTTGGGGGCGACAGGCGTCCCTCGATTGCGTTTGCACGATTTTACGTCAGGCGACAATCGCAGCGAAATGGGGTGCCATTGGAAGTGACGGGGATCGCACTGGGCGTCCTGCTATTTGCCGTGAATCGGGATTGCGGGCAGAATCGCGGTGATTCCGCCCCCACCATCCGGAACGCCAAGATGTGAACGAAGCCTCAGGTGTTTTGTTTTAGGCGACAGAACGCTTATATGTGAACAGGGGACATCGAAATGAATGGAATTTTGCTTGTTGGGCGTTTTGGAGCTTTAGTGCTGAGCGTTTTTACAAGCTGAAAATTACTCTGTGAATGGGGGCTTTACAAATCAATGCTCCCGCTCTTGGTCCTGCACTCTGGGGGGGGGGGGGGGGCACCACAAGTACTAGGCAGCTGCAGGTTGGGCACCAGGGCAATATATGGTATTTTCTATGCATTGCTGTCCTTATTCCCACACTTCTTAGTTCAATGTTGCCCCACTAGAGCATGCGCACAAACAACCTCCAGAAATCTGCAAGGGGGCCCCAAGGTTTTGAGTGATGTATAGAAATGCTTGAAATAGAGGCAGTTACACTCCGAAACACATAGCCACGCCTCCCGCACTGTGCCCCCCCCCCCCTCCGGATGTGACATCACTTCTGGTTAGGGTTGCCACCTTTTCTTCAAGTCAAACCTGAACACTTTAGCAGCGCACAGCAATCTTTTTTTATAGTATAAACTATACATATATGTATATCTGGGACTGTGACATCATAAGGGACATCATAAGGGGCGGGGACATCACCCAGTGACCCCACCCATTGTCCCTATATAAGTTGCTGCACAACGCGTCCCTGTCATTACGGCCAGAGACAGCATTGAGTAAACATCTCAAGGAAGAAGAGGAAGAAGAAGAGAAGAAAAGAGAAGGCGGCGGCGGCGGCGACGACAACAGAAGACCGCTCCACCGCTAGTAAAAGAGCTGGAAGAAGCAGCAGAGGCCTGGCAAGAAGAACCGAAGAGGGGGACAAGACCCCCGAAGTTGGAAGAAGAGGCAGCGGCGACAGAAGACCGGGCCACCGCTAGTAAAAGAGCTATAGGAAGAAAGTGGAGCCCCGGCAAGAATAACCGAAGAGGGGGACAAGACCCCCAAAGTCGGAAGAAGACCCCCGGACGGCGACGAAGAAGAAAGCCGGGCTCCTCCGCTAGTAAAAGAGCTAGCAAAAGAGCAGAAGATAGCGGAGGAGTCTGGCGAGAAGACCCCCCAAGACGGAAGAAGAGCCCCGGAGCTGTGCAATAAATTATTTTAAAACCTTGTGTTGTGTTTTATTTACATTTTTTTCACCAGGAGAATGGGTAGGGGTACTACTCTTTCACATAGGGTGGGGGGCCGGTATCTGGGAGCCCCCTTATTAGAGGGGGCTCCCGGATTCCGATTAGCCCCCCGCCCGCAGACCCTGACAACCAACGGCCAGGGTTGTCGGGAAGAGGCCCTTGTCCTCATCAACATGGGGACAAGGTGCTTTGCCCCCCTTCCCCAAAGCACCCCCCCATGTTGAGGGCACACGGCCTGGTATGGCTCAGGAGGGGGGGGGGGGCGCTCGCTTGTCCCCACCCCCTTTCCTGACCGGCCGGGTTGCGTGCTCGGATAAGGGTCTTATATGGACCTTGTGGGGGACCCCCACGCCATTTTTTCGGCGTAGGGCTTCCCCTTTAAGTCCATACCAGGTGACGAGGCCAGTGACATGTCAATCTCACATTGACTTCCTTCACTAGTCCCAGCTACCTGGAGCCGTGTTCAAAATGAACGGACTTTTCTCCGTGTGCGGGAAAGTCTGTTCATTTCAAAAGTCCAGCGGACTAGCACACAGATGGCCGGATTTTTGAGTCAAAACTACTTTCTAAGTCCGCCGGAGACAGGAAGCTCATAAAGGGGTTTACTCCAAAAATGACCCGTGAGCAGAATGAGAGGGACTATTACGGTACCCAAGTGGAATAATCATAAATTATGACATTTTAAATTAACATTTATTAAATAGTTTATAAAAACAGACCAGAAGCAAAAACATGTATAAATCAAACAAACAATAGATCATACATAATAGTAGGGTTTTACAATAATTGCGGAAGGCCCCACATAGGGGGGAACAGACACTCTCAGCTTAGACCCCTTTCACACCACACCGCTGATAGCGTCGGCGGTAAAACGCCGCTATTTTTAGCTGCGTTTTACCGCCGGATTTGCGGCGGATTTGCAGCGCATTTCGGCCGCTAGCGGGGCGCTTTTACCCCCGCTAGCGGCCGCGAAAGGGTTAAAACCGCCGGCAATACGCCGCAATAGCGGCGTTTTGCTGGCGGTATTACAGCGCTGCCCCATTGATTTCAATGGGGAGCAGCGGTGGAGGAGCGGTAAACACACCGCTCCTTCACCGCTCCAAAGAAGCTGCTGGCAGGACTTTTTTCTGACGTCCTGCCAGCGCACCGCTGTAGTGTGCTTTCACACTGCACACAGTGGTGCAGCTTCTTTAGGGCGGATTGCAGGCGCTATTTCTAACGCTATAGTGCCTGCAAAACGCCCTGGTGTGAAAGACAACTGCAGCCAGCAACCCTGCTGGGAAGCCACAATCTGGTCTGAATAATGTGTCCGGGTTGCAGGTGATCTGAAACCCGAACACATGATTCCAAACCCGAACTGTCTGGGTGAATCCAGGTGACAACCTTACTTCCGGTGGTAAAGTGGTAAAGATCTTAGCACTGATGTTCTTTAACAAGAAATAAGAAACAAAATAGGTGATTTGGCCCATGTGCCCTTCAGTTTAGGGTTGGAGTTGGTCTTTAAAACAGGAGCTGCGGGTGGCAATGACTGGCATCCTGATGTGATTGAAGAAGCGTGACATTTTCGGATGGGATTTTTAAAACGCTGAATCTAAAACACACAAATAGCCCAAAAATAGCCCAGCCCCGGGGGCCGCGGGGACAAGGTGTGTGGATCGGGGGTGTCACCACAATTGTCACTTTGGCACTTCTTTTTTAGACAGCAGAGCTGTGAACTATGAGAGGCGTTCACCTCCAGGAGAGGTGCAGCGCGCCTCCAAATAGGAATGTGGATTAGTAGCAAAGACAGCTCCGGGGCTCATAGGAAGTATTTATCTTTAGGGCCGCTCCGCCCCTCCCTGCTTCTTGGCAATAATATAATATATGTAATATATGATTGTTTTTTTCTGTTGTTCTTGCAGGGGTGCGCAGGATTGGTCTGAAGCCAGTTATGGACTGTGTAGGATGTACAGATTTTTTTCAAAAGCGTCCGTACTAAATTTTCTACCGTAGCACACAAGACGGAAAAAAAACATTAACAATGCTGCACCATTTTTAATTTCTGCAGCCATTTTTTATTTTTATTTTTTTAAAGCTGACCCATGCTTTTCCCATTCAGTTCCTGGTCACCAACAGGGCGCTTTCCCAAGTGCCCCTCCTCTGAAAAGAGATCCATGCTCGGATTGCTTTTCAGAGACATTTAACTACTTCGGCACTTCCCCCCCCCTTCTTGCCCAGGATAATTTTCAGCATTCGCACTTTGAATGACAATTGCGCAGTCATGCAACACTGCACTCAAACTGCACTTTGATCAGAGCTTTCTCTTGGTGGTATTTGATCGCCCAATAAATGCTGCCAGCGTGCCCTTGAATGCCCCCAGTGTGACCACCTGCCCGGCACTTACCCTGTCTTGATGGGGCAGCGGGTGACGGCGACAAGTGGGGTCCTCCATGTAGGGGCGGACTGACAACTCATGGGGCCCCCGGGCAATAGGAGATTATGGGGCCCCCGGGCAATAGGAGAAGATTTAGGGGCCCCTGGGTAATAGGAGATTATGGGTGGCCCCCAGGCAATAGGAGATTATGGGTGGCCCCCAGGCAATAGGAGATTATGGGTGGCCCCCAGGCAATAGGAGATTATGGGGCCCCCAGGCAATAGATTATGGGGCCACACAGTATACACACAAACACACACAGTCACACAATATACACACACAGAATACACATACACACACTGAAAAGGTACTGGAGAGGCGGGGCAGCTATAATCTTGGGATTTTTTTTTAAAAACACAGATTTTTACATACTGTCCCTGGTTTTATTGAGGCTGGCAACCCTGATGGGGCTCCTCAGTGGCATGGGGCCCTCGGGCAGTACCCAAGTGCCCAAATGGTCAGTCCGCCCCTGCCTCCATGCGTCTCCTGCCATCCTCATCTCCCATCCTCGCCTCCTGATAGGCGTCCAATACCTGTTGTTTCAGCCAATCAGGTGACAGGTAACAGACCTGAGCACCTGAATTCCGGAGAGGCGGTTTAGTGTTAGGAAAGCGAATAGTCATTCGCTTTTCTAACACAGCTGGGCACTCGCAGGTCACTTTTTTTGAAGCCTATTAGAGCCTATGGCTCTAATCAGGTGCTTCAAAAACACCCCCCGCCGCTGTAATTCAGGTGCCCAGCGCCCGAAAAGGGGACGGGCACCTGAATAGGGGCAGGCAGCGGCGGCCATAGATAAATTCATGCAATGCATGACTCTATCTATTGGTGATAGAGGGTGTGGCAGGAGAGAGAGGGCGGCGCCCTTAATGCAGGGGCCACCACTGGTGCCCCCTCACCCTCCTATGGGGCCCTGTTCTGAGCCACATTCCTGTCTGAATATTGTGTCTGGGTTTCAGGTGGACTGAAACCTGAACACATGATTCAAAACCCAAACTGTCCGGGTGAATTCCGGACAGGTGGCAACCCTAGTTGCAGATCTCAGGGCCCTAAAATGATTTGCATTGTGGCCTATCATATAGAGAGCTCCAGCCCGGGTTACATGCCGTCTTCCCCTCCGCCGGGCAGCCCTTCCTCTGCCTGTCTCGGCTTCCCAGCAATCTAAATATATAACAATGACGGTGAAAAATGTATTTTACGCCCCGCGCCGGTCCATTTATATCCATATTGTGCGCTGGATAATGAGCGGCAGAGCACCCGTCCCTGCCAGGGCTATGATAAATAATTCTCATTCTAAGGACGCTCTCCTGCTGCTGGCTCGCCAAGACGCTTTTGCTGCACGCTCGGGGCTGGAGATATATAAAGGCATTAGTGAATCCCGCCAAAGGGTCAGGAGGGGAGGGGATTTCTGGAAGCAGAAATGGATTGGGGGGGGGGGGGGGAATCTCAATTACAAAGCAAAAACACCTCTTGTGACTTCCACTGATCGCCCCATCCTTCTGCCTGGCAAGCAGCATTAGCCTGGCATGGCACCGGGGATATTGTGGCAGGCAGGGTAGAGATAAACTGCCTGCAGACATTTTATTCTGAGATCTAATTATAAATATTCCCCACGGGGTCTGCACAGTGTAGACTTAAGGAAACGATTTGACTGGCGTGAAAGGGGAGCCGCTGGAAAAAAAAAATCGGTCGCCCCCCAAAGCCCCCATCCCCCGTAGCCCCTTGTAATTGGGGCAGCTCCATAATACAACATTGACTCTGTACGCTTTCCAGTTTTTTTTTTTAGCTGCTTCTGGGTTGTTGAGGGTAAGGCAAAAGGCACACTAGATGTTACAAAAACACTGGTAGCTGTAGAATGCCGCGTTAAAAACGTTTGGCTGCGTTTTGCAGCCTTTTTTTTAGCATTAGCGTTTTGCTGCGTTTGCGTTTTTATTGTATTTTTTGAAAAGCTATACTCCCACAAAAGCTTAGGGCTCAACACTCATAAACACCGGATAGCTGCGTTTTTTCTGCGTTTTTCAGCACTGGAGCATTTTACAGATGAAAAGCCTCTCCTCGGCTCTAACAGGTAATATGTAGCTGGTTTCTGTCTTTTTTACTAAGCTATTAGAGAAACAAATATTAACCACGTCCCGTCTGCCATATTGTCAACTGATGGGCAGAGGGCGACGCTCTCATTCTGGTAGGACATCATATGGCATCCTCCCACTCTCGCCGTGCATGCGCTCGCATGGAGGCATGCAGTGCGCTGATCGGTGGCGCACTCTGTCCTCGGGACATGGCGCATCACCGATCCCGGCTAAAAAACAGGATGATGAGGCTCTTTACCCATGTGATCAGCTGTGTCCATTCATGTAAGCAAGGAAATGCCGGCTATCAGCTTTCCTCTCTTTGCGCTGACGGAGTATGAGGAGAGCCGACCAGCAGCATTTCCTTACAGGGGAGATCTGCACAGATAATCTGTGCCCTGATTACCAGTGTGGCCCCAACAGTGCCCATCAGTGGTGCCAGTCAGTGACCATCAGTGATACCTATCAGTGCCACCTATTCGTGTTTATCTGTGCTGCATATCGGTGCCCATTAGTGCCACCTATCAGTGCTGCATATCATTGCCGCCTATCAGTGCTGCCTATTCTTGCTTATCAGTGCTGCATATCAGTGCCCATCATTGTTGCCTATCAGTGCCACCTATCAGTGCTCATCAATGCTGCAAATCAGTGCCCATCAGTGTCGCTTATCAGTGCCACCTATTCGTGCTTATCAGTGCTGCATATCAGTGCTCATCGGTGCCACGGTGCCACCTATCAGTGCTGCATATTCTTGCTTATCAGTGCCGCCTATCAGTGCCCATCAGTGTCGCCTATCAGTGCCACCTATTCGTGCTTATCAGTGCTGCATATCAGTGCTCATCAGTGTCACGGTGCCACCTATCAGTGCTGCATATTCTTGCTTATCAGTGCCACTTATCAGTGCCCATCAGTGCTGCCTATCCTTGCTTATCAGTGCTGCATATCAGTGCCACCTATCCTTGCTTATCAGTGCTGCATATCAGTGCTCATCAGTGCCACCTATCAGTGCTGCATATCATTGCCGCCTATCAGTGCCACCTATCAGTGCCGCCTATTCTTGCTTATCAGTGCTGCATATCAGTGCCCATCAATGCTGCATATCAGTGCTCATCAGTGTCACCTATCAGTACCCATCAATGCTGCATATCAGTGCCAATCAGTGTTGCCTATCAGTGCCACCTATTTGTGCTTATCAGTGCTGCATATCAGTGCTCATCAGTGCCACCTATCAGTGCTGGATATTCTTGCTTATCAGTGCCGCCCATCAGTGCCACCTATCAGTGCTGCCAGTTCTTGCTTATCAGCACTGCATATCAGTGTCACCTATAAGTGCCCATCAATGCTGCATATTAGTGCCTGCTGATCAGCGGCATCTCATCAGTGCCGCCTCATCAACGCACTTCAATGAAGGTGAAAAAATGTACAACATTTTATAACAGAAACTAAGAAAATTTTTCAGTCTTTTTTCATTTCTTTTAAGCAAAAAATAAAAACCTCAGTGGTGATTAAATACCCCCATAAGAAAGCTCTCTATCTGTATCAAAAACATGATAAAAAATGTAGTTTGGGTACAGCGTTGTATGACCGCGCAATTGTCTTTCAAAGTGTGACAGCGCTGAAAGCTGAAAATTGGCCTGGACAGGAAGGGGGTGAAAGTTCCCAGTAGGTAAGTAGTTAAAGGACAACTACAGGTAGAATCAGGTAATACAATGCAGGTTTTAAAGTCAGAGAGTACATGAAATGTACCTGGGGTGGTCGATCTATCATCAAAAACTGCTGTGCGGATGCTGAGGCATTGCAAGTAAAATATGAATTTCCTGTGATCATCAGCTCCATTTAGTGGTCCTAATGCAGTATTTACCCCAAAATACTGCAGTAAGGAAAATGCTACATTATGGCCACTAGATGGTGCTGATGATCATAGGAAAAGTGCAGAGAAATAGAATAAAGGTGTTCATGAGTGGTCCTCCGGTATTTAGATTACATACCAAATCAATCCGATTCCATATCTTTTTCCTCTTTTATGTTTGAACATTGACAAATATCCCAGGACCATCTTTTTGGGGATCGGTTTGGCTGCTCATCCATCTTGGTGCCATTGTCTCGGAACCGTTGACTCTGAACCACTATCCACAGGTATGCGGAGTGGAGCTCCAGCCTGCGTGACACCATCCAGTCGGGCACCTTCCATCATTGGTATCCGCCATAGCAAGCCTATATGACGCATTTGCCATATGGTTTATGTGTCCATCTGCTACGGTAGGAGTACCCATTCTCTTATCTGTATATGTTGGTTTCACCACTAGAGCTCATTTGGAACACACGTTCTCCCATACAAGTTGGGAATAGAAGAATCAGTTACTCAATTCTTGGACACTTACATGTGGACACTGGCTATTTGATTAGCGCTGATTGCTGTTTTATTATTTTTTGCATATAGCAATGCATGATTCATTGCGACAACATTCACTTTGAGGTTTTTTAGCACTACAATGTTTATGTATATTACTCTTTGGACTTTGTTTGTTTGAGTGTTAGCAGCTTTTTTCACTTTGTGTCATTTCACATACTTTTACATTTATGGTCACTTACACTTTGGCTGCTTTCACACTGGGGCGGTATTCAGGCGTTACAGCGCTAAAAATAGCGCCTGTGTAACGCCTGAAAAAAACCGGCCCCTTTAACTCCAGTGTGAAAGCCGGAGGGCTTTCACACTGGAGCGATGCGCTGGCAGGACGGTGAAAAAAGTCCTGCTAGCCGCATCTTTGCAGCGGTGAAGGAGCGGTGTATTCACCGCTCCTATACCGCTCCTACCCATTGAAATTAATGGGACACCGCGGCAATACCGCCGGCAAAGCGCCGCTGCAGCGGCGCTTTGCGGGCGGGTTTAACCCCTTTTCGGCCGCTAGCGGGGGTTAAAACCACCCCGCTAGCGCCCGCACACCGCCGCTAAAACGACGGTAAAGCGCCGCTAAAAATAGCGGCGCTTTACCGCCGACGCTGCTCCCGCCCCAGTGTGAAAGCAGCCTTTGGGTTTAGCGCAGTATTTTCTCCACTTGCACATTACTAAAAACACAAATTAAACACATGTAGCGCTGGCTCCTGACGAGCAGGTGCTGTTTTTTTCTAAAGTTAATTTGCCTGAAACCACAGTTGGGTTTCAGGACTATTTCTCTAAATTTCTGGTTTCAGTACCAGTCCAGCTGGGTTGCACTGGGTTCTCCTTGGCCGCAGGTGTCGCTGTCACCGCCGGCAAAAGTAGAAACACAGTTTAGCTGGGTGTATTGAATGCCACTGTTCTCTCGGAACCAGCCCAGTGGGAGTGTTCTCCTGCTGTGCATTCCGGGAGGTGGTATTTAAGGTACCGACATCACGTGTTCGGGGTTCCATCTTTGATTTTGAGTCTGTTCGTGTCAGAAACCATGAATCAGACCGAGACAGAAGTACAATTAAATCACACTTGTTTATTAAATTAAAATAAAAAGGTAAATAGAAAAAGCGTAGTCAAAGCATAGCCAGAGTCCAGTAACCGGATAGAGTAGTCAGCCAGGCCAGAGTTCAATAACTTGCCAGGCCAGAAGTCAGGGAACCAAGTAGAGCAACAGCAAGCAGGATAAGGAGCCAGAAGGGATGTCAGCAAGCCAGTCTTTAAACAGAACCGCAGGAGATGGTTTCTTGTGATCTGACCAAGGCGAAGGCAGAGGTAAAGTGAGCTGGAATGCTTTAAGTAGGCACGTCAGACGAGCACGATCAGGAACAGCTGGTAACTGTGGAGAGAGAAGAGAGCTGGCAATTAGCCGACAGCTGAGCAGCCAGCCCAGAGAAGGAAGGGCTAAGCCAGTTCGATTATGGTGGTCCTCCTGACCAAGCCCTATGGCCCTCCTGGCCTGGGGTGCGGAACCATGCATCCCGAGTCTCGGGGCCGGCTGGCCCGAGGCAACGCAAATGCACGAGTGGATTTCGGGGCCTATTGATCCAAGGGTGGTCCGGTGCTTTCTCATATGAAGGGAGAGGTCCAGCAACTGAAGAACAACAGGGGAAGACTCTTTCAGAAGAAGGCTGTACGCAAGGCTGGCTTCTCTGAAGGAACCTGGAGGCTTAGTTGAAGGACACAACCTGGATCTACACTCATACGGTATAGCCGGATCGGCTGAGAGAACCTGGTACTGTATGATAGCTTTGTAAATTTATCCACGTCCCTCAGTAATGCTCAAGTGTACATCACAAGTCTGTGGCAGAGATTTTGTCAAACACCCTACCGGCTGCTATGCCTAGTGAGAGGAGGTCTATCCGGGGCTTGTAAAATCAAGTTGAGAAACGGTCTTTATTCTCTGGATTTTCTATAAGGACTTCCTTTATTTTTTGAAGTCTAAAGTACCTGAACTTACTCCTAACCCTCTACCCTCTATTGAAAGACTGTTTCTGTTCCAAATAAATAAGCCAAAAGCTGATTCAGTGTCAATTTCCACATTCTTTGGATCATCTACCACGGGAATCCCTAGACGGAGAAGCAAACAAGGAGGTAACGGTAAGTCCAATAAAACCAGCAGCTCCTTCGGGGGTCAGTGCTACACACAAATATATCTCCGTGGAGTAAAGTGAGCACTTTGTACTGATGACTATAAGAATGCATGTCAACGGTTTTTAACGCCGGATCAATAAAGTAACACAAAGGAGTACATCCCCCATCCCAAAGGCCAGGGATAGTGATAGGAGGAAACACTTACTAATGCATCAATAAATCATACATTATACATGATGAGGAGCACATAGACAATGGAGCTGATTAATGACGACGGAAGTAGAAATTCAGATTTTGACAATAAAATTAACTTATTAACTATTAAAATGTATTAAAGGATAAGTGTGCTTTTAAACAAAGTGAATTTTTCCTTTCAGCCCTTTCCATTCACCTTACCTAACCCACCTTCCCCCTCCACAGATATATACTTACCTCCATTTAGCGGATGTGGTTCGGCTGTTTGTTGACATTTATTGGTTACATAATTAATCAGGTTGAAGAAAGACCATCTAGTCAAAAGTCCATATAGTTCAACTAATAGGAGAAAAAAAAAAAGAATAAATAGAATCAATGAATAAATAATATATAATATTACAAAATATATACTATATATAAAAATAAATACATAATTAATCAGGTTGAAGAAAGACCATCTAGTCAAAAGTCCATATAGTTCAACTAATAGGAGAAAAAAAAAAAAAAGAATAAATAGAATCAATGAATAAATAATATAAAATATTACAAAATATATACTATATATATAAAAATAAATACATAATTAATCAGGTTGAAGAAAGACCATCTAGTCAAAAGTCCATCTAGTTCAACCAACGGGAGAAAAAGAAATAAATAAATAGAAACAAAGCATAAAAAAGTATATAATATTAAAAAATATATATAAAAATTAATAATAATAATTAATAAATACTTAATTAGGGTAAAGAAAGACTATCTAGTCAAAAGTTCATTTAGTTCAACCAATATCAGAAAAATAAATTGAATAAATAGAAACAAATAATAAATAAATAGTATATAATAATAATAATAATAATCAAAAAATAATAATAATTATAACATAATCAATCAGGTTGAAGAAAGGCCATCTAGTCAAATGTCTATCTAGTTCAACCAATAAGAGAGAAAAAAAAGAATAAATAGAAAAAAAGCATAAATAAATAGTATATAATAATAAAAAAATATATAAAAATAAATAATAATGATAATTAATACATAATTAATCAGGTTAAAGAAGGACTATCTAGTCAAATTCCATCTATTTCAACCAATAGGAGAATACAATATGAATAAATAGAAACAAATAATAAATAAAAAGTATATAATTATAAAAAAATATATAAAAATAAATAATAATAATAATTACATAATCAATCAGGTTGAAGAAAGACCATCTAGTCAAATGTCTAAAAAAGTAATAAGAGGAAAAAAATAGAACAAATGGAAACAAATAAAAAATAAATAGTATATAATAATAAAAAATAATAAATAATAATTAATACATAATTAATCAGGTTTAAGAAAGACCATCTAATCTAAATTTCATTTAGGTCAACCAATAGGAGAAAAAAAAGAATAAATAGAAACAAATAATAAATAAATAATATATAATAATACAAAAATAAATAAGAAATAATAATTAATACATAATTAATCAGATTGAAGAAAGCCCATCTAGTCAAAAGTCCATCTAGTTCAACCAATAGGATAAACAATTGAATAAATAGAAACAATTAATAAAAACAAATATATACAATAATATAAAAGTAAATAAATACATAAAAAGACTATCTAGTTCAACCAACAGGAGAAAAAATAGAATATGTACAAAAACTCTGTATACAGAATATGAAAAAGATATAGGTGCTTGATATCAGACAAATGGTGTAAAGGTGAGTCCAGCCCAGCCTAGCCGCTACAGACAAATCCAGCCTCTCACCTCATATATTCGACCTGAAAAGGTTACATGCCATTTATCGTGGCCTGGAACACAGACCTCCAGCGATCGAACAATGAATATAAAATACTCCACCGGATGTACATGTGGAAGAAATAAAAAGGGATTTAGTGCTCTCCGCATGTACAATTTATTAGGAGAAATTATTAAAAATCACTTAAATAAAAGGCACTTGAGCCAAGTGCAAACATTATGGCATGTCATATGAAATCCGGCATTCAAACCACAAAGATGTCCACGGGTGACGACACACGTGACTCCTCCCCATGTATGCGTTACGTCTGTGGGCGGGACTTCTTCAGTGGGATCGAATGCACTTAGCCCACCCACTCTTAAAGAGGAGAGCCAGCTTTAAAAAAATTTTTTTAAAAGTCAGCAGCTGCAAACACTGTAGCTGCTGACTTTTAATAAGCAGACTTACCTGTTCATGGCGCCCGCGATGTCGGCCGCCCAAGGCTGACCCGTCCCTCGACTCTCGGGTCCCGGGGCCGCCATTTCAACTAAGGGAAACAGGCAGTGGAGACCTGCGGCTTCACTGCCCGTTTTCTACTGCGCATGCGCGAGTCGCGCAGCGCTTTGTGAATGGGGTGCGCTGTGTTTTGGGACACACAGTTCCCAGAACACAGCGCGACCCATTACCCAGAAGATGCCGCACGGAGGAGAGAAGACAGAACATCACTGCGGAGGAGGAAGAGGCAGATTAGAATGATATGCCTAGCAACAGGCATTTCTGGTAAATTAAATTTCTGATTTTTTGCTAATTTTTTATGTACTTTTGTTTTTCAGGGTGGCCCTCCACTTTATACCTAATGCCATGCCAACAACAGGATGCTAAACTATCTGTTTCCCTAGACGTGGCGGCGCAGCCGCAAAAAAACGTTCAGCCGGAAAACCCGAACCATAGCAGCGCAGCCACATTAGACTTAAAGTCCAATAAATTCAAACTAAAGGGGGAAACAACTAACACATAATGTAATAGAATTTAATGTGAACCACACTAATGGCAGAAAGTGATGAAGAACTAAAAAATCTCTTAATGAAGGGGAAAGAGGAGAGTGCAAAAGCTGACCTGAAATTGAACATTAAGAAAACTAAGATCATGGCAACCGGTCCCATCACTTCCTATAGAAGGAAAAGAAATGGAAACAGTGACAGATTTTATCTTCCTAGGTTCCAAGATCACACAGATGGTGACTGTAGCCATGAAATCAAGAGACGCTTGCTTCTTAGGAGGAAAGCAATGGCAAACCTAGACAACATTATAAAAAGCAGAGATATCACCCTCCTGACAAAGTGCCGTATAGTAAAAGCTATGGAATTCCCCTTATTAATAGACTTGTGCACAATGGAAAATTTCGTTTAGTTTCGGTTCGTTGTCATTCGTAAAATACATAATTTCGTTCTGTTATATTCGTTATGTTACGTTAATACGTTTTCGGATAATTCGTTATTATTCGTAGAGTGCCGAATTCATTCGTTCGTATTCGTTGAAATTCAAAATGTATGTATGTATAGACATTCGTAGTGATTCGTAGTTTGGAAAGTCGTTTGTTTATTGAATCTTTTAACACACACAATGACAATGTCTCTTCTCCTCGGCTCAAATACAATACAACACCCTTCTAACTCAGTTCTCAGGAATGCACTTTGCCAGTAATCCAACCTCTGACACAAAATTAATTAGCTGATTGGACTATAAGATTTCAAAGATATATAGTATACCGTATCCGTACCCTAGTTACCCCGCATATACTATATTGACAGCGCTAAAACAAAAAAGGAAAATACTCAAAAATAAAATATAATAAATATATAGAGGATAATAACTCTATGTTTAGAAAGAGTCACTAGCAAGTGTCCATAATATCTCCAAACATATAAGTCTCAATATTCAATTGAGCTATCACACTTTGAAAAAAGTTCAGAAAAGAAGATCCATCTCCGAAGAAGAGAACACCAGTGTGCGAAGAGTCTGACGGCCGGTGACACCCCTTATGGTAATTCACTCACCAGAACCCAAAGGGTTAACAGGCACTTCACTACGACTGTGGAAGTAGTCCCACTAGTGTCCCTCCGGAGAATCTTCTTATCACACCACCATAGGTTCCTCTCTCTCGGGCTCCCTGCTCTCTCACCGATAAGAGTTCACTTGATTCTCATTAACAGCCCCAGATCTCATTGGCTTGTAAAAAGCGCACTTATAGAAATCTTCTCCCCATGTCCGTGATTGTAGGTCAATCCAGCAATACAGGTTGAGTTGTGAAACGAATGGTCACTCAAACTCCATAATGGTATTCACTTCCAGTCCGCGGCATCCACTTCCGGTCAGTCGTAACGACTTCCGGTATGTGATGTTTACTTCCGGTTACGTCACGACGCACACCTCCTGACTTCATCAGGACTATAAGATTTACTTTGAGCTGACCTTTTGTTTCATTAGATCTTTAAAGAATTACCAAATTCATTTGAATTCATTCGAATTCATTCGTTATATTTCTTTCGTATTCGTTGTTATTCATTATTTTTTTTATTCGGACATTCGGATGCATTGATTCGTAGTTTGGAAAGTCGTTTGTTAATTGAATCTTTTAACACACACAATGACAACGTCTCTTCTCCTCGGCTCAAATACAATACAACACCCTTCTAACTCAGTTCTCAGGAATGCACTTTGCCAGTAATCCAACCTCTGACACAAAATTAATTAGCTGATTGGACTATAAGATTTACTTTAAGCTGACCTTTTGTTTCATTGGATCTTTAAAGAATTACCAAATTCATTTGAATTCATTTGAATTCATTCGTTATATTTCTTTCTTATTCGTTGTTATTCGTTATTTTTTTATTCGGACATTCGGATGCATCCGAATGTCCGAAAGATGCAAAATTCGGCCGAATTTAGATTCGTTACGAAACGAATTGCACAAGCCTACTTATTAACCTTTGGCCATAAAGAAGGCTGAACGCCAGAGAAATTATGCTTTTGAACTATGGTGTTGGAGAAGACTCTTGAAAGTCCCTTGGATGGCAAGAAGATCAAACCAGTCAACCCTTAAAGAGGAAGTAAAGGCACTTAAAAAAAAAAAAAAAAGAAATGCAACCTGCAAGGCAAAGGCATAATGAGCTAGTATGCATAGAATACTAGCTCATTATGAATAACTTACCTAAGAACGAAGCCCCTGAAGCGGTCCTTCGTCTTCATGTTCGCCGCTGCCATGTATCCCAGAGTGACTTCCGGGTCTCGCTGCTCCGGCGCTGTGATTCGCCGGAGCGGCGATGACGTCACTCCTGCGCATGCGCACGGGAGCCGACACGAGCGGCATAACGCTGTGATCTTTGGCCTGCCCAGTGTGCCTGCACGCCACTGTCTATGGCGCATGCGCCGTAGACAGCGGTGGCTGTCTTTTTGTAAATATCTCCTAAACCGTGTAGGTTTAGGAGATATTTCTTGGACCTACAGGTAAGCCTTAATCTAGGCTTACCCGTAGGTCAAAGTGTGTTGTAAGGGTTTACAACCACTTTAAGGTAATCAACCCTGAATATTCACTGGAAGGACAGATTCTGAAGCTGAAACTCGCATACATTGGCAACCGAATGTGAAGAGAGGACTCATTAGAAAAGACCCTAAAGCTGGGAAGCATGGAAGGAAAAAGGAGAGGAGGACGACAGAAAACAAAATTGATAGCTAGCATCATCGAAACAATGACCATGAAGTTAAGCAAGCTCCAGGAGGCAATGGAGGACAGAAAAGTCTGGCGCACTACGGTCCATCAGTTCACGAGGAGTCGGACAAGACTAAAGGACTGAACAACAACAACGGGTTTAAAAATATTTAAATTTCCTTTTGAACTCAAATTAACATATAAAGCCCCAGTTTACACTGGTGCGACTTGTCATGAGATTTGGCAATTCTAAATCACAATTCTAAGTCGCACCACATTGTGGGCAATGGAACCGTTTATATCGCTGAGACTCATGCTGCGGCAATTATGAAAAGGTATCCTGCGCTACTTTTTACCGATTTCTTTCCAGCTTGCATAGACTTTTGTTGTGTGAAGTCGCAAGCCACAATAAAATCGCACTGATGTGTGGCTTTGAAAGTAGTGCGATTATGATTGTAGCACTTACCACCAGAGGAGCTGCTGATGTGTGTGTCCCCTGATGACAACAGGGACCCTTCTGGCAATTAATGCACCATCTGACACACCAAGTCTGAGGAAGAAGGTTTTTTCGAGGGGAAATCCCCCCCACCACCACCACCAAATAACATACAGAATAGCAATCAGCCATGAGAGTTAACTTTGTACAACATCAAAAACAACAAGAGGACATCTTAACTCCTTGTGGTCCGCCCAAAGTAGTTTTACTGTGGACAGCCTGGCGCATGCACAGTAGCGCTCCCCCTGGGGCACATAGCAGCATGTTCCTGAGACCGCTCTATCAGGTGGACAAAGCGGATCACGGCTCTCGGTACCCAGCCGCTGTGAGTGGCTGAGGTAATATGCGATCACTGTCATTGGTCATCATAGCAATCACATGATTTCAATGTAATCAGTCATTATTAGTTTGCATTCATGACTGCCCACTTTCTTTTGTGAAGCTGTGATTAGCCCACAGCTATCACATGGTACCTGACACCCTGTACCGTGTGATTAGCTGTAGCCAATCACAGCATGTCAACAGAGAGCAAGCTGTCATGAATGGAAAGCCAGTCATTCAATCGTGGTGATTCTGCTGGTGACTACAAATTGCAAAGTGTCATTGGGGCCTTATGCAGCAGAGTGAATGAGACCTGAATACAGCATTTCTTGCAATGTGCAACAATATGCATAGACAACGCATACCTCCCAACCATCCCGGTTTCTGAGGGACAGTCCCGCAATTACAATGTTTTCCCGCTGTCCCGCAGAAATGGGCTTTGTCCCGCACTCCTGAATGTCTCATGGGCAGCATCTGAAAGTCCAGTACAGTGATCCCTACAGAATCCAGATCGCTCCGTCATTTAACTGTGGACTGCCCCAGGTATGCAATAGATCGCCGTTAGGAAGCCTCCTATCAGGGGCTTAGCCCCCTGCCCGCAGACCTCCACAACCACCAGCCACGGTTGTGGAGATGAGGTCCTTGTCCCCATCGACATGGGGACAAGGTGCTTTGGGGTGGACCAAAGCACCCCCACCCTCATGTTGAGGGCATGTAGCCTGGTATGGTTCAGTTGGGAGGTGCTCGCTCACCCCTCCCCCCCCTCTCCTGACCTGCCAGGCTGCATGTCTGGATAAGGGTCTGGTATGGATTTTTTTTTGGGGGGGGGGGACCCCACACCTTTTTTTTTCAAACTTTTTAGTTGTCAGCTTTTTTTTTTACAATCAGCTGTTAGTGGGGGAGCCCGCTGACAGCTGATGAGTCATCGTTTGTTAAGGATGCGGCGGCCGGCTTCTCGGCCCGCTGCTTAGCAACCAACTATTTGTCAAAAAATGGAAAAAGCTTTTTCTTTATTTATTCATTATTTCGGGTGGTAGACACCATTGTTCTACATTTTTGCACCTCCAGCAATGGTGATAATTATTGCATGCTTTTTTACTCTCTGGTCTATTCGTAAATTGGATTTAAGAGCTTTTTATGCGATATTTACCATCACTTTTTTTTTTTTGTGAATTGGACTTAATTTTTACTGCATGCAATAATTTATGCAATTGAATAACATGATACCCTCATCGCATGCGAATTGACCCCATTGTCGTTTACAGGCGTATTTTAGTGCATGAAAAAAAAAATGCCTCATACCGACGATCAGCGAGGAGTTTTCCAGCGTAATTTATGCCCATCCCTGCGTAAACGCTCCTAAACACAGACATATGTGCGTATATTTATTCTAATGGCTAGAATGAATTAATATCGTAGGCAGTAGAATGAGTTTACGCTCATACAACAAAACGCAGTACGTGCGCAAATTCTCATACATACGTCTGTAAATGTGCATTAAAACACCACACTAAAGGCCTTTTATTTCTGTCAAGTTCTGGTAGAAATAAAAATGCAGCATCATTTTATATGCATGACGTCTAAAAAATGTATTGATGGTAAAAAAAAAAAAAAAAACTTATATGAATGAATGAATGCAGCCTGCAAGAAATGTATTGCTGTGTGATCAGCTTTATTCCATTGGTGACCCCCCTGTGTCCAAACCGCGCTCTGATTGGCTGCCCGCTGGCCCCCTTGTGCCCAGATCGCGCTCTGATTGGCTGGCCGCTGCCCCTGTGTCCTGTGACAGTGAATGAATGAACTCATCTCCCAGGACAGCGCTGAACGCAAGCCACGCCCGCCCTTTCGTCAAGCACGCCCTCCTTCGCCGCCACAGGCTGAGCGCTGAGTGTCGGCCCCGCCCCTCCCAGCCTGCGCTGACATCAGTGCTGGGCAGGGAGGAATGGGCTGGCTGCTGCCGCTGGGAGAGCGGAGAGAGAGCAGAGCGCACAAAGGGCTCATCCTGAGCGGACGTGTCAGCGCGGCATCCCGCCCCAGGTAAGGGGAATACATGGGGAGTGCAGGGGAGGAGGAGGGAGGCATGAACGGGTCCACGGGGGGCGGAGGAGGGGGAGAGAACCTGCGAGCCGGGCACAGATCCTGGAGGTGTGGAGGTGTAGGCTTCTTATGGGATGTCCCCTTTAATCCTGGATTTGGCAGGCTGTGTGCTGGACCGGCTGCAGCTAAGCCCTGTGAGTGCCTAGGTGATTCCCCCCCGTGACCTCTGGGTTTTGGGATCGCCCCTCCTGAGCATCTGGGCTGCTGTCACATCAGGGTGGAGAGAGGTCAGCCAATCACCACACAATCCTAAATTGCACCGCCAGCTCCAAAAAAATAAAAATAAAAATCCACTTGTTGAGTTTTTTTTTTGGGGTGTTTTTTTTTTTTTTTGTTTTTTTTGTTTTTTTTTTTGCAGCAGAAGGAATGAGACTCAAGGTATCCTGTTGCCAGCCCCCCACACCCAGTTCATTCTATCCTTCTGGCAACAAGATCCCCCTGCTGTATATAATAATCTTATATATATATATATATATATATATATATATATATATATATATATATATATATATATATATATATATATATATATATATATATTTATATTTTTTTTTTTTTTTTTTTTTTTTTTATTATTATTCTCCCCCCCCCTTACTTCTTTTGCTACAAAGGAAGTCTTGTTCTTCTTCCTGCATTCTTTTATTTTATGAATGTACATTGAGGTCCTAATGAGTAGGTTGGACCACGGTCTCATTCTGTCTTGTGGAGGTTCTGGTGGCAAGAACCCCCCCCCTTCCCCTTTGCTGTGAAGTTTATTTATTTTTTTGGAGTCTCACTTCCTCTGCTGCAAAGCAAGTCTTGTTCCTCTTGCTGCATTCTTCCTTTTGGGGGTTGTGGCACCAAGATCACCCTCTTGTATTGATTGTAGTGTACAAAAAATAAAAAGGCAGGGAGGGTACCGATGAGTAAGTCAGACCACCAGCTCATTATGGCAATAAATTCTTCCTATTTTTTTTTATTTGTTTGCTTTTTGCAGCGGAAGGAGTAAGACTG
This sequence comes from Lithobates pipiens, assembly GCF_037356315.1. NCBI lineage: Eukaryota > Metazoa > Chordata > Amphibia > Anura > Ranidae > Lithobates > Lithobates pipiens. The sequence continues at coordinate 65,950,178 of NW_027507785.1, forward strand.
ATTTCTGAAAATAAAATACCACGGGAGATCTTGTTGCCCCCCTGGCTCATTCTGTTCTTTTCAGCTTCTAGTGACCAGATCCATTAATAATAATAATAATAATAATAATAATAATAATAATAATATTTTCTGAAAAGTAAGTCTTGTTCCTCTTGCTGCATTCTTTTTTTTCTTTGTAAAATAAAAAATACAGGGAGGTACCGATGTTTAAGTTGGACCAGTGTTTCTCAACTCCAGTCCTCAAGGCGCCAACAGGTCATGTTTTCAGGATTTCCCTCAGATGAAACGGCTGTGGTAATTGCGACGCTGTGAAACTGATCAAATCACCTGTGCAACATAATGGAAAGCCAGAAAACCTGAGCAGTTGGGGAGTCTTGAGGACTGGAGGAGAGAAACGCTGGGATGGACTACCAGCCCATTCTGTGCTTTGGGGTTTCTAGTAACAGGATCCATCCTGTACTAATATTATGATTATATATATATATATATATATTTATTTTTTTAGCTGTTCGGAGTCTCACTACTTTGGCTGCAAAGGAAGTCTTGTTCTGCTTTGTAAAAAAAAAAAAAAAAAAAAAAAAAAAAAAAAACTAAATACAGGGAGGTGCTGAGTAGGTTGGACCACCAGCTCATTCTGTGCTTTGGGGGTTCTGGTGTGTGTGTGTGTGTGTGTGTGTTTTTATATTCCCCCCCCCCTTCTTAAATTTGAGTCTCACTACTTCTGCTGAAAATTACGTTTTTTTGTGTATCTTGATCATAAAAAATAAATGACAGAAAGGGGTGATGGAGAGAGTGGGACTGTTCAGCTGCTGCTCATCAGATAAAAATAAATATTGAATAACCAACAACAACAAACTTCATCTGTGATAAACAATATTTATATTTTATTTGATGATCAGCACCTGACCAGTTCTGCTCTCCACCCCCCCCCCCCCCCGCCTTTCTTTCTATTCACAGGGAAGGACCTGATAGGCAGGTTGGGTCACCAACTTATTCTGCCCTTTGGGGGGGTTCTGGTGACAGGACCCCCCCCGTGCGTATTATTATTATTAATAATAATAATAATAATAATAATAATAATAATAATAATAATAATTTCAACCTGGAGTCTCGCTCCTTCAGCTGCAGGGAAGTCTTGTTCCTCTTGCTGCATTTTTAGAAGTGTGTGTATTTAAATAATAATAAAAAAAATCGACCATTAGTTGCAACCTACCACATTGTGCTCTGTGTGTTATCAATGATCGGAGGTAAAATGGTGTAAGTGTTTTTAAATCTGATAGAACGCGGAGAGCGATTCATTCTGGGGGAGGGTGTTGGGGAACAAGGGTAGGACTCAGGGATTGGAATAGGGACCTCCCCCAAAGGTCAGCAGGCGTGTCCTTCAGAGGTCAAGGGTCGGGCTGACCTACCCCCACCAAAGTGTTCCGCCTGTCCCAACTAAGTCGGGGCTTGAACAAATCGGGGGACACCGCTTTGCCTCGACCCTAATCTGCCCGATTTGCATACCACCAGAAAGTGTCAAAGCATTAGTTCAGCGTTTCGGTGTGACCGGCTCTTTGGAATCGGGGGGGGCGCCCCCCCCAGGTCGGATCACAGATCAGCTACAGAGTGTTCCTGAGACTTGTTACAGTGTGACTGTGTATAGGATACAACCAGAGCCCCCCCCCCCCCCCCCCCCTTCCACACAGGAATACCGCCCAGCCATCCGTGCCTCCATCTGACCCACTCCCGGGGGCCGCCGACAGATTTTTCACTGCGGGCCAAGTTAATCCGAGTGGCCCAGATCTGGATACAGATAGGAAGCCGCATTAGTTGGACATCGCTGATCAGCGGCACAGCTGCTGCAAAACCTCTTGGGAAGCGAGAGACGTCTTGTGCCATTCCGCTAAAGTGTTCTGTAGTGTTAATGTATTGATTGGTCAGTGATTGATGATCGAGAAGCAACTGCCGCTTGGGCATTGGTCGGCTTCTGCAGTCCTAACCCTTTATTGATTTTTTTTTTTTTTTTTTTTCTATCTGTTTTTTATTGTTAACATTATTATACTATTTTTATTAACATATATTTATTAATATTTGGTATTGATGATATTTTATCCACCTTAGCTCCAGAAGGCAATTGTATGGTCATGCAACGCTGTACCCTAATGCCATTTCATACACATTTTTATATATTTTTTTCAAACCAATAGAGCTTTCTTTTGCGTGGTACTTGATGATCCTTAATTTTATTTTTTTTTTTTTTAAATAAATTTCTTAATTTTGACTAAAATGTATTCTGCTATGCCTTTGGTGAAAAAGAAAAGCTGATGTTGATTGGTTTACGTGAAAGTTAAAGCTTCTACACGCTATGGTTGGTGTATATACTGGAATTATTATTAATAATTTTGATTATTATTTAGCGACTTCCAGTGGGACTGTGTGGGAGTGCGGCGGTCGACCTAACACTTGGGGGAACTGCCTAGCTTCCACTGACCTCACCAGTGACCCCAATACAGTGATCACTATACACTGGCTGGGAAGAGGTTAACATCTCGTGGCACCGAAGGAGTTAAATATCTGTAATGTGTATTATGTGTTGGATTTTTGCTAAATTATCTTTTCTTATCCCATAAGAAACAGATCATTTCCTCTGTACAAAGCCCTGTGTTGATTGTCAACACAGGGCTCTAAGCAGCTGTGGTATTGGGACACAGCCAATCAGCAGGTCCTGGCCATGATTCATTGGATGGGACCTGCTGACAGACCCCTGCTGTGTACAATCGCAACTGGTGTCGGTGGGTGGGGTGGAGGGGGATCACATGCGGTCTATGAGCAATGCGATCTCAGCTGTACAGATTGTATGGTTTAATTCACATCATACTTTGGACCAAGCTCGCACAGGACCCCTTTTTTTTTTGGTCCGCAGCAGAATGTTGTGAACACCCATGCAAACCGATTCCTGTCCGAATTTGCAGTTCGCACTGCAATATGTGAACTGATTGGGGGGGGGGGGGGGTTGTCATTAACTTTCAATTGACACCCAAAGCAGTTCGCATAGGGCAGTGTGAAGTGCCGCCGGGGGAGACATGCTATGCGGGAGCCCGTAGTGGATTCGCAGAGTTCCCGCATCGCTGCAGTGTGAACTGAGGGTAAGGCCCCTTTCACAATGGGGCGGTGGGTGCGTCGGCGGTAAAACGCCGCTATTTTTTTAGTGGCACTTTATCGTCAATTTCACTATGACGTTGCTCTTTCGGCCAGTGAGTTAAAATTTTGTAGCCAGAGACAGACAGTTAAGTAGTATTTTCAGAGTGGGATCGGCATCCTTCTATCTTCTGATTGGGTAAAATGCAAGATGTAAGCAAACTATTTCAGAGCCGCATTTACTTTGAACCCGGGGCTTATGTTTCCCTCCGTAGGAGAACTTTGACTTTGTTGGATCCCGCTTGTATCCACATTGCGTTTGTGTTTTGGCAACTGTAATGCTTGTAAAAATAATAGTCATTGGAAGTGTTTACATATAACCGGTAGTATTCGATGCCAGGAAGACACCTGCTTTGTGCAGCCCAGACCTCGGCATTTCCTGATAGGAGCAGCTAGACCAGGTTATGGCAATCTATGGTGCTCCAGATACAGGAGGACTACATGTCCCAGCATGGTCCGCTGGCCAGTCATTAAAGGGTATCTATAGACTAAACAAAAAATGCTTCTCGTGTCTACATGCCCCCTGTAAAATTTTATTGCCTATCTTCCTGATGTTCTGCTTTTGGCTGTAGACTAAGAGCCAGCATGCTCCCAGGGTGATTTCAGGTATATCCAAAGGCAAAAACAAGAATCAAATCAATTGCAGCTTTACTGGTCCTTGGATGAGGTGTCTGACTTGGCTTTATATTTATTTTTTCAGGCTTTCTATTTTCCTTTTTTACAGTATTTCCTCCCGGTGATCCTGCCAATAACACACTTCCTGTTTTAAGGTGACAACACTCACTGTTCTGTATCTTTGGAGGTGAGTTGTCACCCTAGGACAGGAAGTGGTTTGACAACAGAGCAACCCCCCTATATTATAACCTACAGTGGAAGTTTTCTATAGTTCTTAGTGATAGCAGGGAACATTGTAACTGAGAACAGCTGACGGAGAGAAAAAAATCCCCACATTTCTGGCAGGTTAAGGGCTAGTTTAAGCTGGATTCACACCTGAGTGTTTTCAGCTCGTAAAACACCCAACAAGCAAAATCCCATTCATTTCAATGGCACCAGTTCACATCCTGAGCGTTTTGTCTCCTGACGCATAACGCCCTAAGCTCAAAAAAGAACATGAGCTTCTTTGGGGCAGATTACAGGTAGGTTTTTTTATTTTATTTATTTTATATATTTTTTTTCTGCCTCTTTACATTGGTGACCTGAACAAAATCGCTGCAAAATCTCACAACTTTGAAATGCTCAGGTGTGAACACAGCCTATACACGACTGGACTTTTCCACAGCAAAGGTCCGACGGAACAAATCCATCGGACAATTCGATTGTGTGGGCACCATTGGACCTTTGCTGTAGAAAAATTTGACGGACTTTAGAAATAAAACAGGTTTCTATTGAGAAATCTGTTTGTATGGTAGTCCGACGGACAAAAAACTACCCTAGGGCAGCTACTGGCTATGAACTTCCTTATTCTAGTCCGGTTGTATGTCATCGCATTCAAATCCGTCGGACTTTTGTGTGTGTGTGTGTGTGTGTGTGTGTGTGTGTGTGTGGCCTGTCTGTTTATTCAGAAAGTATGTCGGACCTAGTCCATCAAGTCTGGTCGTGTGTATGCGGCATTACACTTGCTTTAAAACAAGGCTTCGGACAGGCTTTGTTAAAGCTCTCTGAACGCCAATCAAAGCCCCTGTCAAGTAAAATGGTTAGCTTACAGTCCTGTTTACACCTTGCTTTTGCTTCGCTTCAAAAATGATACCCCACGTCGCTTTTAGGGCTCTTTTTTTTAAAATTTTTTTTTATTTATTTTTCACTTCTGCTTCAACACACATTAAAGCACCTACCACTTCAACGTGTTTTTGATGCTTTGATGAAGCTTCAGTGAGGCTCTTTTGAAGCTCTGTTGAAATTTGGCAGATGCGTTGTGTATATCATAAATGCAATTTTTCCAAAACAAAGCGAAGCTAAAGCTGAATTAAAGCCTCTCAAAAGCTGCAGGTGCTTCAAGCGAGTTTTTTGCCACAGATTTCTGTGGAGGCTTTGAAGACTCTTTGAAGCGCCACTAAAGCGACATGGGGTTTAATTTTTGAAGCAAAGCAAGGTGTAAACAGGCCTGTAAACCATTTTATTTAGAGACGGGCTTTGACTTGCATTAAGAGAGCTTTAACCACTTGCCGAGCAGCCGCCGTCATTATGTCGCGGGCAGGTCAAAGTACCCATACAGCCTTTCATGCAATAGACAGCAGGGGTGTGCGCACGCATTGCCAGAGGCACCGATTGGCCAGAAGGGGAACAGATCAGGCGATCGTTCCATAGAGAGGCAGATCGCCAATCTGCTTATGTAAACAAGGCAGATCCTCTACTGAGAGGGGAGGACGCAGTGTTCTTGTGTTTCTGCTAAGCATCTGCCGCAGAGACCACATTTCTCTTGTAGCCAGCTGAACACGGGGATACCTGGGTTATGGCAGCTAGCCCCAAAGTAGGGACGTATGTCGGCATGTGGCGGTCGGCAAGTGGTTAAGGAGGCCATGATGGTCTCTGCCAGCTTGGGATGGTTGGTATATTGTCTCATTTTTGCTGGGTCGTTTGGGGTGTGGCTGTATTCCAATGTTCTATTGTCTGTCTGCCTTGGATATTATGGGATGTGTATGTAGATTAGCTGTGAGATTGTTGGGGGCAAATTCCTTCAACTCTCACTGTTGATTGGACAGTCTACCCCGGCCAGAATGCAAAGGTGGAGGGGATTGTTTTGATAACTTCTAAACCAATTTATCATACAGAATGTGTCAAACGCTTACTATAGCAAATCCCTTTGGAGATTTTTATATATTATCATTTTTTTTTTTTTTTTAATGAAATGTTTTATTGCAGAAATTACAAAATAGAGTTGTGTTTTTGAGTGTTGGAATTTCAGGGCACTGTTCTGCCCATGTGTCTGACATTCTCCCAATGTCTATAGAAACCTATAACCGCTCCCACAGGCCAAATCCCATATTTAACTTTTTGTGATGATGCCGCTTTCCCACATAGCGCCAACATATACTAAGGAGTTTAGCTTGGAACGTTTCATCCATACCAAGTGTATTTGGGATGCTTTCCAGGATCCGTACCATCTGCTAAGCACCCTCTTTAGAAAATATGTAACACTCAAGCGATGGCTGCGTGACATTTCTCAGGGGGGTTTCCTGATGGTGATAACACTGGAACATGCCTACGTGATGTCACAGCAACCATTTGTACAGTAGTCTGTAAATACAGGAGATGGGGACAGAGCGTTGTCACCTATTACAGGAAGTTTCTGAACAATGACCTTAATGGCAGGATCACCAAGTATTAGTATAAAGAAAGCTCCATGTATTTGAAATGTTACTGATGTTACACACGTGTCTGCGTAATAATCAGTAAAATACTTGGTGTATAGATGCGGTTAAATGCGTAAATGGACTTCATTCACGTGGCTCTAAAAAATGTATATACAAGTGTGTGTGTGTGTGTGTGTGTGTGTGTGTGTGTGTGGCTCTGGCTAATCGCAACAAAACACACAATCTGTTTCATTCAGAAAAATGCTTGCTTATAGCAATGAAATACACTGCTATAAACAATCATATATAATGAAAAGAGAGAAAAATTCTGATCGCTTCCCCAGAATAGTATGTTATCATAGTAACATTGTACTATTGCTTTTTAGATTGTAAGCTCTAATGAGCAGGGCCCTCTGATTCCTCTTGTACCAAACTGTAATGTCTGCCCTCATGTTGTAAAGCGCTGCGCAAACTGTTGGCACTATATAAAACCTGTATAATTGCTCTGGTCACAGTATGTTAAATTGTAAAAAAAAAAAAAAAAAAAAAAAATACTGCCACACCAGTTATGATGATGCGTTACTGTACAAGTGACAGTATGTTTTTATTTTATTTTTTATTGTAAAATGTGTTCTTTTGGGGAAGAAGAGAAAAGACATTTACTTAAACTTCTAAAAACTCGCCTTGCCTCTTAATAAATACCTTTCCAAAAAAGGTGACCTTTTTGGGTGGTATTTTTACTGTCCTGTTCTTGTGGGCATCAAGAAATTGGATCAGCCGTCAGTACATCAGGATTGATCGTACCCCCCCCCGCCTTTTTTTTTTTTTTTTTTTTTTTTTTTTAAGTAAATGCTTATTTGGGTTATTTTCCCCAAAGAAATGTACCAGAATAGAGTGGCCTAAGTTTATGAAGAGAGGGTATTTGATAACAAAATTTTGCTTGTTTAGCAAAAAATAAACCCTGTTATTAAATGCCACCAAAAGAAAGCTCTGTGGAAAAAAAAATAACTTTCATTTGGGTACAGTGTTGCATAACTAGGCAATTGTCATTCAAAGTGCAACAGCTCTGAAAATTGGCCTGGGCCGGTAGAAGTGCCCGCTAATGAAGTTAATTACGTATCTGAACACTGCTACACTGTTTTCAATTGAGCCATTCACACGGGTGCGCAAACATACACTGCAATCAGATCCGCAACTCCGATTTCAATAGGGGACCGTTAAGCTAAGCCAGTTTTGCATGAGCAAAGCTTTTTCAGCTCAGTGAGTGGCTACTACTGAGATCAGCTGGTATAGGGCAGATTGAAGGGTCTGGAACAGCCGCTGGGCAGTGTCTTGGAAGATCTCATGCTGCAGATATAAATCTATGAAAAGGTACAAGGAGAGGAGTTCAATGTCAAAGGTGCATTTTTCAGGGTCTTGTTTAGTCGGTCAGCATTTTTAAGATATTTCTTGTAGCAAATTCTTTACTTTCTGAGCTCAGGTCCATTTTGAACAGTTTTTTTCTGTGGATTTGGTTGTTGGGAGAGTTATTCGGATTGTAGCCTGAAGCTGTATTTATAATTCTGGCCGGACAGGAGATCTGCCTCTTATTCATCATAATGGGAGAAGATGACAACTGGAATCTGGATGGACAGCACCAACCTTTGGCTCTTTTGGGGTAGATTTCCTAAAGCCAACAGACCGTGCAGTTGCACTCATTTTCTTATGAGGTCGGGGTGTGTTGTGGGGTGTTTGTTGTGTGTTTTTTTTTTTGCTCCCTATTAGGAAAGTATGAGAGTTCTAATCATGAAGTGCAACTTTAAGCTCTGGCACTCAAGTAGCATCAAACTCTTGCCGCTAAATCTAACCCTTATCCTTAACACGCGACTTTGTGCCAGAGAGTGTAAAGTTACATCAGTCGTGTTCCAAGAACAGAACTGTCATACTTTTGACCAAACTATTGACCAAATAAAAAAAATCGAATGTTAAACGCATCACAAAGCGCTGCTGGGGGAAAAAAGGCATCAACCGCAACCAGCATAGATATGAACCCAGTGTTAAAAGAAAAAATGTTTGCCAACTTGGCCCAAATGAACTACTTTAAAATGAAAGTGTGCCTGGAGTTGGGCTTTAACACTTGACATGTTTGGTATCAAATTAGTCTGCTTTTTTTGTGGTATGCTTGGGTTTTATTTTTATTTTACCAAAAAGCAAGGCACTATGTTGTATTTTTGTACTAAACAATTTCCCTTGAACCATTGTTTAATATTGTGCAACATAAAACTTTGGAGCTACCATAAGGGTCTCTGTTTTCAGAAAGTATATATTTTGGGGGTTAACTAGTCTTCGTACCTAAAAATGATAGTGTGTATGTATATACGCACATACACAATGTGTGAAATCTATATCGAATATACATATCGAAAAATGGTTAAAGTACATGCCGGTCAAAACTGAAAGAAAATCTTGACATGCTTGCAAAGAAATTTTGGTCTAGCTTGGGTTAACACTGGACTTTTGCCCTTTGTATATAGCAGGATTCTCCAAACTTTCTAAATGAAGGGCCAGTTTACTGTCCTCAAGCTTTAGAAGAGGAAGACTGTGGTCAACGGTGTAGAAAATGCTCTGGTGTCAGTGGGAGTAAACCATGTCCCATCATTGTCAGTGGGAGGAATGGTGCCCCAATGGCTGGTGTCAGTGGGAGGAATGGTGCCCCATGGATGACCATTGTTGGGCGGAATGGTGCCCCAATGGCTGGCATCAGTGGGACGAATGGTACGCCAATGACCAGATACAGGCAAACAAAGGGCTTTATAGCATCAACAGGTCTCTGATTTGGTTGCCTGTAGGTGCTCTTTACAAACCTATTTCTATACAGTAGTTTGTTTAAATGACTCGAATCTAGAACCCAGTTCCTCCCAATTTAGTCTTTAAACTTTGCGTTGGGTTCATTGCTGCTGATAACTTGGATAACAAATTACGCAGACACTTTTTCTTCACATGTCTGTGTCATCGATGGAGATAGCTCCTGTAATTGTGTTTTCCTGCACACCTACGTACGTTTTTATATAACCGCACATAAAAGCACAGCAAATTCCTCTCCAAATCAGACAATTTGCAAGGAAAATGGATGAGGGTTTAGAGGGGAGGGGGAGCGTTGATTAGCATCTCTTCTAAAACTATAATATAATATAGCACAACCTCCTACACCTTTTAGAACTTCAAGGTGAAGCGGTTGTCTGTGGTTGGGAAAAGATGATGGTCTCTTGTTGGAAGTATAGTCCAGGGACGATCATCTGTACCTAACCGCAAGTAATCTCTGGATGCAAGTTGCTTGTGTCCAGGGATGATCTGTTACCCACCTCAATAGACAATTGCAGTTGGGATCTTGTGCCCAGGGACAATCGTCTGTCCCCGATCGCAAATCTTCTTTTGGCGGTAAGTGGCTTGTGTGCAGGGGCAATCGTCTGTCCCTAACTAAGTAGTTTATGGACCCATGTACCTTTTTTGTGCAGGGTTGGCCATCTGTCTTTTGACCACAAGTCCTCTCTGGATGCAAGTAGCTTGCATGCTGGGACAATTGCTGGCCCCAACTACCAACTGCAAATCTCTGGGTGCAAGTAGCTTCCATACAGGGACGATTGTCTGTCCTTGACAGCACATTATCTTTGGAGGTAAGTAGCTTGTGTGCAGGGATGACCATCTGTCCCTAACCGCAAGTAATCTCTGGGTGCAAGTTGCTGGTTTCCAGGGATGATCCGTTACCAACTGCAGTAATCTCTTGAATCGGGCATCTTGTGTCCAGGGATGATCGTTTGTCCCTGATCATAAGTAATCTCTGGGCACAAGTAGCTTGTGACCAGGAATGATCTGTAACCAACCGCAATAATCTCTTGAAACCTGCTCCCAGGGACGATCGTCTGTTCCTGACCACAAGTGTTCTCTGGGAGCAAGTAGTTTGCGTCCAGGGACCCTATCTGCAAGAAATCTGTAGACGCACGTAGCTTGCACCCAGCGATTATCACCTGTCAACCGCAATAATCTCTGGAAGAAAGTACCTTGGTTCCGGTAATCACCTGTTCCCCCAACGCAAGTCATCTATGGAGGCAAGTGGTATGTGTGCAGTGACTATCGCTTGTTTCTAAATGCATGTAGAACCCTAGAGATCTATTAGTTCCGGGAAATATGATCTCCCACATTTTGCGTTCACACCGAGCTATCGCCAGACTAATGCGACATTTCTAATAAAAGGTCAGTAGCACACTTGGGGCTCATTTTACACTGGCACCACTCCTCTGAAAAGTGATGTGCAGTGGATAACCCCAAAAAGCATGCACCCTAGGTGCTGCAACTGTGTGGATTGCATGTGGTTGTGGCACAGCCTCCGTTCACTTAAACTGGTAAGGGTAGAATTGTTGCAGTGGCATGTGTACAAACCCCTCCTGCTGCTGTGTTGAGGGAGGTCCAGGGGTGTTAAAAAAATGGCTTTATAGCAGGACTATGATTTTGTTGGGAACCAGTGACACTAATACAGCGATCAGTGCTAAAAATATGCACTGTTACTGTACTAATAACTGTACAGAGCTAAACACTGGCTGGGAAGGGGTTTACATCAGGGGCAATCAAAGGGTTAACTTTGCCTAGCCAATATTTGTGTACTATTAGGTGCTCTTTACTGAGGGAAGTGAGGGGGTTTATTCCCTTCTTTGCAGGAACACTAACTCAATCTCTCCTCCCCCTGTCAGAATGGCGATCTGTCTTGTTCACGTAGTTCTGTGTCTCTGCCTGACGATCAGCGAACATCGGGTACCCGCGGGTCGGCCTCCTCCTCTGTATGTATTTGCAGAGGGAGTAAGCCAGCGGCTGCATGAATTTATGTCCCCTACTCGGAAATGCGTGATCACGTGTATATAAAGCCGCTGCCGTCCTGTAGACTTAAAACCGTTATAAGAGCAAATGGTTGAAATGATCGTAAATACACACCGCTCAATTTAAATTGTCCCTTCCATTTCTGTATATGGAAGATGGCAATGAATTTAATCATTCCTAATCTATATTTGGGTCAGTTGACAGCTGTATAATCCCAGCCTCTCTGCATGTAAAAAAAAAAAAAAAAAATTTTTTTTGGAATAAAAGTAAAAATAATTCAATAAACTGCTGTAAATTGTCCTAAAATATAGATTTGAAATCGCCTATTTAATATCTTTGTCAATAACCATAGTGTGGATACATTTCTGCCAGTCACAGGCAGTGCCCCGCCCCTCCAGCCTGTGTCTTAGACTAAGAGGGAGGTGAAGCCTCCATCTTTCAACATGTAATGTCCTGCCCCCATTGTGTTTTAGCTGGTTAGTGGGCATGGAGAAGGGAGGGAGTGGGCTATCATTTTACCACTGTGTATACACCCACATGTGTGACTCTATAGTCACATGGGCTGCTCAGATGCGATTAGAGAGGAAATGCTCAGCATAGAAACTCACTGAGAATGTGCTATATACGTACTATATAGTGACAATAAAAAAAATGTATTGAACAAGAATAATGGCTTGTAGCGATGAATAGGAATGCACTCCCATGAACCTGCAGCTTGCAGTGGTTGTCGGTAGTATGTGCCCACCAGTGTCGCCATAAACTCTGCACGAACACCCACACTTCTCAGCGGAATACCAGTAACTGGTGCTGTGCGAGAATTTTCAAATGCCTAGCGTGTTGCTGGGATGTACTACACGTCAGATGGTCCGATTGCCAAAAAAAAATTGCTCAACTACTAACTTAAAGATTTTACACTTTTGTGACAAAACATTAACATGGACCTGGTATTAGTAGGATATTTTTTTTTTTTGTGTATTTGTTTTGTACTTTTTTTTTCCCCACTTTCAAAGAAATGATCAGTCTCTATAATTTTAATGGTAAATTTATTTTAACAGTGAGAGACCAACAAAAAATCCAGAAAAACTCATTTCAAAAAAGTTCTGAAATGATTCCCGTTTTAATGGGTGAAATGAGCCACTTTGTTGCTTCAGCCGTGTGTTTTTGGGTCATTGTCATGCTGCAATACCCATCCATGACCCATTTTCTATGCCCTGGAGGGGGGGGGGGGTTATACAGGGAACAAGCTGAGATTAGGAGCACTCTTAAAGGGAGGGCTCCTAATCTCAGCTCTTTAACTGTATAGAAAACACATGAGACAGAAATCTTGCTGATAGGGGATTAAATGCTTATTTCACTCATTAACAAATCAATTAAACTTTTTTAAAATGCGTGGTGGGTGTGTTTTTTTTTTTTTTTTTTTTTTTAAATATTTTTTTTCTCTACCATTTAAAATTGTTGACCATTTCTTTGTCAGTGGGCAAACATATAAAATCAGCAGGGGATCAAATGTGATTTTTATTTTTTTATTTTTTTTTCCCCCCTCTAACTATATAAAGCTTAACTGCCTCCCGCCTGCCATATAAACAAATGATGGCGGGGTGGCTTTCGTTCTGGGAAGCTGTTGTAGGACGGCTCACAGTCTCGCCATAGCTCTTCACCCATGTGATTAGTTGTGTCCAATCATATGTAAACAAGATGCCATTTTATCGGCTCTCCTCGCCTCACACTAACAGTGTGAGTAGAGTGCAGGTCAGTGGCATCTCCTCGCAGGGGAGACTTCTGTATCATCAGTGCCCTGATTACAGTGCAGCCCTAACGGTGTCGATCGGTGATGCCAGTCTGTGTCCATCTAACACAATATTTCATAAAAAAGAGCATCATACCAGCAGTCAGATGGTGGTGGTGGTGGTAGTGTGCTGGTCTGTGGCTGCTTTGCAGTTTCAGGACCTGGATGACTCTCCAGAATTGATGGAACTATGAATTCTGCGATCTACCAGAAAATCGTGAAGGAGATTGTCCAGCCATCAGTTTGTGACCTTAAGCTCAGGCAAAATTTGGTTATGCAGCAGGACAATGATTCGAAACACACCAGCAAGTTTATCTCTGGCTCAAACAAAATTAAGATTTTGGAGTAGCCTAGTCAAAGTCCGGGCTTATCCGATTGAGATGATGTGACATGACCTTAAACAGGGCATTCATGCTGGAAAAAGCCTCCAATGTGGCTGAATTAAAACAATTTCTCGAGTCGTCTGTCCAGGACAGCACTAGAGAGATGGGCTCCACAGTGCTGTCCTGGACGACTCCTAGAAACAGAGTTACCGGTAAGTCTAACTCTCGTTTTTACGAAGAGTGCGCCAAACGCCGCGCTCCCCCCCGCGACATGAGACGCATTGGCAGTTATTGAAAATGCTTGATTGAAGTTGTTGCTTCAAAGGGTGGCACAACCAGTTTTGGGGGCAATTACTTTTTTACAGGCAGGTTTGGACAGCCCTTTTTTTAAATAAAAAAAAAAAAAAGCATTGTGGATTTACTTGGGTTATCTTTTGTAAAATAAAAATAATATAAAAATCTCTGAATCATTTGAGTGTGACAAATATGCAAAATAAAAAAAAAATTATCAGCAAGGTGGCAAATACTTTTTCACTGTACCTTCAGGTGTAGTGGAGTCCATGTCTCAATGGGTCAAGGCTGTTGGAACAGAGGGATTATTCCAACAGTGGGGTGGTCACAATATGTACACTATATTGTCTAAAGTATTGGGACACCTGCCTTTTACTTGCACATGATGGAATCCCAGCCTTTCGTCCTAAGGGTTCAATATTGAGTTGGCCCACCCTTTGCAGCTATAACAGCTTCAACTCTTCTGGGAAGGCTGTCCACAGGGTTTAGGAGTGTCTACGGGAATGTTTGACCAATCTTCTAGAAGCGCATTTGTGAGGTCAGGCACTGGAGAAGGCCTGGCTCTAGGACAGGCCAGTCAAGTTCTTCCACCCCAAATTTGCTCATCCATGTTTTTATGGACCTTGCTTTGTGGAAGGGGGATTATGGTGTGGGGTTGTTTTTCAGGATTTGGGCTTGACTTCTTAGTTCCAGTGAAGGGAACTCTCAGTGTCTGCATACCAACACAATTTCATGCTCCCAACATTGTGGGAACAGTTTGGGGATGGCCCCTTTCTTGGTTCAACATTACTGCGCACCAGTGTACAACGGAAGGTCCGTTTTTTGCAGCAATTTGCTTTTTATTTTATTATAATTTTTTTATTTATTTTATCTGCCCATCAACAAATTGGCCAAAATGCAAAATCACGTGTACAAAACACTGTAAAAACTGAGCAAAAGCATAGGTGTGAACCAAGCCTTACGCCGGCCATACTTGTATTGATTTTGAGAGCAGACTATTCATACAGAAAATCTTTGTAGATTTACTGAATGAGAATGTCATTTGAAAATTTCACTTGCTTTTAAAGTGGAGATCCACCCTGAAACTTTTTTTTTTTTTTTTTTTCCATTTTCAGTCATTTTATTAGTAATAAAGATTTGGAGTGAATTTTTTTTAAACTTGGCAGAAATGCCCTGTTGCTGTGTGGTGGCTCCTAATCTGCCACTTCTGGGTCTGCGGCACTTGCTGTGCTTACCCACGCATACATGAGAACGGATGGTGCATGGTGGTACTAGAACCACACTTTTTTTTTTTTTTTTTTTTATCCTGGAAGTTTTTATGCTTGTGGTATTTGCCTGCCCACAACTAAGATGGGAATGCCTGAGCAGGAATAATATAAGGTAACTTTTGTATCAAAATGGTTATAAAAGAAAAGCGACATTATTTACAAGACTAACCAATTAAAAAAAAATGTATTAAATTTTTATTTATTTTTTTCCCTAATCATGTGGCTGGAACTCCGCTTTAATATTCAGTTTTAAAATGAATGTCATTTTGTGAACGAAAACCACAAACACTGTCTGAAAATTCTTTTTGAAGTTTTCTATTACACTCCTTCCAATTTTCCCATCACTGTAGTCCAAGACTAACCTCAATTTGACCTTTGACCCCAATAACGATTAGAGAATCGACCGTTCTTAAAATGATATAGATATCTAGATCTCTATCTAATTATTATTTATTTTATTTTTTTTGGGGGAAGATGTTTTACCAGCATATAATAGTTCTGTCTGAAAATCAGCAAGTGTGTGTGTGTGTGTTGTGTTTTTTTTATTTTTTATTTTTTTTGATTAGAGATTTTGCTCCCTAACATTATAGTTGGTTATTTTAATTTACCACCGCATATAGATATTTAATAAATTGTCTTTTTATAGATTTTTCTTAAGCTTATTAATTGAAAAAAATCAGCCAATGCATTGATTATGAAAATAATCTTTAGCTGCAGCTCTATACTGTACATTGTGTGTGGGGTGTCTTTTAAAAAAAAAAAAAAAAAAAAATTATGTAATTCTGTGTTGCACAAAAATGCAGCGTATCCTGTTATTTTGTTTGGTGTGAACAGAAGTAACAGGTCATAGGCAGAGTGCTTGGTTCTTGTGTTGGGACTGTGATGGGCCCAGTACTTTTTTTGGAGTAAACAAACCCTCAAAGTCTCTGCATCAAGCACAGGAGTTTTGTAGCTCATTGTTGCGCTTTCTGACGATTGTTTTGCCAGCACGTTACGCTGCCTGTGACCAATCGCAGCATACATCATGCGTTAATGATTTTTCTGACAAGCTCTGTACTGTATGACTAAGTCGTCCATCATAAAGTGCAAAACTTCCATAATCCGTGGATTAGGGTTTAATTGGGAAGTCTGAGCCGCTGCCCAAAATTTTCCCGGTGGTCTTGTGAAGGAAGTGTGGGACGCACAGTTTAGTTACACAGCACTGGATGAGAGCAGGGATGTTCTGGGAATGAGCCCCCTCCCTTCCAAAACAGCTGGTGCTTTTAAACCGATTTCAGGAGAACTAAAGAGAACCTTTCACCCTTAGTTTTGCAGTGTTTACATTGACCTCTTTACGACCAAGTTGCATATATGTCGAGCGGCAAAGCAGGTGAGTCTTAATGCCCACCCATTGCATATGTCCGTCCTCCCCTTTTTTTTTTTTTTTTTTTTTTTTTTTTTTAAATATAAGCACGCTCACATTGGCACCCCCAGAACTGTGTCCGAGTGGTTGTAGACAGTTGGTCCAATACCTACAATCTGTTGCTGATTGGATAGGCTTCTGATGACTTCAGCACTGTGCAGCCAATCTCTGTGCCACATGATGGAGATCCCACTACTGGCCTCCAGCATTGTGGCCCATTTAAATCATCCTCTCACAGGAGTAAAGGGGTCATTATGGTAGAGCTGCATGATTCTGCCCAAATCGAGAATCACGATTTTTATTTGAATCCAAAATAAAAAATCACGATTCTCGTAACGTAAAATCTTTCACATTATACGAAAAAAAAGGGGCTAACTTTACGTTTTATAAAGACATTTATTTTTTTCCAAAAATAATGCGTTTGAAAGACCGCTGCGCAAATACAGTGTGACATAAAATATTGCAACAACCACCATTTTATTCTCTAGGATGTCTACTAAAAATGTGTGTGCTAAGTAATTTTCTAGCAAAAAAAAGATTTTAACTTGAAACCAACAAATGTCAGAAAAAGGTTTAGTGTTTAAAGTGGTCCGCTTTAAAAAAAAAAACTCCACTTTTTTTAAGTGGTTAAACTTTTTTTCACTTGGGGCCCCTTTCACACGCGTGGACCGTATTTCATCCATCCTTTTTTTCAGATGAAATACGGATATGCATCCCTATGGGATAGCGGGTGTCAGCGGATGAACGTCAGCTGACACCCGATATCATCCGTATCCCCTATGGTCCGATTCCGCAGACGGAGGAAAATCCTATTTTTCTATCTGTCTGCAGAGCTGATCGGATGAACACGGACAGACGGTGTGCAGGGACCGCCCTGTCATCTGTCGGCTCAACGGGGATCAATGGAGCGATTTCCCCACTGAGCAAGCGGATGTTCATGGGGCGGATCATCACGGATCCATCCCGTGTAAAAGGGGCCTAAAACAGTCTGTAACAATTTGCCAATGGAATAATGTTTATACTTATTTCAACTGATAAAGAATGTTTTGATGCTTGGCAGAGTGCCCAGTTTTTCTCTTCCTTTCTTTTGACCGCTGTGGCTTCAGAAGAGCAGAGAGAATTCTTTGCATAGAAAGAATTTTGTCATATAAAAATAAAATAATAATTTAAAAAAATGGCCCTTTTAAGCGCTATGGGTGGAAGTGACGTTTTGACATCGCTTCAGCCCTGCAATGTCAAGGAGATGGGTGGGGGGCCATCTTCCCCTCACTCGTCTCCATGTCAGCCCAGGGGACAGACGTGATCACCTCCACTGGGGCCCCCACCCTCGATGAGAGTGATCTTGCAGCAAATCTGGCCCGGACACCACTTTTCTCTTGTAGCCGGCCGAACGCGGATACCAGGGTTATGGCAGCTAGCCCCAAAGTAGGGACGTATGTGGCAGTTGGGAAGTGGCTAAGGAGGCCATGATGGTCTCTGCCAGCTAGGGGTGGTTGGTATATTGTCTCATTTTTGCTGGGTCGGTTGGGGTGTGGCTGTATTCCAATGATCTATTGTCTGCCTTGGCTGTTATGGGATGTGTATGTAGATTGTTGGGGGGGCGAATTCCTTCAACTCTCACTGTTGATTGGACAGTCTGCCACGGCCGGAATGCAAAGGTGGAGGGGATTGTCTAGATCAGGGATCCTCAAACTACGGCCCTCCAGCTGTTGCGAAACTACACATCCCATGAGGCATTGTAAAACTCTGACCTTCACAGATATGACGAGGCATTATGGGAATTGTAGTTCCTGAACAACTGGAGGGCCGTAGTTTGAAGACCCCTGGTCTAGATAATTTCTAAACAAATTTATCATACAGAATGTGTCAAAAACTTACTATGGTAAATGGTGTGCGCATCTCTGCAATCCCCTTTGGATATATAGTTAGATATATATTATAATATAATAATATATAATATAATTTTTTTAAATGTTTTATAGCAGAAATTACAAAATATAGATGTGTGTGTTTTTTTTTTTTTTTTTTTTGTGTATGTATATTCATATATCCTAAAAACAAAACCCTGTGTTGATCATATACCACCAAAAGAGAGCTCTATTTGTGTGAGGAGGGGAAAAAAAGTATATATACATTTTAGTTTGGGTACAGCATGACCACATTTGTCACAGTAACGCAGTGCCACATAGCAAAAAAATGTCCTGGTCATGAAGGTGGCAAAACCTTCCGGTGGTTTAAAAAGAAAAAAAATGCAGCCACCGAAAACTAAGCTGCAAATTTGTTCTTTCATTTAGATCTACTTTAAGTTCATGGTTCGCAATAAGGCCAAAAAAACCCGTGGTCACAAAATTCCCCAGTTGACATTGCCTAATTGGATGGCCTGGGCTCGAATGACCAGTTTTGAGTTTTGCAGCTATTATGTAAATCATTGTGGCGTTTTCTCGGTGTGAAAACTGAAACTCTTCCTCTTTTCAGGGTTATTTTTGAGCCGGGCGGTAATTAGAGCCGCCTGTTGTCTGTTCATAGCACGCTATCTGCCCCATCTCTTCCGGAGCCGGCCGATGTGTACACAGCGTGCGAGGCAGATGTTCATTACCGCCTGACGCGCTTCTGTTGTAAAAGGTGCTCTGAAAAGGTTCTTTATTCGCCCGTTGTCTGCGCTCTGTGTATTTTACGCTATTCATCATCTCTTCTGCATACATTTAAAGTAGAACTCCGGCTAATGACAGGGCTTGTGGCACCTCCGGCACATGTTTCTGCCTGTGTAGAGATTATATAATTTATTATGTTCATGAGCAGCCATCCTCCATATTTGTAATGTTCATCTGTTACTATACCACACAGGTGTGACTTTGGCTTAGCTGTAATGTTTTACTTTTACCACTTCAATACCGGGCACTGTCACCCCCTCCCTGCCTAGGTTTGCCTTTAGGACTG
The DNA here is from genome assembly GCF_037356315.1 of Lithobates pipiens. Lineage (NCBI taxonomy): Eukaryota > Metazoa > Chordata > Amphibia > Anura > Ranidae > Lithobates > Lithobates pipiens. Next base: position 65,969,503 of record NW_027507785.1, read on the forward strand.
TCAAACCTTGATAATTGTGTGGTCATGCCACACTGTACCCATAAGAATATTTTTTTTTTTTTTTTTTTTTTTTTTTTCACACATAGCACTTTCTTTTGGTGGTATTTAATCACCACTGGTGTTTTTTATTTTCATTTAGCAAAATTTTTTTCTATATTTATTTTTTTGCTATAACCTTTTGCAAACTAAAATTCTTAAACTTTCAATGACAATGCACGGTAATGCAACACTGTACCAAAACAAATTTTTTATTTTTTTTGAGATGGAGCTTTCTTTTGCTGGTATTCAATTGTCACTGGGTTTTTATTTTTTGCTAAACAAAGACCAAAAATCTTAAACAAAAAATAAATAAATAAAAAAAAAAAAAAAAAACGGTCCAGCACATTTTTTTTCATAGTTTGTTAGAGAAACTTACCTGTTTTGCAAAATGTTATAAGCGTCTTCCGGGACAGCCATGAGACCCTAGTGCTCCTCCTACCAGGAAACACGTTGCCCTCACCAGGTAAAAGGGCAGTCGTCCAGTCCCCATGTCAGTACTGGTGTTTCCTCCGGACAGATGTGGGGGTACCCTGTTTTCTGGAACTGGTTCCCTTATGTCTCATAGGCATGGCTCCTGTGGTGTTTTGGGGTAGTATTCCTACCGTCTTATGCCCCAGAGAGGCACATCCACCAGGGGAGTAGGCTTGTTGCTGCTGCCCCTGCTTCTCTCCATGGGGGAATGCCAGCACCGTGGTGTACATCGGAAGTTCCAGTCAGTGAGCCGCATTGCAGCAGTCAGCTGTTCTCCCCCTGTTAAAGAGGAAGTAAAGGCACTTTAAAAAGCAACCTGCAAAGGCATAATGAGCTAGTATGCATGGCATACTAGCTCATATGAATAACTTAACTGAGAATGAAGCCCCCGAAGCGGTCCTCCTTCATCTTTACCACTGCCATGTATCCCGGAGTGACTTCCGGGTCTTGCTGCTCCAGCGCTGTGATTCGCCGGAGCTGCGATGACGTCACTCCCGCACGGGAGCCGACACGAGCGGCATATCGCCGTGATCTGCAGCCTGCTCAGTGCACATGCTCCATAGACAGCGGTGCCTGTCTCTTTTGTAAATATCTCCTAAAACCTATAGGTTTAGGAGATATTTCTTGGACCTGCAGGTAAGCCTTAATCTAGGTTTACCTGTAGGTCAAAGTGGTTTGTAAGGGTTTACAACCACTTTAAACAGCGCAGCTGGAGTGTGCAGGGGAAGAGGAAGCTCCACACATTAAGGGGAGCAACGTGTGCGTTCCAAGCTAGCCCACAGGAAGTACACAACTGGGTCACTTCTGGGGTCTGTGATATCATCGGTGGGCGCCGGAGATGCTATTTCCTGTCTCTAAATGGTGCAGACAGGGACGCTGGGAAGCTAGTGGTTAAGAGTGAAACCCAACAGGCTGCGGACCACTACAGGTGCTTGATGGACTCCTCTGTGGTAGTTATTTGTTCTCTTGCAGGCCAAGAGTCAAGACAAGGCCCAAGCGCAGCCACCAAAAAGGAAATGTGCGGTTTGTGGAAACTGAGCTCCTCATGGAGCAAAGCAGTTTGCTGCACCTGTATAGACAGCCTAGTTAAGGATGACCCGGTAGTCTTCTGTCAGAAAATGCAGACTTCTGTTAGAGACGAGCTTGCATCTGTTTAGCTCATTTAAAACTTCTTGACAAGATTCAAGTCCCCTCAGAGTCCATCTCCAGTTAAGACTTCAGACGGTCCTAGAGCTCCACAGCAGTGAGTGGACTCTGAGGCCCAAGGGCCTGGTGTGCTCTTGGAGGGGGAACCCATGCCGGATTTAAAACAAACAAAAAAAATTGGTGTGGAGTTCCTCTTCGAGATCATCATCATCGACTTCAGTGATATTCAGTGGGCTGAAGGATCAAAGTCACCGCAAAATGGTGCAGGGAGCATTTTCAAAGTCGGACCGACCAGTTAAGATGGCTCCCATAGGGAAACTTTGATTTTTTTCACACATCTTGCAACATGAGCTCCCACATTTGCTTGTGTTCTCAACCAAGCTATGGCGCCATAACTGATCACATGTGCAGCAGCATCATGGCAGTTGAAGATCAAACGAAGACCAGGATGGCAGCTTCCTTGGCTGAAAATGATAGGAGGGTATAATTCCATTTTAACTAGTTGACATGGATGCAACTGTCATTTTCTAGAGTAGATTTGAATATGGTGGGTGAAGACGAGTTGATGCATACTGGTCTTGTTTTGGATGCTTTTATTACATTATCTTCCAACGCAATCGTCTTTCATTATCTCTTCAACTTTTGAAGTAAATATGCAGCAGGCGCTGGGAATGGTTTAAACAGCAGTAACCCTTTGGGTTATCATATTATCTTGACATACACCAGAATTGTTTCCATTTAAAGCATGATAATGGTTGTCTTCCTTTGCCAGAGTTTTATTTAACTCTCTGGTGGTTTCACAGTAAATATGTAAACACAACCTCTCCCCTTAAGATCTGCTCAGATGGGAAAGTAGCCAGAGGTGACCTGGACCACACACAGCCCCCAGCTCCCAAATGCCTCCCGTCCTTTCTTCTCTACGACCTCTAGTTCTTTTAAAGGGGGGGAGAAATACTTTTGTCCTAGAATCTTTGCAAATTTTCTTCTTCCCTTTTTGTTGTGCAGTCTGTCTTCAAAGGGCAAATTCCATTAAGGGATCGACACTAACGAAGTGTTACTCCATGAAGCCACCACAATTAACCACTTGAGCTCTGGAAAGGTTTACACCCCCCCCCCCATGGCCCGGCCACTTTTTGCGCTATGGCACTGCATTGCTTTAACTGACAATTGCGCGGTCATGCAAAGTTTTTCTGTTGGAGCCATTTCATCACCTCAGTTACAAAAATATATGCCCTATGCCTGCATACTTTTGCCGATGGGTGTCCCCATCTCAAAGTTGGAAGGTATGAGACTTTCATTCTGTCAGAGTAAGGAATAATCAGTGGGTCAAATATCAAATTTCCCTTACTGAACCAAATCTTCCATTTGTCTCACCATTCTACCCCCGCTCCCCGACCCTGCAGCTCAGCAGAATGTTTTCGGCAACAGAGGCAGTGCTGTCAATCCAGAAAGCAGTGGGCAGGGCTAGGTGTCACTAGAAGGAATCGGCAGTGCTGATTAGCCACACCCCCTGCACCATCTTCTCCCACTGTAGTGCATGCAGAGACTGCTCCAAATTCAAGAACGGCTCCGCATTGTTGCTACCCCATCACAGGAAATTGTATTAGGTGGACTTCATTGGCAGAATCAACAGGTATTTGTGGGATCCTGCAGGGGTGGGGGGGGGCGGGGAGCTAAGAGAAAAGGTACCTGCATGACAGTTCTCATCTCCCTCCTCCCCGCTATCTTCTGGGATACGTGACCGGTCCCAGAAGACTGTGTGGGACCATTTGCAATGGGCAGTGTAACTCGCACATGCATAGAGGGCATCTGGCTGTGAAGCGGCAAGCTGTCAGAGCCGGGTGCCCACAGTTGAGATGCCGTCGACAGAAGATGGTGGGAAGGAACAGCTTGGGGGAGCACATCGCTGGGTCCTGGGATAGCAGAATACATTTTTAAACCTTGTATTGTTTTGATTTACAGTGCAATATATAGAACTTAACCACCCTCTTTTTTTGTTACCTTTTTGATACATCCCTTCCAATTGATTTTCATTTTTAGAGATGGTGTACAGGAATGTCCCTCTTGAGTACAGGTAGATGCCGGCACACAGCGCTCGGCATTGAATATTCATAAGCTGGATTGGGATCAAAGGCTGTGCTGCCTTCCTCTCTGCACAGAGGTAATTAGCGAGGGGAGGAAAATGAGCAGACACTGAAAATACATCGGCTTTGAACGTCTGACGTCCTCATCTTTTTAAAGATCGCTTCTTGTCGACTGGAAGTCTTGGCTGTCGTGTGTTTTATTTTTTTTTATTTTTTTCCTGTTTTAGTCTTTTTATAGTTAGGAATGGTTGGAAGGCACGTGCAGATGAAAACATTAAAGGTCCTGGAGGAGTGTTCCATGGCAGGGGAACCGTTCACAGCTAACTACCTCTTTGAGAAGAAATTCCACCTTTTTTGGACCTGAATCTCAACACAAACACTTTTTTTAATGAACAGGCTCGTGCTTTTAACAAGTAAAGTATTATCTTCCTACTTAGTCAAGCGCTCCTTCAGTGTTGCATACAACTCTACCTCCTGCTCTCCTCTTGCGCTTTTCATAAGGGTCCTCAAAGGCTCTGTCCTTGGACCTCTTCTTTCCTCTATCTACGTCCTCTCTCTTGGTCACTTGATAACCTCCTATGGCTTCCAATACCACCTCTATACTAATGGCACCCAAGTCTATCTCTCCACTCCTTGACTCACCCCTTAGGTCTCCTCTAGCATAACTGACATAGTATGGATGTCATGCAACTTCCTTAAAAGAAATCTTTATGAAACTTGGCCCCACTGACTTTACCACCAAGATAAATAACGCAACCATCCCTCAGGACGAGGTGCTAGGTGTAATTCTGGACACTGACCTTGACTTTCAGACCCAAATCCAATTGCTGTCCAAAACTTTCCACCTTCACCTCCTAGAGCTGCTACTTCTCCCCTCAACTACTGCAACTTCCTCTTTGCTGGCCAGACTTTTCCCCTTCAGTCTATCATAAGTGCTGTTGCCAAACTCTGCCACCTTACCAACCACTTGGTGGCCATGGCTTCTCTCTGCCAATCCCACCACTGGTTTTGGCTTGCCCAACATATACCAACAACAATATACAAAGCCATCGGCAACTCTTCCTCTAGCTGCATTACCAACCTCATCTGAAAATATCACCCAAACCATCCTCTGCTTCTCACAAGACTTTCCACTCCATAAAGCCAGGTACACACGATCAGATTATTGGAAGACTGTCCGTGTGTTTTTTTTTTTTTTTTTTTTTTTTCCCCCTCCCCTAAAACTGTACTAAACGGAACATTGTATTCATGTACGACAAATTTTTAGCACATCCAGTTTTTGTCGCCTAAAAATTCAGAATCGGCTGTTGAAAGCGCCATACTAATGATCAGAAAATCAGCAGATCGTTCAACGGACAAAATTTTTACTATTTTCATATCGTGTGTACGGGCCTCTCCCTCTCCCTTTCCCTCCTAACCTACTTCCATGCTCTCCTGTAGGACTTCTCTAGAGCCTCTTCCCATCCTCTGGTACGTCCTACTCCAATTTGTCCAGCCAACCCCTACTGTGCTGGAGATCTATGAAAACATCTCTTCAGGGAAGCCTATTCCAAAAAAAACGTTTTTTTTTTTTTAAATTTTTTTTTTTTACCTTTTCTTCCTATTTACATTGTAAGTTCTTATGAACAGGCTACTCCTAATCCTCTTGTCTTGAATTATATTGTAAAGCACGACACAAACTCTGACACTAAATGATACTTAATCATAACTAAACTCCTATTTATACTTTTCCCCATCTCAAAGCACATTATACATACTATACTAAGGGACAGTGTTAAAGCGAGCTCGTATATATTTTGTGCCCTCAAATGTAAATGGTGTTCAAATCACACGTGAGGTATTGCTGCAATAGTTGGCACGAGATCAATAATTCTAGCAAAAGACCTTTTCTGTAAAGTTAAACAGGTAACCGTTAAAATTTTCTAAGTGTTGTCTATGGGGACGTTTGTCGCCATTCCACAAGTGTATGGAGCCTCACATGTTTGGTATCCATTTACTCTGCATAATATCCTTCATAATATGCAAAAATAATTGGTTAACTGTTTGTTTTTTTGTTTGTTTTTCTTCAAAAATAAATTTTAGTTTTCCCCAAAAAATTGCATTTGAAAGGCTGCTGCGCAAATACCGTGTGACATAAAAATATTACAATGACTGCCATGGTGTTCTCTAGGGTCTTTGCTCCTCCTACAAGCTTTAACCAGATGCTGATCGAGGTCACAAGACTGCTATATACTAGAGCTGCACAATTGATCAAGAATCATTATCGCAATCTTGACTAAGCGGTTCACAATTCTTTCTAGGCAAAGAATTCTCTCCGCTCTTCTGAAGCCACACCCATCAAAAGAAAGCAAGGGAGAAACCAGGCAGTCTGCCAAGAATCGAAACATTCATCAGTTGAACTTAAGTATAAACATTGTAACAATTTGTCAATGGAATAGACTGTGTACAAGTGAAAAAAGTTTAACCTCTTCAACATTAAACATTTTTTTGTGCTAGAAAGTTACTTGGAACCCCCAAACAGAATACATACACACATACAGGGCTCGAGTCCTGCGGGAACGCATGGGAACGGCGTTCCCGTACTATTTCCACAACGGGAACGCCGTTCCCATTAGCAGCCGGAGGAGCCTGCTGCTCGTGCGTAGCCCGCCGCTCCTCTGCCGCCCGAGTCAGTGACTGGTTGCTAGGCTAGGGCCGCTCCGCGTCTAGCAACCGGTCACATGACATCGGCCGTACACGCGGGCACGCACTGGAGTCAGTGCGCATGCGCCCTCCAGCGCAGCCAGCGGCAGACACACGCCGCTGGCATACGGACTGTCTCCTCCCTCCCCTCTACCCAGTTCTATCCCGAGCGAGAAGACTAGTAAACCAGGTTAGTCACTCAATACTCTGCAATACTCTGCATTACCCCGCCAATACTCTGCATTTCCCCGCCAATACTCTGCATTTCCCCGCCAATACTCTGCATTTCCCCGCCAATACTCTGCATTACCCCGCCAATACTCTGCATTACCCCTCCGCCAATACTCTGCATTACCCCTCCGCCAATACTCTAAATTACTCTGCCAATACTCTGCATTACTCTGCATTACTCTGCATTACTCCGCCCATACTCTGCATTACTCCGCCCATACTCTGCATTACTCCGCCCATACTCTGCATTACTCCGCCAATACTCTGCATTACTCCGCCAATACTCTGCATTACTCCGCCAATACTCTGCATTACTCCGCCAATACTCTGCATTACTCCGCCAATACTCTGCATTACTCTACCAATACTCTGCATTACTCTACCAATACTCTGCATTACTCTACCAATACTCTGCATTACTCTACCAATACTCTGCATTACTCCACCAATACTCTGCATTACTCCACCAATACTCTGCATTACTCCGCCAATACTCTGCATTACTCCGCCAATACTCTGCATTACTCCACCAATACTCTGCATTACTCCACCAATACTCTGCATTACTCCACCAATACTCTGCATTACTCCACCAATACTCTGCATTACTCCACCAATACTCTGCATTACTCCACCAATACTCTGCATTACTCCACCAATACTCTGCATTACTCCACCAATACTCTGCATTACTCCGCCAATACTCTGCATTACTCCGCCAATACTCTGCATTACTCCGCCAATACTCTGCATTACTCCGCCAATACTCTGCATTACTCCACCAATACTCTGCATTACTCTACCAATACTCTGCATTACTCTACCAATACTCTGCATTACTCCACCAATACTCTGCATTACTCCGCCAATACTCTGCATTACTCCGCCAATACTCTGCATTACTCCGCCAATACTCTGCATTACTCCGCCAATACTCTGCATTACTCCACCAATACTCTGCATTACTCTACCAATACTCTGCATTACTCTACCAATACTCTGCATTACTCTACCAATACTCTGCATTACTCTACCAATACTCTGCATTACTCTACCAATACTCTGCATTACTCCACCAATACTCTGCATTACTCCACCAATACTCCGCCAATACTCTGCATTACTCCGCCAATACTCTGCATTACTCTACCAATACTCTGCATTACTCCACCAATACTCTGCATTACTCCACCAATACTCTGCATTACTCCACCAATACTCTGCATTACTCCACCAATACTCTGCATTACTCCACCAATACTCCGCCAATACTCCGCCAATACTCCACCAATACTCTGCATTACTCTACCAATACTCTGCATTACTCTACCAATACTCTGCATTACTCTACCAATACTCTGCATTACTCCACCAATACTCTGCATTACTCCACCAATACTCCACCAATACTCCACCAATACTCCGCCAATACTCCACCAATACTCTGCATTACTCTACCAATACTCTGCATTACTCTACCAATACTCTGCATTACTCTACCAATACTCTGCATTACTCTACCAATACTCTGCATTACTCTACCAATACTCTGCATTACTCCACCAATACTCTGCATTACTCCGCCAATACTCTGCATTACTCCGCCAATACTCTGCATTACTCCGCCAATACTCTGCATTACTCCGCCAATACTCTGCATTACTCCACCAATACTCTGCATTACTCCACCAATACTCTGCATTACTCCACCAATACTCTGCATTACTCCACCAATACTCTGCATTACTCCACCAATACTCTGCATTACTCCACCAATACTCCGCCAATACTCCACCAATACTCTGCATTACTCTACCAATACTCTGCATTACTCTACCAATACTCTGCATTACTCTACCAATACTCTGCATTACTCTACCAATACTCTGCATTACTCCACCAATACTCTGCATTACTCCACCAATACTCCACCAATACTCTGCATTACTCTACCAATACTCTGCATTACTCTACCAATACTCTGCATTACTCTACCAATACTCTGCATTACTCCACCAATACTCTGCATTACTCCACCAATACTCTGCATTACTCCACCAATACTCTGCATTACTCCACCAATACTCCGCCAATACTCTGCATTACTCCGCCAATACTCTGCATTACTCCGCCAATACTCTGCATTACTCCGCCAATACTCTGCATTACTCCACCAATACTCTGCATTACTCCACCAATACTCTGCATTACTCCGCCCATACTCTGCATTACTCCGCCCATACTCTGCATTACTCCGCCAATACTCTGCATTACTCCGCCAATACTCTGCATTACTCCGCCAATACTCTGCATTACTCCGCCAATACTCTGCATTACTCCGCCAATACTCTGCATTACTCTACCAATACTCTGCATTACTCTACCAATACTCTGCATTACTCTACCAATACTCTGCATTACTCTACCAATACTCTGCATTACTCTACCAATACTCTGCATTACTCTACCAATACTCTGCATTACTCTGCCAATACTCTGCATTACTCTGCCAATACTCTGCATTACTCTGCCAATACTCTGCATTACTCTGCCAATACTCTGCATTACTCTGCCAATACTCTGCATTACTCTGCCAATACTCTGCATTACTCCGCCAATACTCTGCATTACTCCGCCAATACTCTGCATTACTCCGCCAATACTCTGCATTACTCCACCAATACTCTGCATTACTCCACCAATACTCTGCATTACTCCGCCCATACTCTGCATTACTCCGCCCATACTCTGCATTACTCCGCCAATACTCTGCATTACTCCGCCAATACTCTGCATTACTCCGCCAATACTCTGCATTACTCCGCCAATACTCTGCATTACTCTACCAATACTCTGCATTACTCTACCAATACTCTGCATTACTCTACCAATACTCTGCATTACTCTACCAATACTCTGCATTACTCTACCAATACTCTGCATTACTCTGCCAATACTCTGCATTACTCTGCCAATACTCTGCATTACTCTGCCAATACTCTGCATTACTCTGCCAATACTCTGCATTACTCCACCAATACTCCGCCAATACTCTGCATTACTCCGCCAATACTCTGCATTACTCTACCAATACTCTGCATTACTCTACCAATACTCTGCATTACTCTACCAATACTCTGCATTACTCTACCAATACTCTGCATTACTCTACCAATACTCTGCATTACTCTACCAATACTCTGCATTACTCCGCCAATACTCTGCATTACTCTACCAATACTCTGCATTACTCTACCAATACTCTGCATTACTCTACCAATACTCTGCATTACTCCACCAATACTCCGCCAATACTCTGCATTACTCTACCAATACTCTGCATTACTCTACCAATACTCTGCATTACTCTACCAATACTCTGCATTACTCTACCAATACTCTGCATTACTCTACCAATACTCTGCATTACTCTACCAATACTCTGCATTACTCTACCAATACTCTGCATTACTCTACCAATACTCTGCATTACTCTACCAATACTCTGCATTACTCTACCAATACTCTGCATTACTCCACCAATACTCTGCCAATACTCTGCATTACTCCACCAATACTCTGCCAATACTCTGCATTACTCTACCAATACTCTGCATTACTCCACCAATACTCTGCCAATACTCTGCATTACTCCACCAATACTCTGCATTACTCTACCAATACTCTGCATTACTCTGCCAATACTCTGCATTACTCTACCAATACTCTGCATTACTCTACCAATACTCTGCATTACTCTACCAATACTCTGCATTACTCTACCAATACTCTGCATTACTCCACCAATACTCTGCCAATACTCTGCATTACTCTACCAATACTCTGCATTACTCCACCAATACTCTGCCAATACTCTGCATTACTCCACCAATACTCTGCATTACTCTACCAATACTCTGCATTACTCCACCAATACTCTGCCAATACTCTGCATTACTCTACCAATACTCTGCATTACTCCACCAATACTCTGCCAATACTCTGCATTACTCCACCAATACTCTGCATTACTCTACCAATACTCTGCATTACTCTGCCAATACTCTGCATTACTCTACCAATACTCTGCATTACTCTACCAATACTCTGCATTACTCTACCAATACTCTGCATTACTCTACCAATACTCTGCATTACTCCACCAATACTCTGCCAATACTCTGCATTACTCTACCAATACTCTGCATTACTCCACCAATACTCTGCCAATACTCTGCATTACTCCACCAATACTCTGCATTACTCTACCAATACTCTGCATTACTCCACCAATACTCTGCCAATACTCTGCATTACTCCACCAATACTCCGCCAATACTCTGCATTACTCCACCAATACTCCGCCAATACTCTGCATTACCCCGCCAATACTCTGCATTACCCAATACTCTGCATTACTCCGCCAATACTCTGCATTACTCCGCCAATACTCTGCATTACTCCGCCAATACTCTGCATTACTCCGCCAATACTCTGCATTACTCCGCCAATACTCTGCATTACTCCGCCAATACTCTGCATTACTCCGCCAATACTCTGCATTACTCCGCCAATACTCTGCATTACTCCGCCAATACTCTGCATTACTCCAACAATACTCTGCATTACTCCGCCAATACTCCGCCAATACTCTGCATTACTCCACCAATACTCTGCATTACTCCACCAATACTCTGCATTACTCCACCAATACTCTGCTATACCCTGCCAATACTCTGCAATACATAACCTGCCGATACTTACTCTGCAATACTTACCCTGCCAAGACTCTGCAATACTTACCCTGCAATGCCCTGCCAATAATCTGCAATACCCAGCAGTAATCTGCCATACCCTGCCAATACTCTGCAATACCTTGCCAATACTTATCCTGCCAATATTCTGCAATACCCTGCCAATACTTACCCTGCCAATACATATTCTGCTAATACCCAGCCATACCCATCCATGCTCAGCCAAAATATTATTGGGGGAGATGACGTGGATATTACAGTAGGGGAGATGTATATTGCAGTGGGGACTATATGGTGGTGACATTTTTCACAGGTTTTTGCAAATTTATTATTTGCTGATCCGAAAAAAGATCCGATCTGTGACTCAGATCCAAGGAATGATCCGATCCATGAGTTTTTTGATCCGTTGCCAATAATCTTGCACGGCAAGGGCAACGTTATTCCAGTTTGTGTGATATTTTCTAATTTGCTGTATTTGAATTTGGAACAGGGTGTATTTGTGTTAGAAATTCCCTGTGAGGGAAAGATCATCAACCATTGTGTTGATTATTCTGTTTGACAAGTTAACTTATTTTGTATTTGTAAACTGGCACTTTACTATATATGTACTGTATTTTCTGTGAAATATATATGCATATGAGCGTACCTTTATTTATTTATTTTTGGTGGGGGAGTGGATCTTGGGTGAGAGTTCCCACACTTTTTTCCCCAGCACTTGACCCCTGCACACATATATTATATCTAAGCAAAAAAGTGATTCTCATTTTGGCCAGAATTGTGCAGCTCTACTATATACTACTGATTTATAGAGGTATTTAGCAGTTTATATCTACTAAAATTGCATTTCCATGATCTGTGTGCGGTTTAAGACCAGATATAGTGAATGCAGGCTCCTGGGTTTGGTACCACTTTTAAGTGATGGACCGCTTCTCCTCCTGGAAAAGTTTCTACACCAATCCTTTTTTTTTTTTTTTTTTTTTTTTTTTTTTTTTCACTACTTCAACTGACCCTTTTTTTTTTTTTTTTTTTTTTTTTTTTTTTTTTTTTTTTTATAATGCTCCAACTGCTTATTGCCTCAGGGCTCACTAGCCGGTTTCCAGATCAGCTGCCCTTGATGTACATCTTGAAAACTGTACCTGGCTGCCAACGTGTTCCCAGCACACTGACCGAGCTGTCACTGACCGTTCTCTGTTCCAGACTTCTGATCAAGAGGCAGCAGGACAGGCTCCTGCCACAAGAGCCGATCACAGCAGTCGCAAGATGCAGAAGCCTCTTGGGTATTAAAGCCCACTTGAATAGGCATTGGGATGCAGCGCTAAGGGGTTAAACACAGATCACAATGGGAGTTCCATTTGTCAGTTTAAGCATGCTGGAAACTAGCAGGCTTCAGTAAGCTTTAGTACTACCTAAAGCTTGCTGGAAGCCCACTAGCAGCTTGTCTATTAAAATTTGCATGCTGCTGTACCCTTGTCCTGGGTGTGGAAGCAGAGCTCCCACATGCCCCCTGCTAGGTCAGGCCTATAGGCACTACAAACTGCTCATAAGCTCAAGATGATTGGGGAGCTCTAGAGCTGATTTAGCAAAGGGCATGTCAGACCTATGCAGAGAGACCAATGCTTCCACACAGAGTCCATTGGTCTTTCTCTGCAGCATGCTGGCAGATACTCTTCTACTTTCTATAGAAAACTAACACTATGGATTTGATCCCCTTTTTATTTTTATTTTTTTCTTCTGATGTACTTGGAATGCATTTAGTCAGCTTAAACTAAAGTTCAGTTTGGCTTCAAAAAAGTCTGAAGTTTTCAAGTGCTGACCTTCCAAGATCACCATCTGGGATGGATCTAATTTCGTATGGTTTAAATACACCAACCACCATCATTATGGCACTCTGCAACAATATTTTGAAATAAAATATATATTTTTGATAAGGTAAGTTTTTTTTTTTTAAATGCGGAGTCCATCCATATTTGTTAAAAATGTGTATAAAATATATTTTTTAACATGATTTTGTTCAACCATTATTCCTCTCTCATGCAGTCACTTGTTGGGGGGTGGCAGATAAAATGTAACTGCAGAGGTTTCTTGGAGGTGTTGTGTTGGGTGGGGAAAACTCTTCATAGTCATGCATTAGCTGCTTCTGTTGTCATGGAAACCTGAGATGGAGTTATTTAAAACAAAAAAAAATGAGGTTGATTAAATCTATTCAGAAAGAGGGGAAAAAATAAAATAAAGATGATTCTTGAATAGCTGCAACTGGAGAATAGACCTGGAATTAGATGTGATAGGAGGGAGGCTGTAGACCTTCCTTACACCTTTTTAGATATAGAATCACTAAGATTTAATGTAGCTTGTGACCATCTAGTTCTGTTATCTGGCGATATTTTGGAATTTATGCTGGAATGCAGTGGCAGTCAATTGGGGGACTATTGAGAATTAATACAAAAAAAAACAAAAAAAAAACGTACAAAATTGGGGCAGAACAACAAAAACACATGAGGCAGGGAAAAGGTTTATACTGTCTGTCTGGTTTTATTGCCATCTTTGCTTACTTTTAAAGCCCAAATCTGGGATTGTGGAAGAATATTGGCTACCTCTTCTGTTATCTGCATATTTATATTGCTAAATGGGGTCTAGGGGATTGGGATAAAAAAATACTTGCCTTGTACCTCAGTTCCACAACTTCCAGAGTTCCAGACATCTCTCATGCTGTCCAGGTTTCCAACTGTCCAAAGTATCCAACTATCCTGAGCTCCACTTACCCACAATATTAGGATACCTGCCTTTACACGCACGTGAAATTTAATGGCATCCCAGTCTAGTCCATAGGGATCAATATTGAGTTGGACCACCTATAACAGCTTCAACTCTTCTGGGAAGGCTGTCCACAAGGTTTAGTAGGGTCTTTGGGAATGTTTGATCAGGCTTTGAGAAACACATTTGTGAGGTCAGGCACTGATTTTGAATGGCAAGGCCTGCCTCATACTTTCCACTTGAATTTATCCCAAAGGTTTTCTATTGGATTGAGGTCAGGACCTTGCTTTGTGCACTAGTTCAAATCATTTTTGTGAAGGAGGGGATTATGCTGTTGGGTTGTTCTCCAGAGGTTAGGCTTGGCACCTTCTTTCCAGTAAAGGGAACTCTTGAGGTGTCGGCATACCAAGGCATTTGGGACAATTTAATGCTCCCAACTTTGTGGGAACAGTTTGAGGATTCCCTTCCTGTTTCAACGTTATTGCATCAGTGTATAAAGCACAAATTGGAGTGGATGACTTTGCAACCTGAAGAAAACTCTTCAGTATGGGGACCCGGACTCCCAGAAAAGGGGAGGAGAGGGACAAACGGAAAAGATCTAAAAAAGGATTGATATGGAAAGACATTCCAACTCCTCCAACCCAGACCACTGTCTAAACAAAGGGAGTCTGGATGTCTCCCAACAGATATCAAATCCAGGGACTCCAGGTTCTCTCAAGCTGCTTTAGTTGGCCATTCAGTATTGCAGCTGGCCTTTCATTAACTATAATCCTAGACAGTTTAGCCCGTATAAAGTCTATAGGTATCAGTGCCGATTTTCCATGACCTGAGGAACCTAATTTATTATTTTTTTTGCATATCAGGAATGCTGATATTCTGCATGCACTCCAGCATTGGCTGTACATTCTCACTCTGCACCATGGTGGATTCAGCCGATGTTTTTATACAGTTTCATAAGCATCACCATTGACAATGTTGACAACGCAGGAGCACAGTTGGGTGACAGTTGACGCGCCTAACAGGAAGTGCCTCAACAAGAATCTTTTAAGCGGAACTTCCGCTCTTCCTTCTCCCCCCCACTACTACTGTATTTGGATGGATGTTGGGGGTTTTTTTTTTTTTTTTTGGGTGTGGGTACCTGAGTACTTTAGGTGATCCAAGTGGACATTCGGCTCCCCCACCTGCAATCTTCTGGCACATGTCATTAGGTTCCAGGAGGCTGCGTGATCATCCAGAGTTCAGTGCAGATTGCACATATACAGTTGTAAGCCAGCTTTGAAGCTACAATTGTGCCATGTACACACGACCAGACTTTTTGACAGCAAAGGTCTGACAGAACAAATCCGCCGGACAATTTAATCGTGTGAGTGGGCTTCATCGGACCTTTGCTGTCTAAAAATCAGATAGCCTTTTAGATTTAAAACATGTTTCAAATCTTTCTGACACTCCAGTCCAGTGGAAAAATCCGTTAGTCCGCGTGCTAGTCCGACGGACAAAAAACGACGCTAGGGCAGCTATTGGCTACTGGCTATGAACTTCCTTTTTTATTTTAGTCCGGTCGTTCGTCATCGCGTTCCCATCCGTCGGACTTTGGTGTGCTTGTGTGTGGCCAAGTCAGTTCTTTCAGACAGGCCATCAGACCTTGTCTGTCAAAGTTCGGTCGAGTGTATGTGACATTGGTCACAGCTGGCTTCACACAGTTCACATGTCGAGGACCCAAAGACTGGGGAAAAACTGGCCCTGTGTGAGGATGATGAAGTATTCCTGGAGGTGAGGGTCTAGCTATTAGAAGTCAGCAGACAACGTTTTTGTTTTTTTAGAACCTGGTTGAAGCTCCCTTTTCATGTTGAGATTACCATGGATTATTTTTTTAAAAGCTGTATAACCATAGATGGAAATTTTTAAAATTTGTATTTAACATGGTGAAGCCTTCATGAGATATGGTGATTGGGTTTAGATCTACTTGAAGCTGACCTCTTTCACATTTACAATATTTAAAAAAGGCTCTTTCGGGCTGGGTAGCCTTTGAACATCATTTAAACAATGTTTCCTGTGTTCAAAATCACAATCTATAGCTACTTCTTCGTTTTTGTTTATTAAAAAAAAAGTGTCTAATTCTGTACTATTTGATGTCTCCATGTCACACAAACCACGCAGCCCGTGACAAGTCTTCCTTCCTGTTCCTGACCATAACATCAAAAACAATCTTCTCTATCCGCGTACAGTGAAGTCTTTAATGTGTGAGTTGCACCAGTGGTTTAGTACATAGATGAGATTTGCTCTATGATTAAAAATAAAGAGATACAAAAACCTCTAAACAAATATAGAGGGTAACCTGCTAAAAATACAGGCAAATACAGGATATGCTAAGACCAACCAACACTAGATGGGTTGTCTTCATTTTTAAAGATCTCTACAGATCTGTATATTGCAGATCTAAAAATGGCCAGACTCTATGAACCACGTGGTCTTCATTTTATTTTTCTTCTGTCGCCTAGTTTTGTTGCCCAGTACATACACTATTTTACCAAAAATATTTGGACCCCTGTCTTTACATGCAGATGGAATTAGTACGTAGGGTTAAATATTTAGTTGGTCCTCCCTTTGCATCTATAACAGCTTCAACTCTTCTGGGAAGGCCGTCCACAAGGTTTAGGAGGGTGTCTATGGGAATGTTTGACCATTCTTCCAGAAGTGCATTTGTTAGGTCAGACACTGATGTGAACGGGAAGGCCTGTCTCTGAGACTGGATTCACACAATGCTTTTTTTTTTTTTTTTTTTGTGCTTTTTGCATTTTGCATATTTGCACTACAGTCCATTTAACATGGTTTCCTATGGTACATGTTCTGTAGTGCAAAAAGCACTAAAAATGCATAGGTGTGAATTGGGCCGAACTCATTACAGAGGTGTTCCATAAGGCTGAGGTCAGGACTTTGTGCAGGCCAGTCAAGTTTCTCCACCACAAACTCGCTCATCCATGTCTTTATGAACCTTACTTTGTACACTGGTGCACAGACCTGTTCGAACAGGAAGGGGTAATTCCCCCCCCCCCCCCCAAACTGTTACAACAAAGTTGTGAGCATGAAATTGTCCAAAATGTCTTGGTATGCTGACCCCAAGAGTTCCCTTCACTGGAAATGGGGGGGGGGGTCAAGCCAAACTCCTGAAAAACCACCTCACGCCATAATTCCCCAAATTATTTTGACCGGTGCACAAAGCAAGAACCATAAAGACATTGAGAGAGTTTGTTCCTGACCACAACCCGATTAGAACACTTTTTGGATAAATGAGTGCAGACTGAGCCAGGCCAAATGCGATTCTGGCAAAAATGGTCAAACCTTCCCATAGACGCTCTTAAACCTTGTGGACGGCCTTCCCAGAAAAGTTAAAACTGTTATAGCTGCAAAGGGCGGGCCAACTCAATATTGAACCCTACAGACTAAGACTCCATTAAAGTTAATGTAAAGGCAGGCATCCCAATACTTTTTGGCAATATAGTGTATGCAGGCTTTGCTTAGTGGCATAATGGGTCTGCCTGTATAGAAGCAATAGCTTATTTGCAGTTTCTGATCAAATGGAACTTCCACCCTGCCCTTGAATGTCAGAAGTATGTAAACTAAACTGCCTAGGCTTTGTCACATGATGGAACTTTGGAGTTGCAGCATGTGAGTTATGACAATGAACTACTTTTCTACATGTAAGGGGTTGGCATAAAGCAATCTTTAATCAATTTTAGTAATTGTATAGCAACGCAGTACCTAAAACTACCTCCTAAATTTTCATTATGGTTCCTTTTTCGGAGACCCCCATTTCTGCTCCACTAGGCTCACCACCCTGCATCCATTTAGGCCTCGTTCACACTTGGCAATTTGGAATCGCAACTAAATCATAGCAAAGCACAGCATGCACTTTTGGGTGTGATTTTATTCTCAATATCACCCCAAAAGTGTGTTTGGCTTCTTCTTCTTTTTTTTTTTTTTTTTTTTTTAACCATTGTCGCATGTGTCCTATTTGCTCTGTCCTGTACTGAAACTTTAGGAAGCTTTTTAGACCGGAGCAAGGTGTGGGAAACAGTGTGTTTCCTACACCAAATTCAAAATGCACTTTGTGCCAGTGTACTATGAATACCCCACAAATGCAGTGCCATGGTACAATTCAACTGCAGTGTGTTCTTAAAAGTAGCGCACGCACAGACGTGTTCCTGTGCAATGTGTAGTTGGATGTGAACTGACCCTTGTTGCATTTTGTAGAAGCTGCGTCTTGACTGAAGATTCTGAAGAATAAATGAATGGGATCTTGCACGGTATTGACTTTGGGCTTATGAGGAAGCCTTGTAATAGTTGGGAAAACTTGAAGGGTCTTATCGCTGTAATTGCCGCATGTTCCTTACTAAAACGGAACTCATGTCTGTAGTAGTTGCCTCTGCGTCAACAGTCTGATTCCTGTGAGGTCTCTCTGGTGCTAAATTTTAAAGACTACAAGCATTGAAGATCTATTGTATGTCTTTTTCCTAAATGAAAGGTCCATGCCAAATTTTGTTTGTTTTTATTTTTTTACCCTTTAATAGGTCAGCATGAGCAAAATGCTTTATTTTACGACAATGTTGCACATATATGCGGTTACAGGGCAGATGGGCCTGAACACCCAGGAATCGCATACATGCGTCTTGTAACTGGAGCCGGCTCCATTGGCCAAAGCTTAGATTTGGCATCGTGGGGGAAATCGGTGATTCTGCCAACAATTCCAAATCCTGTGGCAGTCGCAAAAAAAGCACCCCCCAACGCAATAAGATTTTGTAAAGTGACAGAACCGAGCTGCAAAATGCACCTGTAAAAAAAAAAAAAAAAAAAAAACACGCAGGCTTTTCTTTTGCGTGACAAATGGCCACAGGGCCGCCCATTGAAGTAAATGGGCTGCCCTACAGTACCTTGAAAAAAATATTCACGCCCCTTGAAATTTTGGTAATGTTACACCCAAAAAATGTAAATGTGTTTTTTATTGGGATTTTATGTGATGGACCAACAAAGTGCACATAATTGTAAAGTGTAAGGAAAATAAGTTTTTTCCACTTTATTAAAAAAAAAAACACGGAAGTCTGGCGTGCGTTTGTAATCCACCTCCTTTTTACTCTGATAACCGTAGTTAAAATCTAGCGTAACAAATTGCCTTCAGAATTCCCCTAATTAGTAAATGGAGTCCACCTGTGTGTAGTTTAATCTCAGTATAAATACCGCTGTTCTAAGAAGCCCTTTGAGGTTTATTGGAGAACCTTGGTGAAAATGGCATCATGGCTAATGAACACACCAGACAGCTCAGGGATAAAGTTCTGGAGAAGTTTACAGGGCAACTATTGGTTATACACTCCACAAATCTGGCCTTTATGGAAGCGTGACCAGAAAGCCATTGCTTTCGAATGGGTAACGCAACCCATGTCACTTTAATACTAGATGGATTCTACTGTATGTGACTGCTATGGTTACTGCACTTCAGAATTAGCCCACTGCACCCCTGGTCACCCCTCTTCTCCTCAGGAAGGTGATTGACTGCCTTGTCTATAATAAAGTTTATTACTAACTTCTGTAACACCCCTTGGCCCCTTTCTTCCTGAGGCGGGCACAATGCAAATGTTTCCCCTCAGGCTTTTCTTGCCTTCAAAGATGTCTGCTAGCATCAGCGGGCCCTGACCTTATTTTATTGGATGGGGCCCAGACATTTCGGCTGTGAGTCAGCTCTGCGGCCTGCGGTTGGCTTTTTAATTAATAATGTACTTCCTTTTTAATTACTGTTCTGTTGTCTGCCTAAATGTATTACCATAATGAATAGGAGAAGCGGCCCAGGCGAGCGTTCATGATGTGAATAATCTGGCGGATCGCAGGGATCCTTCGGCTCCTGCTGGCCGTAATGGTGTCATTCCGAGTCCGGGGAGGAGATTGAGGAACTGGTGACAAACGTTGGCCTAGTTCAGGGCTCAATTTCGTTTCTATTGCATTGTTGGGTTTCACAATGCAGACAAAATACAGGGACTGCCAGAAATGGGGGGGGGGAGGAGGAATAGTCTATTGATTCCTGTTCTCGCCAATATGACAGAAAACCGCCTTTTTCAAATGTCTGGAAACGCCTGAACGCCTTTAGGCCCCTTGCACATGGATGCCTAAACTAAGGAAGTCCTGTTATCGGTACAGAGTTTTTTTATTCGTCAGGACAAGTCTGTACATTGGAATAGCAGGCTGAATTTCCAGCATAGGTAGAGAACTGACCACACTGTGCTGCCCTGTGTGGTCAGTTTTTAATAGGAAAGCAGAGGGACTGTCACCAGGAATTTCACACAAAGGAAGCAATACAAGGAAAACAAGATATAATTTCATACACGCCTGCTGTACCATGTACTTGTATCAGGAATAGGAAATGTTGGCTTTACAAATTCTTTAATAAAAAGCTATTGGGGGGGGGGGGGGGGGGATACATGGAAAGGGTTTAAAAAAATCAAACACACAAAAACACCAAACTAGCACTGTCCCCATAAGTAACACACACTATATGTCTGTATAAAACCCTTTTAAATTGAATCTGCATATTTGCCATTAAACAGTATTGCACTAAGGCAGCCTTGCACTCTTATGGGCAGGGTTTTAACATGAATTCCATTGGCACTAGCTTACACCAGTGCAGGCAACAAAAGTAGAACATGTTGCGTTTTTTTTTTTTTTTTTCTGTGTGGAGCATGACAAAATGCATCTGAAATGTGCATGCAGAAACTG
The DNA here is from genome assembly GCF_037356315.1 of Lithobates pipiens. NCBI lineage: Eukaryota > Metazoa > Chordata > Amphibia > Anura > Ranidae > Lithobates > Lithobates pipiens. The sequence goes on from NW_027507785.1 coordinate 65,990,420, forward strand.
TTGTGAACTGGCCCTTGCGCTGGAATTTTCTGCCAGGAATCTGGTGTTCATACATCCGTTTTTATTTATTTTTTTTTTGCTTTGTGTGCATTTTTTTTTCTAAACTGTTAACTGAACAGGAAGAAATGGCAAAATGCATTTTGTATGTATTGTGGATTTTTATTTTTTATATTTAAAAAAAAAGAGCTTTTAAGTGATTTATGTGCAGTAGCCATAGTAACCAACCACATTTCACTCTACTGAAGTCACATCGGTATAAGGAGGATGTTTAAAGGTTGCTATAGTTACTGCACTTAATAAATGATGTGACTATATACTTTAAGTGTGGGGTTTTTTTTTTTTTTTTTTTTTTTTTTTTGGGGTAACTAACCATCGAACCACATTCCATATCCTGCATGCTGAAACCATGAAAATGACAGTTTTTGACACTACTTTATTTCCTTCCTTTTTTCAATGGGGTGAGAGATTTATTGTGCAGCCCCAGACCTGATGATTAATGGTTCAGTTTACACTTTGCAATGCCCTAAAATGTGTGTTTTAACCTCTTTCTGACCGCCCTCACTTTTACTGCTACAGGGCGGCCGCGCTGTGCAGGATCACGTATGTATATATGTAATTCTGCACTTCCGGTTCTCAGGCACGAGTGAATTTACACAGCTGGATTCGCTGATTGTTCGGTACACTGACAGAATGGCTGTCTATGTAAACAAGGCAGATAGCCGGTTTCCATTCTGGAAATCATAAAAGCAAAGATGTGGATTGTTGCCTTTCACTAGTAAAAGCACCACCCACTACACGAACATTAGCTAGGCACACATTTAAAGATTTTGTAAACCCTAGAAAAAAAACACAAAAAACCTGCAAGACCAAGGCATAATGAGCTAGTATGCATAGCGTACTAGCTCATTATGAATTACTTGCCTGCACATACTGCCACTGCTTCAGTGCGCATGTGCTGATAACAAATACAGGGGATATCTCAACCATCTGACATCCGCGCTATGGCCGAATGACTGCCACAGCGCTGATGTGAATTCCCAGGAGGCCGCCATGATGGCCTTCCCTGTGCGTGCCCTGCATGGCCCACGGGGAGCGCGCTGTGATCACCGAGTCACTGAGATTCGGGTGATCACCGATCCGAGTAAAGGGCCGCTCCCGACCCCTTATGTGATCAGCTGTTAGCCAATGACAGCTGATCACATTATGTAAACAAAAGCTTGGTGATCGTGGGTGTTTTTTGTAAAAAAATAAAAAAAAAATCGCACAGGTGATCAAATGCCACCAAAAAGCTCTATTTGGGGGGAGGGGGGGAATTATAAAATTTTTATTTGGGTACAGTGTTGAATGACTGCGTAATTGTCATTCAAAGTGCATCAGCGCTAAAAGCTGAAAATTGGTCTGGATAGGAGGGGGGTTTAAGTGCCCAGTAAGCAAGTGGTTAAACCGTGCAGTGTTAGGAGATATCCAGTGTAGCTTACAGGTAAGCCTAATTATAGGTTACCTGTAGCAAAAAGTGGTTGTAAAGGGTTTACAACCAACCACCTTAACCCTTTTGTTGGCCCTGATGTAAGGTTAATTGGCTCCTGTCTAAATTGGCCCCAGTATGTGTATGTATGAATGCGAGTTTGGGACCTTGGATTGGAAGCTCCTTTAGGGCAGGCACTGATGTGAATGTACAGTATATGTAAATTGACAGCAATATATAAGTACCTGTAATAAAAGAACGTGGTGGGCAAAGTACTATGGGATTCAAGAGCTAGCAGGATTTTTTTTTTTTTTTTTTGGTAGCTAGATCCATTTAAATAGAGCCAATGCACCTGAACTAAGTACCGTACTCATTTAGTAGTCCCTTGAGGCCTAGGCCACATATGTGGACTTGCGGCTTGTACCCCTAGGTCGCTCAGGGTATATCTTGTATTTCTAAAATAACTAGTTGCTCACATTCTTGCCCATATCGTTTTGATGTTCTGTACCCCTGAGTGGGTGACTGACTTTTTTTTTTTTTTTTTTTTTTATTGAGCTTTATACAATAAAAATGATTATACCTTGAAAGGGGGCAAAAAATCGAATTAATGGCAAAACGTTTTCACTTTTGATAGCGGGAGGGTTAGAACCCATTTTAGGATGTTTTTAATTTGCCATTGTTACTTTAGGGAGATTTCCTTTCACTTCCTGTCCGAAACAGCTGGTCTTCTGTCTGAATAGCGAACCTGTCGGGTTGGGTAATGGAAGTGACGTTTCATCAGCTGCGCATGTGCTCCACTGCTATCCTGTTTGCTAATCTGACAGTACACCTGCAGTCAGAAGGCGGCAGTAGACATCTTGCTACCCCCAGTTGCGTCTTGAATTTCAGAGTAATTTTAGTAATAAAGTGAGCGTATATAAATATAGCCTAAAGCAGGGGGGTCTCAAACTGGTGGCCCTCCAGTTATTGCAAAACTACAAGTCCCATAAAGCATTGCAAGGCTCACAATTACAAGCATGACTCCCCACAGGCAGAGGCATGATGGGACTTGGAGTTCTGCAACAGCTGGAGGGCCGCCAGTTTGAGACCCTTGGCCTAAAGGTTTAGCACTGAGCCGTGTGGGTTGTACCAACATGGCCTCTACCACCTTCCTGCTGCTGCCTTCCAGCTTCTTTCAAAATGTAACATCAAAACCTCATCACAGATGTCCAATTTACTATATTTATATACGCTCACTCTATTGCTAAAATTACTGCGAAATTCAAGACTTGGCTGGGTGTAGGAAGATGTCAGCTGCCGGCTTCTGACAGAAGCCTTAAACAAAAACATATGTATGTTTTCGGCCCTTGTTATGTCATGTTCTGTACATTTTTGAGGTTCCTGCTTGAGTTTACTGTGTCAATAATCTGTTAAGAACTTTGTTTTTTGAGGATTAGCAGACGAGGGATTCATAGGAACTTGTTTGGCTTGTTCTGTAGGCTGAGCATAGCATATTGGAAGTGAACCTTCTGTATGACTTTTGTCAAGTTAAGATTTGTGTGTGTGTGTGTGTGTGTGTGTTTTTTGTTTGTTTTTTTTCCCTGTCGCTCAGACCCAACAGGAAGTGAATGTAAACTTCTCAAGTCAGGGAAAATCCCCATTGAAAAGTTTCCCTCTACCTCCTGTTCTAGTGAAAATAAAATGTCCTACTACTTTTGATCAAAGGGCCTGAACCCTGAAGACCAGGTGAAGATACCAACACTGGCAAGGGAGTAAGGGGTGGTGAGTTTAGTTCTGCTTTAAAGGGATAGTTCACCTACCACAACTGCCTATGTATGAGGGGCATCTGTAGATGAAAACAAACTGTGCAACTCTGACTAAAGTTGAACACAGCCCTTGCTATAGGTGTAGGCCAGGCATGTCCAAAGTCCGGCCCGCGTTTCGGTTTGATGTGGCCCCCTCTTGGGATATGTGTGTGTATGTATAGTATATATTCTGTGGCCCCCAAAGCTTAAGCGTGTTATATTAACGGCATTAAAAAAAATCTATCTTCTTTAGCCTGACAAATCCTGAGCGCATTCTTAGTATGAGCCGGGGCGTGTGGCTGGGCGTGTTCACAAGCTTATGTGCCTGAACAGCTATGAAGCTGACAGAGTGAGGAGCCAATTGCAGGCACTGTGACTATTCCTGATCTCTGCATCTGCGGACTGCAGATGCAAAGATCAGGGCTATGTCACTGCCTGTGATTGGCTCTGTCGGCTTCATAGCTGTTCAGGCACATAAACTTGTGAACACGCCCCGGCTCATACTAAGAATGCGCGCAGCGCTCTGGATTTGTCAGGCTAAAGAAGATGGGTATATAGGTATATTAAAAGCATAAAAAACCCTAACATGCTTGAGCTTTGGGAGCCACAGATGTGTATATACTTGGATGGCCACATCAAACCGAAACAACATGGTTCCTTTCCTTAAAGCGGAGCTCCACCCTAAAGTGGAGCTTTCGCTCATTGGAACCCCCCCGGCGCCACAATTGGCACCTTTCAGGGGGGAGGGGGGTGCAGGTACCTGTACAGTACAGGTATCTGCACCCACTTCCGGCATAGATATCTGCAGAATCTACGCCCCTTTCCACAGGTCCCCCGCTGTCTGCTGGGAAACACATGGATCCCAGAGACAGCGGGGACCGTCCTTATTGCGCAGTGCGACTCGCGCATGCGCAGTAGGGAACCGGGAAATGAAGCCGCAAGGCTCTACTTCCTAATTCCCATAGCCAAGATGGCGGCGGCAGCACCCGAGAGACGATCGAGAGATCGGCTTCGGGCGCGCTGGGCGGGTAAGTGTCCTTATTTTAAGTCAGCAGCTGCAGTATTTGGCTGCTGGCTTTTTAAAAAAAAAAAAACGGCAGACTCCCGCTTTCAGCCACAATGGTGACTGAAATGCTGCATTTGGAGAGTCTAGCAGCCAAGACCTGCAAGAATTGCTTTCCCTTTAAACTTTGGTAAATTGGGCCCAGAACAGCTAGCTGTGACAAGTGAGCTTGATATTGTGACATTACTCATTTCCTCGTAGGTCATAGGACACAAACCTATTTAAAGTCTGCTTTTTATTTTGAGGCATCGGATATTCTAAAAATAAACCTTGTCTGCCATAGAGGTGTGGAAGGTGTCTGAAATATAAAGTACCGCTCCATTCTGGAATGTGTGACATCCGTATTTTGTGTGCTTACAGCTGATCTGGGTAATTAATCCTGTTGTATCGTTCTGTCACCTCCCATTGTGTTCTACGGTTGAAAAAAAGTGTTTATTCTGTATATAGACTTGAGCAGGTGCTTGTCTGTCTGCATCTACGCGTTTTATTGCCCATGAAGGTGCGTATAAACTGCCACCCAAATCTGATGGGGCTGTTGAAGCCTATGTTCTGAGCTACATTCAGTTGTGTGTTTTGCAAATGTCCTGATGCATGTTTGTATACGCTTTACATACTTTGTGCTAATAGGCGTCGCTTTAGGTTACTATACTGTGCCGCGTTGTATAAATTGTTAGCTTTTAAACCCCTGATTTTCAGCACACGGCACTAAACAAAGGCAAAGTTCTATCTGAAGAATTACTTTGCTCCTTGTGTTTATTTATTTTTTATTTTTTTAATCCAGTGTTCACACGGTTGCATTTAGCGTTGCGTCAAAATTGACCCGACGCGTGTCCTTTGGAAGGCGTTGCTGCTCCACAAACGCTTGCGTTGGTGTCAGGGTAAACACTGGAAACGCATCAAACACATCTATGGTGTTTCCATTGCGTTTAGAAAGCATTACTAGCTGAGATAATACAAAAAACTATACCAGTGATGGCGAACTTTGGCACCCCAGATGTTTTGGCACTACATTTCCCATGATGCTCAACTACACTGCAGAGTGCATGAGCATCATGGGAAATGTAGTTCAAAAACATCTGGGGTGCCAAGGATCCCCATCACTAATCTATACGATAAAAACCAACACGGCATGGAAAAGAAGAAAGGTAACCGCGCTCTCTGCAGGGACAACTCAATCCATACACCAGGTCCACTCACAGGTGCTGAGGCTCAATGTGTCCCAACACACTCCAATGCAACAGTAGTAAGAAGAGCCGGCAACACTGTAATCCCTGAAGTGTCGTTTAGTGGTATATCAGAGTGACAAAACAATAAAGTTGACTCCTTTCTGCAATAGCCTTAGTCGTAGCTGGTTTGAACCTACACAGAAGAGGTGTCTGGCAAGCGTTTAACACAAAGCAAATGCGTAAATGCACCACAAACATGCTGTTAATGCATCTTCACAATTTCATTAGATGTTAATGGGCATACAAATATATATATTTTTTTGTATTTCTAAATGACCTATAAGAACACTGATCCATACATTTTTCTGTTAAACTAGAAAAATGTTTTGGCTGCAGTTGGGCTTTAATTTGGTCTTTAAGCTGAACGAAGCGTCTAATGTATAAAACTACAAACGGGTAGCAAAGACTTTTAAATAGGAAGTAAAGTCCATTCTTTAATTGTACCTACAGGTAAGCCTATGATGAGGTTTACCTGTAGGTACTGTAAATATCTCCTAAGCTTGCACTGTATAGGAGATATTTACTATATATGCTGGCGCCATTGGCACATGCGCTTTGAAGAAACGACTGCCCGTGCCATTTCTTCAGGGCCCTGTCCCGTGACCGGCAGCTTCTGGAAGAAACAAAGGGGAATATGTCCATCTCGGTGGTGGTCGGGTGCCGCTAAGAGCTTTGTTCTATAGTAAGTATTTCATAATGAACTAGTACACAATGCATAGTAGCTTTATTTTTTTGTGTTGGTGTTTGGTTTTTGTTTTATTTTTTTAAATAGGATTTACAACCTCTTCTACCAAAAAGCTTAAAGGGGTTGTAAAGGTTCGTTTTTTATTTTCTAAATAGGTTCCTATAAGCTAGTGCATTGTTTGTTCACTTACCTTTTCCTTCGATTTCCCTTAAATGTTTTTTTCCTTTTGTTTTCTTTGAATTTCTCACTTCCTGTTCCTCCTCAGTAAGCTGTTCAGGCTGACTAACCACCAGCTCGGATGATGGTGAGAAGCTTACTGAGGAGAAACAGGAAGTGAGATATTCAGACAAAGAAAAAAAACATTTAGAAGGGAAATCGAAGGAAAAGGCAAGTGAACCAACAATGCACTAGCTTAGAGGAACCTATGTAGAAAATAAAAAACGAACCTTTACAACCCCTTTAACCCTGCCTGCTAGCATTTTTAACTTTTTGTTACCTTGATACTTTTTGTCACTTGCTTTCAAACATCAGTCAGTTCAGGATGAATGAACTCCCATGTGCAGGTGTGGGCGTTGCGTCATTCTAGCCAGACTCCAACCCTTAAAGGATTAGCTCACCTTTAACATAAAACTCTCTATGCGGGTTAGGCACAACTCCTGAAGTTATGACTAAAGTTGTATAATGCTCTTGCTATACGTGTGGGCCTTCTACATATTGTACCTCCCAAAGCCTGGCTGAAGAACTCTCATCATTGTTGACTTTGCAAGCGAAGTGTGACGTAATGTGCAAATATAGAAGTACATATACTATGTCTCTTTGACAACTGGTGGCATTTGGTGCTGTCAGGTGTGTGTGTGTATATTATTGTAGACCATAAGAAAATTATGGAAACTGTTCTGTAAAGTTCTCTTTATTCTGTCAGATGACTGATGGAACCTCTTCTCTTGTAGATTTGGCAGGCACTTGCGTTAGCCACCGAGGGGTTAAGGAATCTATTTTAGGATGCCACTGGAAGAGGACGGGCCGAGCTGGAAGAAAAGGACTGAAGACATTAGGGATATCTATGAATTCCGGGATGTACTGGGAACGTGAGTATCTCTGGGGTTTATTGATATGGTACAAAGTTACTGCAACAGGATTTTCCATGTTCTTGTGTACTAATGTGGTCATTGAATTATTGATGACTGAGACGTTTTGAACAAAAATACATAAGTAATTCTCTCAAGTCTCAATGCTGACTATTGGCAAGGTAAAATCATTTTCAAAATCCATGAACTAGAAATGTTATCCATGCCCACAACTTGGCACCATTATAGCCCATAAAACCAAAGCAGAAGCGGCTATTTGGTTCGACAGAATTTGCTTCACGTTTTATGATTTTGGTGACACTTTGCAGTAAAACCAAATGTTTTATTCAATGAACAAAAAAGTGTTAATTCCTAATGGAACCAACCAAAATTTGGTATAGAACAAGTGGTCTCCAAATTGTGGCCATTTTGCTTGTCTTTATCTGGCTTATTCCGCCAACTGACCCCAATGATGGGGCACCATTACCCCTACTGACACCATTACTGGGTAACTATTTCAATAAAACCAATGATGGCACTGATGCCGGGGCATTTTCTGCACTCGCTATCCAGTCGGCCCCCCTAAAGCTTAAAGGACAGTAAATTGGCTCTTTGCTTAGAAAGTTTGGAGACCCTTGGTATTGAATATTTCAGAACAGACTGTGGATTTAAAAGAGCAGTATGGGGATGTATATTTAAAAAAAAAAAAAAAAAAAAAAAAAAAAAAAACCTCCATAGTAGAATGCAACTTTGATCCAATGCTACATCTGTCCCCCACTGCTTCTGAAAACTGAGCAAACAGACTGCTGATCTTCAGAGAGACTGACTGACTGTCCTCCAGCGCTTGCTGGAGTGCTGGGCTGTGAAGGGGTGGCCCCAGCTGGCTTAGACTTCCAGTGATGTGTTCAGAGGCTGAACCAGCTGCCAGTCCTTGGATCTGATAGGATCCCAACATTAAAATCGGGATCTCTCTAGAGTCTGGAGCGGCTTAGTGATGTTGGCTTAATCTGTGTCACAGGAGTACTTTGACCCACAGGACAAGTATAGCCAAAAGAGTTTTTGCCATTCTACTTTGAATTTTGGGACTATTTCAGCACTCAGGTTGCACCACTACTTGTGCCTCCTTGCTCAATGAGGCCATATGTTATGTTAAAGGACTAATAGAGAGGCTTAGGTGATCGAGACCCAATTTAATTTACAAAAGTTGATATTTGCGCATTACTGGAGCTGCCTATATGCCTGGAGCTTTTGATTTTTAAATTTTTTTTTTTTTTATTTTTTTTTTTTTTTTTTTTCATATGCCATTTTCCCTAAAGATAACCTACTTTTAAAAATATTATAGAACATTGGAGGACATAGTTTGCTCGTATTCGCACCACATATTGAAAAAGGACTTTGAGGTAACACAACAGTGTCACCACACAACCTCTATAAAGTGAAAGTTTATTTACATCATTGTAAGTTTAAAAAAAAAAAAAAAAAAAAAAAATCAAGATATTCACATCGGTAAAATCTAAACAAGAACACCAGTCCTGCTTGTCCCTAACACTAAGGAATGGTAGGTGCACAAATCTAGACCATATTATAACCTCATATAGCAAGTGGCCTGAATGTAGGACAATGATCTTAAGTCTCAACGCGTTTCACAGTTTAGTTGCTTTATCAGGAGACCAGATATGGCCATAGTATTGTGTGTAGGGTGCTAAAACAGAGTATGGAACATCTCTGATCACCCTGGATCAGGACATGCAGTGGAGAGCAACATGGCTCAGTTGGGGACATTTTGTTTTCATTCCATCAGAAGCCTTCTTCTCCTGATCTATTTTGCATTTGAGTTAAAGATCCATATCTTGGAACACAGGGATTTCCTATCTGCCACATAATTGTTTTGGTCTTTTCAGAGGGGCTCCAGATTGCTGTCCACTGTCTGTCCTGATATGGAGTGATCGGAGATGTTCCCTACTTGGTTTTAGCACCCTACACACAATACTATGGTTATATCTGGAATCCTGATGAAGCACCTAAATGGCAAAACATGTTAAAACCTATGGTCATTGTTCTGCATTCTGACCTCTTGCTATGACATACTAATCTGATCTAGGTTTGTGTATCTTCTATTTAGTGTTGAGGCCAAGCAGGACTAGCGCTTATATTTGGGGATCACTGATGTTAATATCGTGATTTTATGATTTTTTTTCTTTTTTTTTTTTTTTTGTTTTCCTCACCATTATGTGAAACTTGTCCTTCTTCTTTTTATTTTTATTTTTTATTTTTGTGTAGGGACTTTTGTCATGTTTTGGGGTTATGTTTTGGCACCTCAGTCCTTTTTTAATTTGCTCTACTTAAAGAATATGTAGTAGACCAATATTTCATATTGCTGATATAGGTGCCTGCTGCGCCATGTACTACTAGTATTAAAGTATTCTGTTCCCTTTTGTATTGCTAACTTTGTGTGAATCTGCTGGTGCTCCTACCAGTCCCTCTGGGATTTCCACTTTAAAAATGAACCACACGAGACAGAGCACAGCTTGGTCAGTTTGCTAGCTGTGCTGGGAACTCCATCTGTCCTCCAATGAGCAAACTTCTGCTTACACATCCTCCGTGCTCACAGCCATTCACTGGGAAGACCAGTGTACTGCTGTTTCCTTCCTGAACTCCTTTATAATATATGGTTTTGGTAAATATGAAGACAAAAATCAGCAGAAAATCTGGTGTGTATGGGGCTTAAGAAATGTTGCATAGACTTCCTCCAGAGGTGGTTCTGGCTAGCTCAGTAGATTGCTTTAAAAAAGGCCTGGTTTCTTTTCTAAATGTGCATGATTTAACTGGGTACTGAACTTTTATAGGTAAAGTTGATCCAGGGAATATCTGCCTCTCGGGAAGGAATTTATTTTTTCCCCTGCGATAGCAAATTGGATCATGCTTTGCTGTTTTTTTTTTATGGGCCTTTCTCTGGATTAGCTGTGTGTAAAGAATTGTGTAATATGGGATTGTATCTTTTTTTTTTTTTTTTGGAGCTAGATGGACTTTTTTTTCAACCAAACTATATATATATATATATATATATATATATATATATATATATATATATATATATATATATATATATATATATATATATATATATATATATATATATATATATATATATATATATATATATATATATATATTATAATCTCTCGCTCTGTACCACATTGGTCAGATCAGGTGTCATGGCCCTCAGGCTGTTTCATACCTTCCACCTTTTTAGTACAAGCATTATTGGCTTCCATCTTTTAACTAGTCACCTAATCAAACTTTGCATGGAAGTAGGGTCTTCATGCCCCTCAGCAGCCAATCGCTTTTTTTTTTTTTTCTCTGCGGCGTGTACTGCACAAACTGTCCAAAATGAAGAAAAAAAAAATCATTCTGACAATGTCCTAAATGTGATCCGATGTCTTTTAGAAAAGATGAAGTCAACCCTTAGCCGGAGGGTAGATGACACTAGAGACCGGGTCCTGGATCCAGAATCTCACTAATTCGCACTTCCTCTGAGCTGGGATCGCAGCTGTTTGCAGAATGTGGAAACTTGGAATGAAAAACGCTTTCTTCCAGACCGCTTCCTTCATCTTGATAGACAGCTTTGGTTCCTCACTATAAACATGAAGGAAGACTCTAGAGGGAGATGGACGTAGCCGCAGGGAGATAACAAACAGTTTACATGCAGCACAAGCACTTTTGCTTTTCGATGAGCTGCAGTTTAAGTTTACAGCATGTATTCTGATCTTCTACAAGTAGCCTCTGCAGACACATCGCTGCCGGATACCTTATCCTTGGAAAACCTGTGGCTGATATAGCTGTCATTGTCTTAACTCTTGGCAGCCTTGGCATGTATATGATTAGCATGAGGCCAGGACAAAAAAAATTGTATTTGATGGGAACCAGTTTTTTTTTTTTTTTTTTTTTTTTTTAAGGAATCCAAAATCCTTTTGGACTATTTTTTTTTATTTTACATTTTTATTTTAACAAACATTTTTTTTTTTTTTTTTTTTTTTTTTTTTTTTTTTTCAGTCTGCACCCATTACACAATTTCCAGAGCACTATGGGGTTTTTCTAAAGGCAGCACAACGGAAGTGGCTTCCTTTCAGACTATCTTTCTATTTTGAAGTTTAGTACAGAGCTGTCCAGATTTCAGCAAGGAGGGTGTCGGGGATACCGGATGTAGGAATCCAGCAGCAGGGAGCACCAGATCTGTGTAGCGGCACTTGGGAAACTGAAACCAGACACTGTATGATTAAAGTAAGTTTATTAATAAAATGCAGCCCATCTAAACACCAGAAAACAGAATACATAGCATACATGAAGTGAACCATAAACTAATTGACTAAATACCTAACTAGCAACCTAAGTTACCATATGACAGTAACTACCAAAATAACTATAGTACCGTACCTCCCACCTGGTATCTCTGGATACCTATTAGCAAAAGTATATAGGCATAGGACATGCCCCTTCTGCCATGTCCCCTTAAAGGAGAATTCTACAAAAATAGGGCAGGTAGCATAACCTGCTACAAGGGGCATAAGTAAAGCGAACCAGTTGCCTTTACCTGCAAAGCACACATTTGCTTTGAAAAAAAAAAAAAAAATAAATAAATTTATTCAATATTTCATATTTGCCCTATTAAAAAAAAAAAAAAAAAAAAAAAAAAAAAGAAGGGATAATTTTTCTTAAAGCGGAGCTCCAGTCCCCCCCCCCCCCCCCTCCACCAATAAATTAAGTCAGCAGCTACAAATACTGTAGCTGCTGACTTTTATTTTAAGGAAACTTTCCTATCCAGGGATCCCGCCATGTCGGCGCCCCAGCTGATTTTTTATTTTCAGGTCTCGGGTGCTGCTGCTGCCGCCACTGCCATTTCTTGTAGGAGAAAGAGCAGTGAAGCTTTGGGGCTTCACAGCTGGTTCTTTGCTGTGCTTTGTGAATGGCCTGGTGATGGGGGGGGGGGGGGCAAACATCCGGGGTACCTCACCATGGCGAAGTCACCCGGTAGTGGGAGGGGTTACCTGTTAAACGGGTACCTGCTCTCCCGCGAAAGGTTCCAAATGTGACAGTGGGGGGGGGGAGAAGCAAACAAGCGGAGCTTCCCCTTTTTGGGTGGAGCTCCGTTTTAAAGTGATCGTTAAACTTGCATATACCTACTGTCGTGACTGCCTTCAAGTGATATACAGAGTTGAAACAAATCCACCTATATAAGTTATACCTGTTTATCCACAGCCTCTCTTCTCCACAGCCTTCTAAAACCCGCATAATCAAAAGCAATTTTTCAGCTCCAACAGGCAGGGGGCGTGGATCTGATGTCCTACTGCACAGCATATTCTGTAGTATCTGCATTCTGTCAGAATGTACTAATGCAGATAGAGGGAAGGAACGGGACACACTATAGAGCAGTGATGGAGAACCTTGGCACCCCAGATGTTTTGAAACTACATTTCCCATGATGCTCATGCACTCTGCAGTGTAGTTGAGCATCATGGGAAATGTAGTTCCAAAACATCTGGGGTGCCAAGGTTCGCCATCACTGCTATAGAGCATGGGTGCTCAACCTGTGGCCCTCCAGCTGTGGCAAACTACAAGTCCCATGAGGCATTGCAAGGCTGATAGTTACAATCATGACTCCCAAAGGCATGATGGGACTTAGTTCCGCAACAGCTGGAGGTCCACAGGTTGAGCACCCATGCTATATAGGTAGGTGTGTGTGTGTGTGTGTGTGTGTGTGTGTGTGTGTGTGTGTGTGTGTGTGTGTTTTTTGTTTTTTCGATCTGGAGGTTTATAACCACTTTTAAAACCTGAGGGCAATATACCTGTCAATGACCTGAACACAAGTATACATGAAGTGGCAAATTTACACAAAGTCAGAGTTTGATTACATTTAAAATAATGTAATTGCTTTGCAACCAACTTGATAATTTTACATTTTATTTTTGTTTAAATGGCTGCTTGTTAATCCATGCAACAACATTTTCACGGGGTATGGGCACATCCTTAGACAGCCGTGACTTTGGCTATGCCCTGGACGCATTTTGCATTTCTCTATTGCCTTGTAGCTGTTTCACAGTTCCGCTGCCGTTATCAGCTCATGTTTCTTTAAATTCCCCCTGAGACTGTCTGACAAGAGCGCCTGACCCCTTGTTCTATTGCTTCTATTCCTGAAATCCGCTTCCTTCCTGTGCTCCAACCTTAAAGCTGTGGAATGATCTACATCCAGACCAGCTCTTCTGCTCTCTGAAGGAAGCTTACAGCTTGTGCTGCACGAAAAAAGTAACTGTTCATATTTGCTACTAAAAATGATCTCTGTGCTGTTTCCCTCTGTTTTTTATCTCGGGTCTCACTAGCAGTTGAGGGGTGCGAGTTTACACCCTGTGTTTGAGCCGTGTTTTTTAACGCACTCATCAGAGCCAGAGGTGTACATATGCTGCAGTCGCAGTGCTTTGCTTTGTGGCCACGGCAGTAATTATACCCCCTGTCTCCTTTGGTGAGCGTAGTGCCTACTGAGTGAAACCCGTTCAAATGAATGCCCCATTTACCGGCTCTGCAAGTGCCGGCAAACCACGTGCAATGCACACTGTTGCAAAGCACTTGTGCAGTAGTGAGAAGGCGATATAATGCCGCCTCACTGCATGCCAAATGCTCTCTGAAGATCTATGTGAATCACTCTTCAGCCGCCAAAGCAAGTGTGAATTGGTCCTTTAAGAGTCAATCGGCCCAAAAAATATCTGTTTAGTAGTGTATCAATAGACCCTTGCTCTGGACTCCATTGGTTAAAGGTCTGTGCTGTTATCCTTGGTCTACATACCTGGTGTGCCCATTTTATCTGGGATTCTCAGGGACGCTGGTTTGAGTCCCAACCACAACACTGCCTGCCAGGATTTTTCATGTTCTCTCTGTGCCTGTGTGGGTTTCCTAAGGGAACTCTGGTTTCCTCCAACACTTGAAAGACATGCTGGTAGGTTAATTGGCACCAGTTTAAATTGGCCCTAGTATATGAATGTGAGTTAAGGACCTTCGATTGTAAGCTCCTTGAGGGCAAGGACTGATGTGACTACAATATATATGTAAAGCACTTTTTAATTTTACAGCACTATAGAAGTACCTATAAGAAATATATTTTAGTTTATCATGGAGAATTGTAACAGTGGGAGTTGGCACACAGGTGGTGGATGCCCAAACCTCGTACGTGGATAGGAAATGGGGGCTTGTGGCTGGGAGATCTTGCTGTTGGGAATACCCAAGATGTATACGAAGCAAGGGGCTCACCTGTGAAATATGTTCTTTTGGTACACTCTTTTAAGTTTACCTGATTTAAATGTAATAAAATTGCTAAAATTTCTTTATACGTTCCTTTAACAATTTTACGTCCGACCTGAGCTTCCTGGTAACCAACTTCCACAGCAAGCTATTCGGCCTTCCACAGTTTTGTCATTGGCTCCATGCTGCAGGAGCCTAGCCTTGATGAGGTCTGGTGTCTGACTTTACCCACATGGCTGGTGAGCATGTGCCTGAATAAAAAACCTTGCAAACTCAAGATGGTAGAAGAAAAAGTGTCACTTTTTTTACCATCTGATCTAAAACGTAGCTAATGCATTTCGAAGGATTGGTGCACCCCCTTCAGGGCTTTGGTAGTTTTAGATCTGTTGGCTGAACAGTGGAGTCTTTATCCTAATATGAGAATGGTGTTCCAGAGGGTCTCCAGTGCCTGTAGTGGCAAGACTTTCTATTCACCCATGTTGCTCTTCTTCTTTTTTTGCTCTTCTTCTTTTTTTTGCTCTTCTTCTTTTTTTTGCTCTTCTTCTTTTTTTTGCTCTTCTTCTTCTTTTTTTTGCTCTTCTTCTTCTTTTTTTTGCTCTTCTTTTTTTTGCTCTTTTTTCTTTTTTCTTCTCCTTCTCCATCTTTAATTGCATGCTTCAAGGGACCCACTGAGGACCCTGCAACCCATGCTGCCACAGGCCACTAGCAACAAGGTTTAGTGCTACCTTACACTTGCATAATAAAGCATGGGTGGATGTTACTGCTCCCATCCACCCCCCACATGAGTCCATTGTTGGGACCTAGTAAATTACCACTGTCCCAAACCTTGTCGCATGGGGTGGTCACATTCTGTTCCATACTCTTATACCTGCTTGGATAGAGCAGTGGAGCAAGGGCTTTGAAACAGTTGGAAGTTGGTGAAGGAGCACAGAAGAATATACTTTGCTGGGGGGTGTTCTACTGGCAGACAGTCATTTGCCCTGCATGGGTAAAATAAGTTCCTCTTTATTGACCAAACCAGGTATCCTGTATTACACAAATACAATCTTCCATTGCTGAAGATGGAGATTTAGCCCACTGCCTCCCACCACCTTGACTTAGTTTGCAGCTTGGCTCCAGTGCATTGCCTTTCTGACCAAGAGTCTTCTCGCTTTTTTTTTTTTTTTTTTGTCAAAGTCCTTGAACCAAAGGGTAACTCGTGCTTTTCAAGTGTAGAAATTGTGTCCCAATTTGCATAATACTGTAGAAAAAGGATATACAGAAAAAATATATAAATCATCGTAAATCTGCCAGGCTTTTAATGCATTTTGCAGATATATTTTATCTTCATTTTCACGAGGTGCCATCAGGGCAGGGCCACAGGGTACTGTGTTGTGTTGGGCATGCTTATGTCATTCCATGAACTTCCTTAAACCTTGTCATTAGTCTGTGGATCTTGCTGGAGTTGTTATGCAAGCGTCCTGTACTCCGTCCAGAAGCTTCCCACCGCTCGGCAGAGGGACTGGAAACAGTGCAGTCCTAAATCCAGCATGACTCAGAGCTGTGTATTCTATGCGCTGGTAGGTAGTGGGTGGACATTAACCCCTCTCCTACCTGAATACTGCTGAAAGAAGCTGTGGGCATTGGCCCAGTTAGACAATATGCCACGTTGAACTTCATCAGGAAAAAATATATAAACCATGTGATTGGTAATGAATAGAATTTTCTATTTTCCAACCTGGTCAATAAACTGATAAATTAAGTCTGACCGATGACTGTATGCAGCATGAATTTTTTTTTTTTTATTCCACTGTTCATAAATCGTTCCGGCAATCTGTCAGTTTTTAGGCTGTAACCATTTCAGGTCCTCTAGCTCGGTGTTTCTCAACGCCAGTCCTTAAGAGTTGACCCAACAGATTTTATTTATTTTTATTTTTTTGAATTTTGCAGTGTTTTGATCAGTTTCACTGCCTTAGCAATTACTACAGCCATTTTCATTTGAGGGAAATCCTGAAAACATAACCTGTTTGGGTACCTTGAGGACTGGAGTTGAGAAACGCTGCTCTAGCCAAGTGTGCGTCACTTAGTTTACTGAAAAGTACTAATTGGCATGCGCTTGGTTATTTTCATGAAAATATTACCTGAATTGAAAAATGTTCCTTAGAGCTGTTTTGCCTGCAGTGTACATGTGATCTGGTGCTGTAGCTCCACTTGTTTGCTCCCACCCCCCTCCGGTGCCAAATTTGAGTGCCACTTCTGGGAGACATGGCTGTGGCGAGGTCCCCAGGAAGTTCAGCCCGCCTTCCTCTGCCGTCGGGCCAGTTAGAAAGCACCACACACTTCACGCATGCGCAGTTTCCCTTACCATGAATGGCGGCGGCAGCATCCGAGAGCCGACCGGAAAATTGGCTGGGGTGCCGACATCGTGGGATCCATGGACAGGCAAATGTCCTAATAAGTCAGCAGCTACAGTAATTGTAGCTGCTGCCTTTTTTACTTTGAGGGGGGTGCTGGAGCTCTGCTATAAGACCACTTTCACACCAAGGGCGTTTTGCAGGTGCTATAGCGTTAGAAATAGTGCCTGCAATCAGCCCTAAAACAGCTGCAGCATTGTCTGTAGTGTGAAAGCCCGAGGGCTTTCACACTGCAGCAGTGCGCTGGCGGGACGTCAGGAAAAGTCCTGCAAGCAGCTTCTTTGGAGTGGTGCGTTTACTGCTCCCCATGGAAATCAATGGGGTATCGCTGTATTACCGCCGGCAAAACGCAGCTATTGCCAGCGGTTTTAACCCTTGGCTGCTAGCGGGGGGGTAAAAGCGCCCCGCTAGCGGCTGAAATGTGCCGCAAATCCGATGGGTAAAACGCCGCCAAAAATAGCGGCGTTTTACCGCCGACACTATGGGTGCCATGGTGTGAAAGGGGTCTAAAGCCGTTGATTATACCAGTTAAAAAAATGTACATTCGGAATGTAACTGTCACATTGGTTGTGCTCTGGATTTAAACTGTCAAACCATCAAAGGAAAGTTTAAAAAAAGTCCTATCCTTGAGGCCTGGGGTAAAGCCAGGGTTACTTATAGGTGTCACAACTGACAGATGTTGCCTATTAAATTAATTGTCTCAAACTCTTAATATGTTGCCCAAAAAAAATGTTCTTGATCTATTGTGGAAGGGATTTGCGGTCTGTCACATGCCCAATAGGAGACTGAAGTGATGAGGTCGGCCTCTCCTGTACCTCCAATCCAGACTCCACTGAAGGTGAAACGGATGGTGTTGAGGGACAGAAGGAACATGAGTGTTGGCAGGTGTTGATAGCAGAATTTTCAGCAGATGTTGCAGGCTTGAGCTTGGGCAGGACATGGAACCAGAGGTAGATGTGATGCATGCTGGACCAGCTAAGTGTTAAAAGGGCACACCACATACTGCAGGTTCTGGAAGTATGGCTTGTTGAAGATCTAAGTAGGCTTTAGGCAAGCACAAACTACGATGACTGGAGTGGTTATGAAGGTCAGCTGAAGCAGACACTTAGAATAATATGAAGCCAAGTCAGAAGCAGGAGTGATTTCAGAGGTAGCCAAGGTCAGTAGCAGGCGGGCAATGAGGTACAGAAGCATGGCCAATAACGAAGCTGAGGTCTTGAACAGGTGGGTAGAGGTACAAGCAGAATCCAGGATCAGGTCCGTAACAACCTGGGTCATTAATGGAAGTCATTGCAGGATACACTCAGAAAAAGCTGAAGACCAGTCGGCACTAACTGTGAGTAAGAGTCCCAGAATATGTGGGCATGCTCCTGCGTGCACGGGTATTATGAGCAATGCGCCCAGGCTCTTCATTAGCGATGTGCCTATGCTCATTTCTATGAGCGACGATATGTGCGTGCGCATATCTATGCGCCAGAAGCCATACTGGAATTCCTTTGCACTGTTCAAGAAAGGCAGCATAGACAAGTTTATTTGTTTCATGGTGACCTTCACACTTTTTTTTTTTTTTTTTTTTTTTTTTTTTTGCGTGACTACACCAATCCAGTACTCTGGACACATGGACTGCTTTATGATCTAGCAAGGGACCAGAAAATCCTATACCCCCAATAGCCCTTGGCTTTACCAAGCTTCCACTATGATTCATGTTTCTTTTATGTGCCCAGAGAAACTGAACTCTCTGCATAATCTTAAGGCGTTTTGGAGGAATCATAATGGGCAAGGTCCTCAATGTGTATAGTAGGCAGAGAACATCATTTATTTTTTTTTTGTCTTGAGCTAGAAGATGGCACCGTTGTTTCATTTAGGAGTCTGAGTTGAGAGCTAAGCTAGCAAATTGGTCTCACAAATTGTGTCCAAAGTTGTTGTTGTCCGCTGAAGCCCTATGCATAAGTTTGGGAGTCTTGTGTTTTTAAAATTATTTTTAAGTTTAACAGGCCACTAAATGTTTTAACTCTTAGATTGCAGATGGAAATTTTCTGGCTGAGTTTCAAAGAAAAGCAAATCATTGGCATAGCCTGCCACTTTGTTTTTTAAGGTATCCCCAGTTAAACCCTTAAGGTTCTATTGTATTGTAGATGTGTATGACCTAAAAATAAAAGGTGTTCTAGGGTTGACTTATACAAGGGGAAAGTGGGCAATTCTGCCTGGTCCCATCACGTAGCGAGAAATAATCTAAGGCAACTTTAAATTTTATTTTAATCTCCGCCGTTAGTTGGAAAAATATTGTCAATCCAAGTCCACATATTCCCAGATCTTTGTGTCTAAGGAGGCAGGAAAACCAATCCACTCATCCAAAGCCAGGTGGCATCAAGGGCTCTTGTTGTCTTCTCAATTAGGGATGAATGCCACTTCATCCAGATGAACACGTTTTTGAATATGGAAAAGCAATAGATTTGCCAATGTTTTTAGAAAAAAAATGTAATCAATAGAAATGAGTCAAATTGGAACCCTGTGACGGGTTTTCTCCCTCCTTTAGGCAGTACAGTGAACGTGACCTTATAAAGAATCTGCCAGAAAGTGATGATCCTTCAAAAGAAAATGTTATAAGCCTTCAGGAATGGATGTTGGTAGTACACCTTGGTACTGTCTGTATTGAAGAAAAAAGGCATCTGGATCTAAAGCCTTTATGAGGTTTTAAGTGAAATTGTGTAATTTCAAACCTTGACACTGAGTTTTTGCCACATTTCTGTGTCGCACACACACACTGGTTCCAGGCCAAAAACAGAGGTGAGCAGTTAATGGCCGATCTTTGGGAATCAAAAGGCCCCTGGAGATCCTCTGCAATAGGACTTTATCACAGTTACATACTTGCCATGCTTAAAATATTCCATTATTGGATCTGCAGAGTGTCTGAAGATAATCGTTATCCAGCACCGCATGCTTTTGCCGGTTGTGGTGATGAATGTGAGGGCACCTCTTGACCCCTACAAAGGTCTGACTAAAAAGATCTGGATGAGCTAGAATGGATTGTGCTAGCGGATCAAGCATTGTCTGCCTTAAACCCTAACTACAGCCAAAATGATTCAATTTGTTTTGAACAGAGCAGGGAAAGGTTAGAGGTTTCAGATCTTTACTGCTGTCTGTGTCCCTATTGGGGAATTTGCCGTCACTTATTGTTGGGACAGAAAGTGAATGGAAGGCTGTCTTAAAGCCCATTCAAACCATCCTGATCTGGCATCCTGTGGCTTGTTAAGGTACTTTCGTTGGAGTAGCCTATTCATTTTAATGGGCTGCCCAACACGCCACAACAAACCAAAAATTGCAGTGTTTTTGGCAGTATACCACAACCCACTGTTGCGCACTGCAATGTACATCAGGAAGGTGAGATGGGAAGCCATGAATGACACTACATCTCACCAATGCACATAACAGTTGCTGCAAAGGAATAGATGTGAATAGGCCCTTGGACGCTGACGAAAGCAAAAACCTTCAAGGGCTGTAATGTCTGCCAATTTTTGTCTGCTTCGCAGCCACACCCCATTTTTTTTGTTATATATACAAATGTCAACGGGACAGAATGAATCAGCTGAGTGTGGTCCTCTATGTATCCATTGGGTCATATCTGACTGCCACCTCTGGGCACCATGCCTGATAGGCTTGTAAGCCCATTCCATAGACTTTTCTTTGTAAACTTTTGACAAGGTAGGTCTTGCCTGTTCAGTTTAGGACTAGCATGCAGAATGCGATAACCCTTGTTTGTTGTGAGTTTGTACACGCATACTAGGGCCAGTTTAAACAAGCTAAAAACCTACCAGCATGTCTTTGGAATGTGGTAGGAACCCACACAATCACAGGGAGAACATAGACCCCCATTTAGATGGTGTTCTGGCTTTGATTAAATCAAAGAACCCAGTGCTGCAAGGCGTAAGGACTAACCTCTTAACTACTGTGTCTCTCCCAAAGGGTCATAGACAGAGGTAAAAACCTTAAAGCCCAACTATGGACAAAATGTGTTCCCTCCCCCACTGCATTGGGTTAACTGCTTATTTTGTCTAGGGGTGAAAACGGCGCATACTTGCCCGATCTTTTGATCCTCAAGAAAACCGTGTTCCACCACGTCAAGCGGTGGACTGTTCCTGTCCTCTTCACTTCCAGAGCCAGTCTATGGGGGTGATGTCAGGAACAGGTCAAGGCAGGAGCCAAAGGGACCAGTCTTGTACTCGGAGGATCAGGAGAGTGTATCTTTGCTCCTTTTTGTCCACAGGATCAGAGAGTGGTTAACCCATGCATTGCGGACACAGTCCCACTGTGGGGGTTAAATTCAGTTAACCCGTTTTTTTTTTGTTTGTTTTTTTGGACAAAGTGGAAATGTGATTTTGGAGTGCCTAATGATATTTCGGCCAATTTTGGTAAGCGGTTTGTAAGATTTGAGCATCCCTTGGGATAGAAAATTACCTGCATGTAGGCTAACAATTACACAGTTCTTGCAAGTCTGGTCCATTCTCCATCGATCACTGTGCAAGATGTGCTGGTGGAGACTACAAGCTGTCATCGGCACAGATGCAAAAATGTTAGGAAAAATTGTGAAAAATGGTATGTTATCAGAAAAAAAATGGGGATTGTTTATAAAACGGGGCTTTACAAACTGGGCATCATCCAGTAAAGGTTTTAAATCTACTTTGATTTCAGAAGCTTTTTTTTTTTTTTTAAAGTAGTTCCACCTTTTGTGTATGATTTTCTTTTTTTGACGAGTTTCCTAGGCAGGAAGTTGGCGCATGACAGATTTCCCTTTTAAACGTTAGATGATTGTTTGCTTTTCCAGAGAATTTCAGTTTTGCTTTTAAAGGAAGGCGAAGAGTTTCAGCAGAAGTGTGACTTTGCCTTCAGGTGTGGAATTGCCCGCATAGAGCGAGAAAGGGAGGAGGTGTTGAGAATCTCTTTAGCATTTCTAAAACTTTTTAGGCCATCTTTCTAGCACAGCTGTGTGGGGAAACTGAGAAGAGGTTAAAAAAAATGAACTGATCACATATTTCAATCAACTAACATCTGGTAAAACCTACGCTAATTATTTTTATTTTCTCTTTGGATAGCATTTGAAACTGAACAAGGGTTTTTTTTTTTTTTTTTTTTTTTTTTTTTTTTGGCTGATTTCTCCTTTTACTACTTGTCCCAGTGACCACATAGAAAATGAGGGTAAATATGCCCAATGGGGACATACTTCTATACCAGGAGATCAAATCATTCCCTGCTCTTTATAAAGGCCTTATGCATGCTGAACATTTTTTACAGCTGTTGTTTTGGGCTTTTATTATAGCCAGTAAGCTCCCCAGCATGTTATCTGGTGTCCATGCACACATAGACTTCTAGCAGCACTTTTTGGCAGGGGTGTGTTCAGGCTGGAGGAAACCCTCCCAGAACTACCGCTTTTGAAGAGAAGTTTTCAGCTGTAGACATGCAGCAAAACTCACATTTTTAATGCGACATTCTGCAGCTAACGCTACTGGCATTTTTACAATGTCCAGTGTGGATTTGACCATGAGGTCAAAAAGTACTTATTGCTGTCTGTGTCCCCACTGGAAGATTTAAGCACACTTCTGCCTGGGTCACTGTTAAAGTGGTTCTATGTGTCTCAACCTTTCCAGTCCTTACCTGAGACCCCTCTTGATGTTGCATGAAAGGCTCAGCTGTCCAGGACTCTCCCTCCTGATTGGCTGAGGTGCACAGCGGGCACCATTGGCTCCCACTGCAGTCAGTCGGTGAGCCAATGGAGAGAGAAGAGGTGGGGCTGAGCTGCAGCTGTGTCTGAATGGACACAGTAGCAGCTCAGGTGCCCCAAACCAAGCTGCTTGCTCTGGGGGCAGGACAGAGGGGCCAGGAGAGCAAACGAGGGACCCGAGAAGAGGCTATGGGCTGCTCTGTGCAAAACCGTTACACAGAGCAAGTAAGTGACAGATTTTTTGTTTTTTAAAAATGTTTTTTTATAATTTTATGCTGAGCATAGTGTGTGTGTGTGTGTGTGTGTGTGTGTGTGTGTGTGTGTTTTTGTTTTGCCGATTTAAAAAAAATTAAAAAAAGATCGAGGGTCAGGGTGTTAGAAACCATGAATCAGACTGAGACAGAAGTACAGTTAAATATCACTTGTTAATAAAAAAAAGTAAACGTAGTCAAAATGTAGCAAGAGTTCAGGAACCGGAACGGATAGTCAGACAAGCCAAAACGTCAGGGAGCCAGAGATGAGTGTATTAGAACAGCAAGCAGGATCTGGAGCCAGAAGGAATGTCAGCTAAGCAAGTCTTTAACAGGAGAGCATCTCTAGTGATGTGACCAAGGCGAAGGCAGAGATCGTCTGGGCGGCTTAAGTAGGCAGGACTGACTAGCAGGATATCAACAGGTGAGTCACTGTGGATAGAAAGGAGCTGGCAATTATCTGACAGCTGAGCAGCCGGCTCAGAAGGAATGCCTCAGCCCAGCCCTTACACAAAGGTCATTCAGCCTCATAGGACAGTCAGAGAAGAATGAAAACTACTCCTGCAATCTTTAAAGTACTCGGGTGCTGCCGCCGCCATCTTGGGTATGGGAATCAGGAAATGGAGCCTTTCGGCTTCATTTCCCGGTTCCGTACTGCGCATGCGTGAGTAGCGCTGCGCAATAAGGACGGTCCCCGCTGCCTCTGGGATCTGTGTTTCCCAGCAGGCAGCGGGGCACTTGCGGAAGGGGGCGGGCACTTGCGGAAAGGGGCGTAATCTACGCCCCTTTCTGCAGAGAGCTATCCCGGAAGTGGGTGCAGTTACCTGGATTATCCAGGTAACTGCACCCCCCTCCCCCCCCTGAAAGGTGCCGATTGTGGCGCCGGAGGGGGGGAGGATTCCGATGAGCAGAAGGTCCATTTTAGGGTGGACCTCCGCTTTAACCAGACACTGATAGAAGTCGCAAGACTGATTTATACTATACTGATGAGAAAAGGTATTTAGCGGTTTATATTTACTTAAATTATTGAATTTTTTTTATTTTTATTTTTCCATGTACTGTGGGAGAACGGATATGGTGAATGCAGGCTCCTGATTTTAGTAACCCTTTAAGAAAAAATATCTATCCTGCTGCTTTGATATTTTTCATGCCTGCGGTTCAAAACATCCATTGATTAGACCCCACTAATAATTCAATCAAGCAAATTTTTATGAAATTAAATACATTTTTTGCATAAAATTCTGCTACTGCATGGCCAGCTTTGCACAGGATCTACGGCTGGCCAACAGTGGAACAGGAAAAAGTTGGCCCTGATTTCAAATACTCTTTCTTTATTGGGACATTTCTGTACTGCTAGAGTATGATGAAAAGCAGGCAATCAGGGGTTCCTATTACTGTTAAAGTACTTTTTAGAGCTTTTTATGTAGGTTAAGGAATAGTTAAAACCCCTGTCCATTTCCTTTTTTTTTTTTTTTTTTTTTTTTTTTTTTTTTTTGGCGTGCGTCTGTGTCCTATTCAAGAAGCTTCAGTTGATGGCCCAAAGAAAAAGGAAGTGAGAGGAAATCTGTTCAATTGTTACAAGAAGTGTTCCCACTTGTTTCTCTATTCCTGTTCTGGTAACCATTCACAATATTGGATTTTCCCTAAATTTTTACTTCACAGGACAGTGATCCCCTGAACAAATGGGCGAATCTCGATAGCAGGGACACAGACTGCAACCCCCCAACATTCTATCTGAAATGGAGGGGGAGGGGAGAAGTTGACTCCTAAGAAACTAACAAAAGCACTGGCACCATTGGACTTGAGGATAGTAATGGTTCCTAACATTGATTGAAGTGGCCCAATGAAGGGCTTCTGCCTAGAAGGTCCCCGAGACAATAAGTGAGGGAATCCTTATTGTTGGCTTCCAATTAACTTTTGTGGTGAGAAGTGATCTGATCGGTGCAGGCACATTTAACATTGCCATTGTATTGATTACCATCTAATTCTTTGAACTGAATCAAGCAGGTGTATGCACATGGGGCCAGCTTAAAACCAACTTTTGATGCAACAGACCAACCCTGCCCCCCCAAAAAAATTGATCTATTGGTCAATATAGCCATTTTCATGTGAGCATTGTTTTTTTGACACCTTTATTACCTTATCGTGGGACACAATATACACCGATAAGCCAAAAATTAACTACCCACCATAACCAGTCAAGGCATGTTACGCCACTAGACCTCTAAAGGTACACTGATATCTGGCTCCAACCTGTCAGAAGATCCTTTAAGTCCTGTAAGTTGTGAGGTGGGGCCTCCATGAATCAGACTTGTTTTTCCAGCACATCCCACAGATGCTCGATTGGAATGAGATCTTGAAAATTTGGAGGCCATGTCAACACCTCAAACTTGTTGTGTTCCTCAAGCCATTCTTTAATTCCTCACACCAGAGACCTTCTTACATTATGCTGTGGTCCAGTTCTGGACACGGGTTATCCTGGGCACCCTGGCAGGTCTGCGACTGTGCAGAACTACCACACCACAACCTGCGATGCATTAAGTGTTCTGAAACCTTTCTAAAGGAACCAGCGTTAACTTTTTTTTTTTTGTGCAATTTGAGCTACGGTAGCTCTTCAATTGGATTGGACTACACAGGCCAGCCTTCAGTCCCCACGTGCATCAGTTAACCTTGGCTGCCCATAACCCTGTTGCTTGTTTTTCCTTCCTTGGAGGACTTTTGGTTGGTCCTGAGGACTGCAGACTGGGAACATTCCTCAAGACCTGCAGTTTTGGAGTTGCTCTGACCCTAGTCATACAGCCATTACTATTTGGCCCTTGTCAAAGTCGCTTAAAATTCTTACGCTTGCTTATTTTGTTCTACTTTCAACACGGCAACATGTTTGCTTGCTGCCTAATATATTCCACCCACTTTCAGGTGCCAATGTAGCAAGATAATCAATGTAATTCACTTTACCCGTCAGTGGTCATAATGCTATGGTTGATCAGTGTATCCTGTATGTAGAAGCATGGTTTTGCTACTATCTGAAGTGCTTTTTGCAAACCTACACTAGAGGAAGTGGTTTGTGTTCCTTCATGTGAAACTGTGCGCATTGGTGGAATTGACCGCAAGCCTAGGTTAGGACCATGGTCTTCTAGGTATGGCTATTCTTCCCCTGCAATGATATATATAATTTTTTATGTTTTTTGCAAATCCAGTAATTTGACAAGGAAGGGGAAAATGCTGGACTTTTGCTCCTGAGTGCTATTAAAGTGAGAACATAAAAGCATGCAATAAACATTTAAAATGTTAAGTAAATGTTTGTCCTCTCTTGTGTAACATTCCATTGCATCTGCACAGGCCTGCGGAAAAAGCCATTTGAAATTTAAATTTAACACGGTATATCACCTGTTCACACTTGTAGATTAAGGCTGTTTGTACACTGGAACTGCCATAGGCCCCTTTTCCCACGGGGCAGTCCATATTTGGCATCTGCTTGCTCAGCAGGGATCGCTATGGGGGGGGGAATCGAATGATTACGGAGTGCCTGTCCGTTTTAATTCGATCTGCCAGACGGATGAAAAATGGGGATTCCATCCATATGTTTTTTGGCGAATCGGATGTTGGCGGACATGTCGCTGCTGACATCCGTTGCTCCATAGATCTGCCTAAAAAACTGATAGGTGGATCTGTACATTCCGCACATGTGAAAGGGGCCTTATTTAGACGTTAACTCTAGCAGCAGAAAAACACTAAATGCGGCAAAAAACGCGCGTAAACTTTAGGAGTAGCAGTGTACATAAGGCCTGGCTCTCTACAATAATACATTGTTCCGCCCTGATCAAGGAGTACCTGTTTCAAGATAGACAGAAAATGGCTAATCCTATGGTGACCAATTCATTGGGAGCTAGTGATATGAGAAGTGCGCACCTCGTCTTGCCTCCCCTAATTAGACCACACTGCTAATTTTTGTTATCCATAATTATGTCGGGTTACAGAAAATTAAATGGGTGGTTGGAGAGTTGCTGCGCCGAACATCATATATGATGCAAAAGCGAACTGTATGATGGGCAAATATTGTCTAAACATGAGGTGTGTGTGTTTTTTTTTTTTTTTTATTTTTTTTTTTTACCTGAATCTTGATGCACTTTTTGTAGGAGCTCCTGCAATAAAGACTGCTCACTGCTGCTCTCTCCTTCTGCAGAGTGACTGGTCGTGTCTCCACCCCCTCCTGGTTTCTGCAGGCAGCCTGTAGTGGGTGGAGCCTACTGGGTTCCTCCCACAGCTCTCCTCTCTGCACAGGCTATGTACAGTGGTGATGGCCACCCTACTTTTGCAATGGAATGTCTGGCCTTGCAGAGGCATTTTATGGACACAACGTGTGTGTGTGTGTGTGTGTGTGTGTGTGTGTGTGTGTGTGTGTGTGTTTTTTTATTTTACACACACTAATTTTTGTATTTTTTTTTTTTTTTTAACTTTTTGTTCCTGGAATTCAGTTTTAAAGTAGACATGTTACAAAAAAAATGTCCAAACCCTCTGGTGTCTAACTTTTTTTTTACAGCGTGCATCCACACCGGTGCTCCGCAAAGTAATCACTCCCTCCAGCTATACAGGAACACATGAGAAGCCTCCTGCCCCCCCCCCCCCCCTTAAAAGCGGTACCCGAGATATTAATGGCAATTTGCTAGGCCCCAGCAATTTCACTGTGGTCCCACCTGACCAGTAATGGAGCTTGAAAGAATTAAACCATGATGGGAAGATCTTTCATGACCCAGTCGTTGGAGGAAAACTGAAACCTCTGTATAAGAGCTCAAAGCATGAGCTTGCGTCGCCCTTACAACCTAATCTTTTTACCCTGGCTTTTCACTAGCGGAGATGATGACCGGGCCAGGTATTGCCAGAGAAGGTCTTGGATGAGTAACACAAGTAGCATTCTACAATGGTACTCCTTTATACCTGCTGCAATGGCTAGTTCCACTGTATGGCAAAAATGTTTGTAGACTCCTGATCACCACACTTGACTTTTTGGACACCCTGTTCCAAAAACTAAGTGCATTATTATGGAGCTGGCACTCCTTTGTGGCCATAACAAGCCCCATTCTTCTGAGCGATTTGCACAAGCTTTTGGGTTGTATAAGTGGGAATATTTGCCCACTTTAGCTGAAAGGGCACTTTTAAAGTTAAGTAGGGATGTTGGCCAAGAAGACCTGGCTCCAGATTGGTTTTCAAATTCATCCTAAAATGGGGTTAAGGTCAGCGCTCTCTGAAGGCAAATCAAGTTGCTTCACTACAGACTTGCCAAACCATGTCTTTATGGAACTGGCTTGGTGTACAGGGGAACATGCTGAAACAGAAAAAGCCTTCCCCCTCCGAACGGATACCATAACGTTGAAATCGGACAATTGTCCAAAAGTCATTCTCAACCAGAGTTCCATGGAATACTAAGATTCCCCTAGAGCAAGCGTCTGGAGATTGGATTGCAAGCATAATTTGTTCCAGAAACCTGAACTGTAATCCAAAGCACTCGTATATCGGAGAATTTCCCCATAAGAAATAATGGATGATTTGTTCCACAATCATTTTTTCATGAGTCCTTCAGTTTATAGTTCATATAAAAAGATAGGTTGTGTAACCATTAAAACGTCCATCCACAAGGTTATTGGAAGCAAAATCCAGCAGGAGCTACACAGTCCTAAAGGAGAAGATCCTCTAAGCAATATGGTTACATTTAAGCTGTCCACATAGACCGTCCCCACACTGCTGTCAGTCTGCAGCCATGACCAGGAAGACTTCCCTGCAGTAGAGCGATCTGAAAGCGAGGCTTGAAGCGCTCGTGGAGCACAGCGTGGCAGGGATGACGTCGCCGAGGACGGTCTATGTGGACAGCGTTGCCCCCAAATGCCTGCATACTCAGATGAGCCTGTTTTTAATTGTCAACCATGTGAGTTGCTAAATCTTGTACCTTCATTAAATGTAAGCATATTGCTACACTTAGAGGCGCCTTCTCTTTTTTTTATTTTTTTTTTTTTTTTTTTTTTTTTTTTTTTAGTAAGATGTGACATGATGCTACTTTTTATATCAAGACATCGCTCTCTTTAGTAAAAAAAAATTAGCTTGTTTCTCAAACAAAGTTACACTATGTATGTATTTTGTTCTTGCATGAAACCTAATTTTATGCCGGGAGTTAATTTGTATTAATCTCTACCCTTAAGATTTAGAGTTTTTAGATCTTAACTTTTTTTTTTTTTCCTGCCATAATTTAGTTCGAACAGTAGGCAGACTGTTTTTCGGGATAATCGTTTCATGCTTTTCCCGTCACCTTAATGTCTGGGGCACTTTGTCAGTGAAAGTAATTCTCTCCTCCTTTTTAAGAGCTCAGTGCCAGAGACACGGTAAGGCTCTTAGGATGGATTATTGTGTTAATTAAAGATCACGGATCAGTCTGTGGTATTTAGCCAAAACCCAAACAGTATCAAATGCTTCCAAGCTGTCTTGTTTCATTTTGAGGTCGTGTGTGTTTTGTGTGGTTTGTGTGTGCTTCTTTTTTTTTTTTTTTTTTTTTCTGGTATTGTGATAAGCTTAGTAGCGCTTGTATCACTATATTCATGTGTTCCTATGGAAACCAGACAAAAACAGGAGCAGACAGAACTGTTATCAAGAGTTGACGTTGAAAGAATTCCAAGTTTGTGTTTCTTAGGTGCATGTTGATCCTCAGCCAAACTCTATTTGGAAGTAACAGATCGGAGTGTCTTCTGTCACAAGTCATATTTTGCTGGCTGCGCCGAGGAACAGAACTGGCTTGGAGTCTGAGAATAACGTGCCCATCGTGGAAATGTGGCGATCGCCTTACGGTGCACAGATTATGATGCAGAATGGGTCTGGTTCATAAAAATGGGAATAAAATTAGAGCAGTTCACAGTAACTGTATTGCATTGCTATAAGCATGTGGCTATTGCTAAAGTGAATATTTTTACAGGTATTTCTTTAGTGCCATCAATTTATGCAGCGCTTTACACGTGTATATTGTACATTCACATCAGTTCCCGCCCCAAGGAGATTACAATCTAAGGTCCCTAACTCAGATTCATACATGCGCATACTAGGGCCTGTTAACCTACCAGCATGTCTTTGAAATGTGGGAGGAAACTGGAATACCCAGAGGAAACTTATGCAGGCATAGAGACCATGCAAACTCCATGCAGGTAGTACCCTAGTTAGGATTTGAACCGATGACCCTAGTGCTGCCAAGCAGTAGTGCTGACCACTGAGGATGTTTTAACTCTCCCAAGATCTGGTGCAGAAGTCCATTTTAAAGTGCCTACATCACCATAATAAAACAATCAAAAAGCATCCTGTAAAAGAGTATTAAACCAATTTTAAGCTGTTCTGGCATTTAAACAGCTGCCTTTCAATATTATAATATAGTGAAATACCTTTTTGGCGCTATCCTATACGGTCTTCGTGTGCTTTTCCCTGCTTGCCCTATGTCACACTGTGCGATTGGAGCTAAAACACTGTGATGCAGGGCCATCTTAATAGCATCATTGGCCCCTGGGCAAAGTAATGCACTGGGCCCCTACCAGCCAGCCAAATTTTACGCACCTACTCAAGAATTAAAGTATAAATAGTTGATCGAATAAACATTCTGTATTGGTACTTTCAATAAAATTCATTTTAAACAATAGGAATGCATTTCATAAATCAAAGACTAATCAACACAAAAGGGACATTACAGGGGTGGAGGCAGAAGGGCTCAGTACAGGGGGTCAGGGGGGCACAATACTGGGATCAGTAGGGCACAGTACAGGTTCCAGGCTGCTGCCAAAGACACAACCATCTTGGGACAGCTCAGTAAAAAGGTGACGGGCCCAGCAAATTTGGGATAATTGGCAAGTGTGATATAATGCAAGACTATCATGGGGTCCCCATACACCTCGGTCCCCTGGTAAGTGCCAAGGTGTGCCCATTCATTAAGACAGCCCTGCTGTGATGCCACTTGCAGATGTCCCAACAGCTTTTTTTTATTTATTTTTCTTCCAGGCTGCACAGGACTGAATCGTGTTGCTGCAGTTTACACAGTAAACAACCAAAAATTGAATTTCCATTTTAATAATTTTACAAAAAATTCTAAATTGTACATGCTTGGCTTATGACCAGTTTTTATAAAATGAAGGCAGTTTGGACAAAGCGGTTCCCTGGAGGAACGGCTATCAATCACACCACCTGGATCCACCCCACAGGCCATTGAAGGTCACAGGTTGACTATTTGGAGACCCTGTCAATCACTTATGCTAGAGTCATTCCATAAGCTGATCAAGAGGGTCACATGGGGTGGCTAGCAGGGAAGGAAGTAAGTTGCTTTCTCTGCCAAAGAAAACTGGAGCGTGTGCAGAAAGAGTGGCAAAGCAGAAGATGGAAGATTGACTTGAATAGCATTGCTACTCTTCAATAGGGAAATGCCGAGATCTGGCAGGATCAATCGGGCATTTACAGTCTAAGCAAATCAATTGGAAAGGTTAAAGCCAATGGGTTTACTAACTCTTTAGGTCGCCAGTTAATTGCTCTAAAGAAACCTGTTCTGTTCACAAATGGGCCTTGCACCATTTTACCAATGCAGCATACCAGCATTGGAGGCAAGTTGCCTTTATGTGTTGGGGTGTCAAATGAGTGGCATTGCAAGGCATTTTTGGAGTCTATGCAAATGGTCCAAATGGGTTCTTACTGGTCCAGTGAGTGGTGACTACCATCTTGACTGTCTTTCAGAGCCATACCAGCCAAAGAATCTTCATCATCCAACACTTAATAGATGTTGGATGCCTCCATCGTCTGCTGTGTTGTGGTTCTACCCTCCGATGGCTACATCAGTACAGCTATGCAGGGATATTATAGTAGTGATGTAGCAGCCAAGGGGCTAAACCACAATGTGCATTGTAGGCAACCAACCCACTCAGAAGTGTGGGATGCTAAAGATTCTTTAGCCTGCAAAGCTCTGCAAGGGAGCAAAGATGGGAGTGCCCACCCGTGGAACTGGTAAGAGTTTTCTTTTGGAAGGTGCCTGCAGCAATGGAGTTGGGTTCACTGGTAAGTAAATCTTGTGGTTTAGCGCAGTTGGTGCAACAATGTATACAAATTTGTGTAACAGCATTTTTGATGTGGCGCACAGAAAATGTGCTAATATTTCTATGTATTTCCCTGGTGTTATTCCCTCCCAGATATGTCTAATTTTTCATCCAGTTGCTCAGAACTATCACCAATAAATAACAAAGGCTGGTGAGACATTTGAATCTCTTGCACTGGAACATTCTCCAATCTTTTTCCGTGACTTTGACGTATGGACATATTACGCACCCTTTTATTTTCCCTGTAGAGGAAAGGGAGTGATTACTAATTCTTTTCACCATGTTGGAAATTATCTGCATGTGAAAACCTGTATCGGTCTTTCGCTAGATGATTTCTTGGGGAATCAACACATAAGCAGCTACTCGGCTGGTAAATATTGGGTGAAGTTTTGCCCTCTCTACGATCCCAGTATTGCCAACATCAGCGCTTTGAATCAGAATGGTTTGGAAGTTTTGTCATGGGATTCATTAGAACTTTTTCATTTATTCCCCAATGTTTTCCAGCTTCCAGAGAAACCAGCATAAGCTGGAGATAAAATCAGTCATGCAGCATCCGGCAGTGCTTAGCAACCCTTTATAGTTCAGCCATCTCCTCTTAGGCAGAACCGTCAATGCCAGGTAAGTGTGAAGGCCTGGCAAGGAAATCTGCGGGTAATTTTAGCTAAAAGTGCAACTCCAGCAAAAACCTTTTTTATTTAAGGCCCTTTCACACCATAGGTGTTGGGGCGCCTTGGCCAAAGCAGTCCCAATGTATAGACAAGGTAAGGTTGCCTTGTGATCTGTTCATTCATTTTACACTTCCATGCTGCTATGGTGTGCTACAAAAAGAGGATATGCTGCATTTTTGAAGTGTTTAAATGCACTACAATGTGTTAAGCTGACTGAAATGTAGCTTTGTGACATTTATTTTTATTTATTTCAGGTACTTGTATAGCGCCGTCAATTTTAAGCAGCACTTTTACATGTACATTCACATCAGTCCCTGCCCTCAAGGAGCTTACACGCTAAGCTCACTAACTCACATTCTCACATAGTAGGGACAGTTTAGACAGGATCCAATTAAACTACCAGCGTGTCTTTAGAGCGTGGGAGGAAACCGGAGGATAACATGCAAACTCCAGGCAGGTAGTGTAGTGGTTGGGATTCGAACCAGCAACCCTCACTGCCATCTACTACACCACTGTGCTGCCCCATTCAAATTAAGTTGAAGAACAAAAAAAGTATTTTAGTGTTTGGCTAGATCCTATTTATATTGTACGTTTTTATAAAAGTTTTGTCTTTATTTTTTATTGGACCAAGAAATTGAAGGGTGTATAGCCTCTTGTTCAGATTAGAACAGTGGTCTCCAAACCCAATCAGTATGAGAGCCACATAGAAATCTCTATTGTTACCCCCCCCCCTTTACAACAGAGTACCCACCGGGGTCCCTATTAGATTCCCTGTTCCCATCAAAGTCCCTGTTGCATCAGAGTTCCCATCACGGCAACCCTTACTATCAGGGTCTCTATCAGAGTTCTCCTTACATCAAAGCCTCCCTTACATCAGAGTCCCCATTACATTGGGAAGATGGCGTTAAACCTCAGTGTGTGCACATTAGGGACACGCCACTGATCCTCTGGTACCGAGCCTGGATGTGGCTCGGGGGCCATGGTTTGGAGACCCCCTGGACTAGATCAAATTCACAGCACAGTGGTAAAATGGGTAAGCTAAGGTGGTAGATAACTCTGTAGCGCCCCTACTGGATGTAAGTGGTCAATATGAAATATGAATGTTTATTTTATATTTGACTATAAAGTTTTATTTAAAAAATAAAAAAAATCTTTGTCCCCCCCAATATAAATATCAACATACCAGCCTATAGACCAAACCCTGTCAATTGACCTTGAGTAAAAACTAACCGCAGCTATCCTTGCCATTGACTTCCGTCCTACAGCAAGGATGCTGCTGGTTTTACATACATATGGCCACTAGGAGGAGCAACTGTAGATCTAATATTAACAATGATAAAAATATGGCACAGCAAAATGACTGGTAAAATTATATAGCAATACAAGTGGGGATTGACGTTATATTTCCCTGTTAAGGGGGTTTGTTGGATAAAAAAGCCCCCCCCTGGTTAATTAGGGGTTGACATGCAGCATCTGCTTCTATGGCAACATGCGAGAGGTCCTATGTGCTGGAGTCAGTTAGCGAGGGGGAATTGACACTTGTGTATATATCCGACCCTTGCAGCTGGTTATGGGATGGACACGGCACAGCTGGTGTTCCTGCTGGAGCACGCCCTTTAACGATCGCTGTGCCATCAGCTGCTTCCGGAATGAACTTTAGGCCAAACTCAAACAAAATGAGTTGTATATACACAGTATGACCCCCCCCCCCCCCCCCCATGTAGTCAGTTTTTTTTTTCTTTTAATTACAAAAATAGCCATGACACACATTGCACTTCGGTTCATCAGCACTATAGCTGCCTCTCGAATGCCTAGCTATTTTTTTCCAATCCCAAGGGGGATTTTACATTGAAAAATCACTATACAAACGATTGGCACACAGTCCTGTTTCCTTCAATGGGTGAGTTGGGCAAGTGGCCACTATGGCACTCAGGCAGCTGCCTGTGTGAACTTCAGCCTTTTGTGTTTCAATTCATTCCCAGTTACTGTAGCTGCCAACAATCCGGCAGTACAGTGTACTGCACTGCACATAGCAAGCTCTGCGGTACCAAAATAGTTTGGTTTTAATTTTTTCTCTCCTGTTGAGGGGCGCTGATAGGCTATTCAAAATAATGTGAAATATAAACAATTGCGCCAATTCCTATAAAAAGAAACTAAATCAAGGAAAAAGCAGCTACACAGAATGTGACAAATTCAAATCGGTAATAGTAGTAAATATGTAGCCTTGAACTAAACCTATAAACCGTGCAAACTTGTGAATGGAATTAATCAAACAAACCATAAGTGAAAACTATATGGAAAGGCAAAACTTTGAGTCTTGGATACAGTATTTTAATGCTAGACCCTCAGCCTGGTTTTTATTGCTGTCTGGAGATTCATCCATCTTTTTGTCTTGGACAAAAAAAAAATTGATGGGGGGAAATACAATATTATAGCATAGGAGCGTCAAACATTTTATTCACTTTTTTACAGTACGGGGGGGGGGGGGGGGAGAATTTGGGGAACTTTTTAGTGGGGGTTTTTTTTTTTTTTTTCCTTGGCAGGAAAACACTCCCAAAAACTAATTTTTTTTTATTTTTGCTCCTAGACGCGGAAGCTCAAAAAAATGCTAATAGCCTAAAGTAGTGTGCATGGACACATAGGATAACCTAACTATTTAGCTTCCAGGTGCAGAAAAAAAATGCTTTTAGGAGCTTAAACGCTAGACATGCATGGAGCCATAAACAAATGTATTGTGTGTGTGTGTGGTGTGTTTGTGTGTTTTTTTTTTTTTTATTTTTTTTTTATTTAAAAAAAATTCCTAAGGTGTGAACAGTACCATCAACTGTAATGGCGCCAATCTAACATTAACTGAACGGCGCTAGCAGTGCACATGGCCTCAAAATCTCTGGAAAACCGACATCTGGCATTCAGACCCTTCCAGTACAGACGCCTCTTCTGCTTTAACCGGCTGGAAAGAGACAGAGGCAAGATGGCATGTATTGATTGACTGAGCTGTCCTCCAGCTACTGGTGCCCTGCGACTGGCTGCGGAAATTGGGTTATTGAAATTGGTCCTCTGGAGATCTATTATAAAGCCCCGACGCTTGTTAACGATTTCCGTTCTATATGGTATATTGACAGCGCTGCTTTCCACTTATAGCTTCCAGTTGTCGGGTGGTGGCTTTAGGCCCCGTCTATAAAGTAAGGAGCGTGCGGCGTACAGCCTTCTCTGATAGAGAGCTGGTCACGGCTAGGCTACTGCAAAAAATAGAAAGCGTCTTCCATTGTGGGATTTGTGTGGGCTCAGTTGTGATAGAATTAGAATTATATTTGTTGCCTTGTCTGAACCTGGCTATGGAGCCTTAAATCTGAGAGCTTCAGAATGATCCTGCCATGTCATCTGCTGTTTCCCAGCTCCAGAGTGTACATAAAAGCATCAATTAAAACGATTATCCTCACCTTGTAAAACAACCCATTCAGTTTTAAAAAGGAAATGAAAGGCAAAACATTTGTATAGATGTGAAAAAAAAAACACATTTATAAATAACGCTTCCCCCCCCCCCCTTTTTCTTATTTTTTTTTTTGTGATCTCATTCCCTCTGTTCTAAACTGCATAGAGAACCATTGTTTTTATATGTGCCATTGCAGTGATCTGTGTTGATCCCCTGAAAGGCCCATGCTTAGTGTGAATCAGCCTAAAGTGAAACTTCACTGCATCTGAGCACCACAAACCAAAAGCACTATTTGCTTAATTTTTATGATTTAAAGCAAACTCCCCCATCCATGGCTTCATGATTTTTTTATTATGAGAAATCCCATTGAAAAACACTGTGCCCATCTTGAGTAAGGGCAGAGGATTCACGTAGCATTTACTTGCAGGAATTCATCAGCTCTTAGCTCAGGCATGCAGGCAGGAGAGTGTGCTTGGCTGAGAAATCCCCATCTCCCCTTCTGAAGACTCCTGGCATGTATGACATTTGCCTAGACATGGAAACTAGAAAGTGACTAAAGAAATGTAAAAAAAAGTATTTAAACAAGTAAATATGATAAACTTTCCTATATAATTACTAATGCTAGCAGCATGAGGATTCAAAGTAGTCGATCTCGATTGAGAGAAGTCATGGATAGACTTAACAACCAGGCAACTAAAAAATGATCCCTTGCAGTGTAGCTGCATCCACAATGGTGAAAAGTTAACTGCTCATTCTGATCTAGGGGAACAAATCCACTTTCCTGATCCTGACGCAAGTTCCCTGGGGGTAGGGACTAATGTGAAATGTGCAAAAATAATTTTTATATAATATGTATGTATATAAAATCTATAGATATATTATATTATATTATATTATATTATATAAAAATTTTTTTTTTTCACATTAGTCCCTGCCCCCAGGGAGCATACGTCAGGATCAGGTAAGTGGATTTGATATATGATGCTGTATAAATACCTTTTTGTTATGGATATTTGCGGGTTATTTTATAGCGCTTACATTTTTAAGGCTCCTTTATTGATCTGCAAATGAACCAGTTGGACTGGTATATGAGCAAAGAGGAAGCTCTTTTCAGGATATGATATAGAGGAAGTTGGGGGGAGGGAAGGACTTTGAACAGACATGTTGTCAGAAAAAACAGGGGGTGTTTTGTTTTTTGTTGGGTTTTTTGTATTTATAGCTACCAGGTTTTTTTTTTTTTCATAGTAATAGTTTTGTATGTACAGCATTTTTCATTTGGTAAAATACTTTGCAGAGGTCTAAACTTCCTTGCTTTATTGCAACGTGACCTTGCTAGACAAGATCAATACATGGTCCATAGACCTGCGCTGGTTGTGATAATTCAGAGGGGACCGTACACCGCCATAACATTGGGGGGTGGAGTTATCCATCAGTATCAGGTAAGTAAAACTGCTTCTCTCTCCTAGAAAAAAAAGCTATTACCTCTTGCAGTGTGAGCCCTACTGCAAGGGATCATTTTACATTTTCCCGGAGTTGGGCTTTAAAGCTCCAGTGAAATGTTTAATACTTTCTGTAACCCCATTGTAAAGATCCCCCTTCCTGTGCCCCTGACAGGCTAAGAAACGAGCTCCCATCACCAGGGGATGAGGTCAGGGAAGGTAAAGAACAACCCAACAGAGGTTCTAGCCTCTTACTAAAAGTTGTTTTGTAGTCTGTGTCCCCACTGGAGAGATTTCTCATCTCCTGACCCAACAACAAAATAAGGGGAAATCTCCCCCAGTGGCAACACAGGCTGTGTTAAAAAAAAACAAAAAAAAAATGGCAGGGGTTATAACCCTTCCCTACTCTGTCCTAAAGTAAAACCACATTATTGGCGGGTTTTCAACTTTAAAAGTAATTGAAAGGTTTGTGCTGCTTATTACTGTTATGTACCCCATGGACACGCCATATTGAACTGTTGATTTACATGGATCAAAGCAGGCTCAATGCAAAGGCTCATAGAAAATAATTTCTATGGGCCCTGCTCACACCATACATGTGCGGTAGAGTGCTGCATAAAGATGCATTTTTTTTTTTTCTCTCCCAAGAGCATTCTGAAAGACTTGCTGAATCTGCCTGCAATAACCATAACATTCTAGTGATGTTGCTTTGTTCACAACAGGCTTACAATCCTGTCTGGTCCACAACCCAATTTAGTACAGAAGTAGTTTAATGGCAGAGCAATATACAAATGTATGTAAAAGACCCAATGATATTTGCAAGTTATATGCAAACTTTTTTTTTTTTTTTACCGTCATGCGGTTTCATTAACAAGTATTTTAAATGGTTGAATTGTTTCCCAGAATAGATGGCAATCAAATTCAACCAGATTCTTCTGAAAGAACATAAGGGGGGATAAAAGCACTTTGCCTTATGAGGCAGAGATGCCACGTTTTGGTAGCTTTCCTAAACGCTGATCCTCTGTCTATGATCACATGACCAGTGCCTAGGCATCGGTAACATAAGGGGAGCAATGAATGTGCTTTATTAATTGCATGGATTGTACAGGAGCCCTTCCGTCAACCTTTACTCTTTACATTACTGACCCGCCTGTGTACAGGCTCTTATCTCGCCTTTCTAGGTATTTTAGCGGCTGCCATGGTAGTTTGTGGAGGGTGGGGGATGTTTAGGGTATAGGGAAGGGGTCTCCAAACTTTCTAAACAAAGGGCCAGTTTATTGTCCTTGAGACTTTACAGGGGCCGGACTGTGGCCAGCGTGAGTGGACATTTTCCTGGCGGCAGTGGCAGTAAACCTTGCCACTTTTTGTATCCTTCGGGAGGAACAGTTCCCCCATCATTGGTCTCTCTCTGTCCAGCGACGTCCACGTGTATCAACAGTCTGAGATTCTCCCTCCTGATTGGCTGAGACAGCAGTGGCGCAATTGGCACCTGCTGCTGTCGGTCAGCTAGCCAATCAGGAGGGGGCGGGGCCTGGTTGCAGCTCCATGTCTAAATGGACACGGAGCTGTGACTTGGCTTGGGTGCCCCCATAACAAGCTGCTTGCTGTGGGGACACTGAACAGTAGGCAGGGGCCAGGAGTACAGAAGAGGAACCCGAGAAGAGGAGGATTTGGGCTGATCTGTGCAAATCCACTGCAGCAGAGCAGGTAAGTATAACATGTTTGTTGTGTTTTTTTTTTTTTCATAAAAAATAAACTCTTTAGCCTTTACATAGTCAGTAAGGTTGAATAAAGACATCAGTCCATCCAGTTCAACCTGAGTGTCTACAATTGTCCCTATCCCTGTACATCACACACTCACATTGGTCCCTACCCTCAAGGATCCCACAATCCAAGGTCCCCATTCATATACTAGGGCCAATTTTGGACAGAAGCCAATTTAACCTACCTACATGTCTTTGGACAATTGCTTTAAGATGACATTCGCCCTACCCGGCGAACTAAGTCCAAAAAGGAAAGCAGTTGTATATCAGGGGGCACATTAAAACCTCTGCAAACACCCCCAAGCCCTCCACTTTTAAAGAGGACCTCCAGGCACTAAAAAGCTTTATTTAAATATATTCCTCAATAGTCACAAAGAAAAGTAAATTCTGTGTATCAAATGTCTTTGCTAACCCAAATATTACCTTGTAACTGTAACCGTGACATTATCACCGTGCTGTGCAGAGCGCACAGCTGTGGGAGAGACCCAGCAGGCTCAACCCACTGCAGATATTGACAGGCGGGGGCGGCGACATGACCAGTCACCCTGCACAAGGAGAGCGATAATCAGTGACTGGTCTTTATTACAGGAAGTCAAAAGTCTCACACTAGGTTACTGCACAGATCTGGAAGAAATACACGGAGCACACAGAGTCAAGGACGAAGACACATGACTCCTATTTAGACAAGATGTGCTTATCCTGGAGTTAAACTAAAGTCATCATAAAGGCGCTCCTCACTCTGCCCTTGTAGCCAGGGCTGGTGCAAGGATTTTCACCCTGAGTGAAATATATATATATATATATATATATATATATATATATATATATATATATATATATATATATATATATATATATATATATATATATATATATATATATATATATATATATATATATATTCATTCTATATCTGCATAGTCACCACCTCACCAAGAACCTACTTAGGCCAGCGGGAGACAGAGTAGGGAAACCAGCGGTTAGGCGGCTGCCTAGTGGTAGCACCGGCCCTGCTTGTAGCTTTCTTGCCGTGTGGTGTGTGTTTTTCTTTGCATGAAGAATGCAGAACATCCTTATGGCCTACCCTGCATTGCGATCATTTTAGTGGGCCAGCCCATTTTATTTGGGGGGGTGTTACTGAATTGGTGCTGAGCTTTCACCTTGGTAGCTGCACCAATGACACCTTCAGTAGCCGGAGATTGTGCAGAACTCTGGCTCTCTGTCGGCGCAGCGACAGCCTCCAGTCACCACGTGGAGAGTTTCCAGATTCCATTTAACTTTAAGATGTGCAGAGGATTAATACTTTTATTACCCTCATTAAAGCTTTTTATCTCTGTCTACAGAAGACATAAAAGTCTTGGAGATATAAAACATCTTCTGCAGCAGCTGCTTTATGGCTTGATGTTTTATTACTTGCTTAAGATGTTATCTTGCATTTAATACCTACCTGACGATTATTTCAGGCGCTTGGAATAAATAAAAAAAAAAGTCCAATCTAATGGAGGAGCAGAATATTGTTTTCAGCTAAGGAGCTGATGATCTTGCTAAATGCAATAATTTTTAAAGCTCAACTCCTGACACACAACCTCTTAAATATATTTCCCAATAGCCAGAAAGGATATAGATCCACTTTGTGAGGAGCACAAGTCTTAGCAATCCTAGATTATACATTGTAAAAGTAGCCGTGATAGCTTTACTTTGCTGTACATGGCCTGAGTGAAGCTGTGGGAGGGGACAGGCAGGCCCCACCTACTACAGGTTTCCTGTAGATGACTCCAGAAGGGGCGGAGACGAGACCAGTCAATTTGCACAAGAGGAGAGAGCAGCAGTGACCAGTCTTTATTACTGGAAGCCAAAGTATCCCACTGGATTACTGCACAGATCTGGAAGAAAGACATTCACACCTAGATTCCAGGAAGAATACATATTGTATTTTTGACTATTTGCTTACTCCCAGAGTTCAGCTTAAAGCAATATTAAAGGATAAGTTCACTTTTACAAAAAAAACTGTACACTTGCTGCCCCCCCCCCCCCCCCGATCTTGCTGTAACCAAGGCTGGCTATCGCCCGTTAGGAGACATCAGGTCACCTAACAGTACCTCGAAAAGGTACATATAGAAGGCATTCTAGCCTGTTCTGATAGAAAGTAAATAAGCTGCAGATATTTCTAATCCCCCGGACCGGTGAAGCAGCGACCCGATGTCTCCTAGCGGGTGATCACCGGCCTCGGATCCAGCGGTGGGACTGGGGGTGTGGGGAGGAGGTCCCATGTAAGTTCAACTTTACAGATTTTCTTTTTGATTAAAAACAATAAACCTGGCTATACTTGCAATGGTTTTACACAGAGCAGCCCCTATCCTCTTCTAGGGTCCGCTGCTGGCACTGCAGGCCCCTCTGCTTCAGCGGGGGCCCCCATGGAAAGCTGCCTTCTCTAGGGGGCACCCATGTGTGCTCACTCCCAACCCCCTACGGTCCCATAATTTTATTGACAGCAGCAGGAGCCAATGGCTATCAATCTGCCCAAGGATGAGGGAGACAATGGTGGGAGCTGCTGCAATCGTGCACACCGATGTATCGAAACGGGTTCAGGGGCAGCACAGTGGTGTAGTGGTTGGCACTTTAACCTAGCAGCAAAAGGGTCACTGGTTTGAATTCCAACCAGGACAATACCTGCCTGCGTTTGCATGTTCTCCCTGTTTCCTTTGGGTACTCCTGTTCCTCCCACACTCCAAAGACATGCTGGTCGGTTAATTGCATTCTGTCTAAATTGGCCCGTGTGTGTGTGTGTGTGACCTTAGACTCTAAGCTCATTAATGGGCAGAGACTGATGTGAATATGCAGTACAATGTATATGTAAATTGACGGCACTATACAAGTACCTGAAAGAGGAATAAATAAAAAAAAAAAGAGGTGGGGGGGGGGGGGGGGGGGAACGGGGTGTGCTGTAGCACAGAAGTTTAATGCATAGAATGCATTAAGGTGCAAAACCTTTAAAGCTTTAGAACCACTTGATTAAAGCATTTTTCCTGTAATAGGAGTCCGCTAATAAAATATTTAGCACTACCCATGAAGGAGCTGCTGGTTAGATTTGGGCTTACTGTTACCTTCTGTTCTACTCGCTTCACATCTAGGGGTGTCCGTGGTAGATGGCCCAGTGACTCGAGAGACTGACAACAGATCCACTTGAATGGATTTTATTTGCAAAAACTTAGACAATGAACAGTCTCTTAAATTGGGATCAGAGGGTTGAAAAGGAAGTTCAGGTACTCTTAGTGTTAAAGTCAAAATGTTGAAGAACTTGCTTGCTTTGACTGCATCCAGAGAATAGCCATTCGC
Organism: Lithobates pipiens; assembly: GCF_037356315.1. Taxonomy (NCBI): domain Eukaryota; kingdom Metazoa; phylum Chordata; class Amphibia; order Anura; family Ranidae; genus Lithobates; species Lithobates pipiens. Next base: position 66,033,094 of record NW_027507785.1, read on the forward strand.
AACTGGATGTTCACTCAAGTTGGACAGTCCTTCTTTCACAAGGCCTAGCAGCCAACAAGGTGCTTACTCAGGAACAAGTCTCTGCCACAGATGTTGTTGAACACGTAGGGAAACTAAACTTGAACACTCGTAGGATACCTGGATCTTTCAGCCAGCTTGGCGATATCCTCGAGACCGGTTTCTCTTGGGTACTCCAGCCCTTCTAGGCTCTTGCTAAGAAACCAACCCGTACGTGGTCTTCTGAAGAGTCCTCCCCTGGAATGCTTGAAGTCACTGGGTCTCTCCCCAAACCAAAGACTGCACCCAACCACCTCAGAATCCTCTTTTTAGTTTCCTTGCCTTGGGCTAGCCAGCCCTGAGACCTCAAGATCTGGTGGATCTGCACCCCAGGCCATAGCCTTCCTTGGGGCTGGTCAGGAGGACCAGGACCATTATATCAGTACATCATTCTGGACTGGCACCCCCTGATGTCCGCATCTTAAATACCATCTCCCAGAAAGCACAGTAAGCGCCACTTCCACTGGGCAGGCTCCGAGAGTAACTTAAGCTCCTAACCAGACCATAGTTCCATGCCTGCCAGAGACCGTGCCCCCTGTGGCCAGGCTAAACATCAGTCCAGTCAGACTGATGCTGAAGTCCAAATTTAGACAACTGTACCCAAACCAAACTGCAGTTTAGGTATAACCTTTGAAAAAATGCGTAGCGTGTGCTCTTCAGGAGCCGCCGCTACAAATATAAGCAGCGTACTAACTGATGCTCTTGAACGTTGTGTGTCAGTCCCATAAATGGTCCCATGGTGATTGACAGCAAAGCATTCAGTGGGAAACTTTAACCATCGAGGGCCAAGTGGCACTGGTGGCTTCTGCTATTCCCGATAGCACTTCCCTTCCCCCCCCCACTCGGCTCAGTTGTTAGGAGTGAAGAGAAACACCTGGTACTTGCAGGTATACAAAGGACTTTTGTTGCAGCATAATCATTTTTTATTTTTTGGCAGAGATGGAGGATGCTATAGAGCAGTGGTCTCCAAACTTTCCAAACAAAGGGCTGGTTTATGGTCTTTTAGAATCTGGGGGGGCGGGGGGGGGGGGAGCGGCGCGCTTTATCCAGCGGGATTGGAAACTTTCCTTGCATCAGTGGGAGTAAATATTGTCACATTTGGTATTAGGAGGAATAGTGCCCCATCATGGTTATCATGGGGAGGAACAGGGACCCATTATTGGTGTCCGAGGGAGAGATGGTGCCCCGTTGTCGGAGTAGTGTCATCAGTGGGAGTAATGGAGCCCCAAGGGCCGCATCTCGACCTCTAACAGGCAAAACCGGTTTTATTTTACATATTGTGCATTAGTCGACTGAGTAAGACTCGGGCAGGTGGTTGACAGAGCTGGAAACTCCGAGGACATTTGTTCCTAATAAATATTAGGGGTAGGCATGTGCATAACAGCCTGGCTATACCAACAAGTAAAGCTTCTGTTATCTGGCTTTGGCCTTTCATCGGTAACCCAATTCTATTCTCATCCTCAATTTAAGCACGGTATAAATGGGTACGGGGCAACGTTAATGAGGCGGTCATTTATCTTCTGTCAAATTACGGCGGGATGTTTACTGCCTTGCGTGATCTATAGAAATTGCTCATGTCCTGGATATAAGATTATCTACAGTCTTTACAAACATGTCAGGATTAATGGATGCATGCTGTTCTCTTGTCTCCTGTTTACAGAACCAGCATGCTTTAATGAAGTTGTACTTCTTGCCTTAGATGGAGTCTGTGTCTGGGCGGATCTGTTTGCGTTGGTGTTAACATCCCAGACTTCCTCTTGGAATACTGTTAAAGGATAACTGTCCAGATTAGCTTCTGTAATCCATGAAGGCCGAGCCACATTGAAAATTTTAGCCCCTTACCTTTCACCTTTTTTTCTTTCCTGTGCTTCGGGAGCCATTGTCTTCACAGGCTCTCAGGCCGGGGAAGCATTGCATTGTCTACATTCTGTTGCTCGGTGCGTTTCATGCATGTTCGCTACATTACGTTCAAACTCATTGCCCTTGTGATCTGCATATGGGTGCCAGCAGGGCTGGGACAAGAAATGAGCAAAAGGGGTGGCTGCTGCTCCTGGGCACGCTGTGTATTGTAGGAATGGGGGCAAAGTTTGCTGCTGCCCCTTGGCACAGTGTGTATTGTAGGAATGGGGCCAAGTTCCTTCTACTGAAAGGCTGACTGGAGTAGTGACGGCGGCATCACTACTTCTGTCAGCCCAGTGCTGGTAGCAGCAAGGCGAGGAGGTGCGGGCTGTGCTCTCCCCCCCTCTTTAAAAGCTTGCGGGGGGCACAATTTGCCATCGTTGACTATGGCACTGGATGATCTTGTGCTGGCACTGGGTGCCAGTGTAATGTTAATGGCACCCCAAATGCTTTTGCAGGCACTATTTGGTTTAGCGCATATTTAAAAAATGTACTGCATTCAATGCTTTTGTTTTGTGTTCTGGTGCAGTTTGCAGCCCAAAATAGCACTGCGTGGCTGGAGTCATATGGTAATGTGTTACGTGTTCCTGTATATAACAGCCCCAAGGTTCCAAATGGTTGTGGTGTTGGTGGGTGTTTTCTTTTTTTTGTTTTTTTTTTTTTTTTCTTAAGCACCAGTCCCACCCAAAGGTGATTATATATATATATATATATATATATATATATATATATATATATATATATATATATATATATATATATATATATATATATATATATATATATATATATATATATATATATATATATTATATTATATTATATTTTTTAAGGCTCATACACACGATTGTACTTTGTACAGAAATCCACTGGAACGTTTGTACAAAGGGCATTGCCCATGAACTTGTTAAGCATACACACCAGCCTTTCTCAACCTTTTCAACACAGAGGAACCCTAGAAATAGTTCTCCAGTCTCGGGGAACCTCTGCTAAAAAATGAGAGCTACAACCCAGAATACAATAGTGTGGTGGTCAGTGGGAAGAATGGTCCTTACACTTGTGGACATTGGGAAGAATTACCTCCTTACAGATAGCTAAAAAGATCAATGGTGTCGGTGGGAACTTATCTGAGAGGCAGAAATTGCCAAGTGCTGAAGGAACCCCTAGCCTCCTTTGGAGGAACCCTAGGATTCCACAGAACCCTGGTTAAGAATCACTGATGCACACGATCTGACTTTTTCAGCCAACGTTCACCAAATCACGTGTTTTTTTTTTTTTTTTTTCTGCTCTTTACCGCCACTTTTGGTCAACTTCAGATAATACAGATCTTTTGCATTGGTTCTGAGCATGCATGTTTGTAAAGTCTGATGGTTTTCTGTACACACGATCGGACTTTGAACCATCGTACTTATTTTGTCGAAAAGGTTGTCAGTTCGCACAGCCAACAAAAGTCACATGAAAAACAAAAAAGTTTGTCCGATGGAGCGAAGACACGGTCGGATGTTGCCTTAAAACCGCTAATTTGCATGTTCGTCAAAGTCAGACCGTGTACGTGCCTTTTTACAGGTGAACTTTGTGCTGAATCACTCATTGGCTTCTGTCTCTCTGGGACTGTTGCTGTAATTTCTCCAAGCTAGACTTTCTCAAGATTTTCTCATTGGCACACATGATGAATGCACCACACATGCAAAGTGCATGAAGAGGAAAAGATCTTGTAGGGAAGAGCAGCTGATCAGTTTCATACAGAAATTTTTACATTTGAGTTTTTTATTTAATGGATCCAATCTGCTGCATGTCATGGCGGGTTGATGATGCTGAAGATGTCTCGGGGGCAGGGGGGGGCCTGGTGCCAGTAAACGTTTGTTTATGGCCGGCCTAAAGCTAGTGAATGTTAAATTTGTGTGTTCTATGACCACAAACACAACACTTCCTCTGTCAGCTAAGAAAAGCAGAAGTGGGACTTGCGTTATGATCTGATGCTGCAGTTTTCCTTTAAAACACACTGCATGGGGCCTAATGTATTAGACTGTCTTTGCCCATTATAGCCAGGCACCAAGCTGCAGGTTTTTTAGTTAAAGCTACTACAAATGAAATTCCAAACTTCCTATTTTTGGTGAAGTTCAGGTTTAATTTGTGTATAAAAGTCAGTTTGCATAGAACTCTTGGGACTCCAGAACTGCTCCGATTTCCCTTCATTTCCTGGTCAGGAAACACAACAGGACATAAGAGAAATTCCCTCCGAAGTAAAGCTTACCCTTCACGTGTAGGGTTTCCCCCCCCCCCCCCCCCCCCCAGCCTGGATTCCTCCTGTCTATGGCAAACAGTACCGAAGGACCAATCTCCCCTACCGGCCCTTTGAGGTTGCAGTTTCATTGACTTTAACCAGTGATTTTGGCAGGTGGTGCTGCCTGTCAAACTCTGCAAGCCAAGTTAATATGCTGTGGCCGTGGCATGTGTGCAACTCCTTCCAGCTGCCTTAAGGGGGTTGTAAAGCTGGTTTTTATATTAAAAAAAAAAAAAAAAAAAATGCCTATACTTGCCTGCTCTGTGCAATCAGTTTGCACAGAGCAGTCCTGATCCTTTTCTTCTGGGGTGCCCCACCGGTGCTCCAGAACCCTCTTCATAGGGTGCCCTCCTTGGAGCTTTCTCTGGGGGTACCCATTGGTGCTTGTTCCTGAGTCATGCTGCTACGTCCATTGACAGCAGGACTCCGCACTGCATTTGATTGACAGCAGCAGGAGCCAATGACTTCAGGAAATGCATCTGAAACATTTAGCTATAGAGCAGTGTGAAAGGGCCGGAAGGCTTGGAACTTTTGGTTTTAGGCACCTGCAATGGGTTTATCTGATTTATTTCAGCTAGCCATACAAAATCCTGTTTTGCGTTTATTTTGTTTGTGTCTTGTCTGCTTTTTTTATTTTTTATTTGTTTTTGCTAACGGGACAAATGTAAATAACTGACCCAATTGCACATATTCCAAGCAGATGGGGGAATCCTCCCCGCTGTGTCATCTGTATTCTGAGAGTGGGACTCCCCCCCCCCCCCCCCGCCATCAGAATACACTGATCAGCGCTGCAGCTGATTGGCTGCCCAGTGCTCACAGAATGTACATTTTCTAGCATGACGGCTATCGATCGACTTCTCATGAACAGTAACGGCCATAGATGGATCGAAATTTGGCCACTTCTATCCATGTGTGGCCAGTTTTACCCTACCAACATGTCTTTGGAGCAGTGTTGCCAACCTGCCAGATAGAAATTTACTGACACGACTCCCAAAATTTACTGGGACTGTCAAGTTTTTACTGGCATATCTAAATGTTACAAAATTAGTTTTAAGTGTAAATTTCAGTATTTAGGCTACAAAGTACAATATGAAATCAGCAAAGTGACTTGCAGTAGAAATTAAAGCAACATTTTTTATTTTATTTTTAATATACTAAATAAGTAGCTCAGGGACAGGAATTGAGAGGGCAAGAAATTAGAATGGACGGCTCACACATGAAATTGACTCTCGCAGTGACACTGACCGCAGTGTGCAGAACAGATGATGGCACATCCCTTCCTGGCATGGAGAGTCAGTGACCCTCTCTCCATGCCAGGTGATCCATTCAGTCCACTCCCGACTTGCCTTCCTCCTGTTTCGCAGACCTGCCCATGAGGCTCCGGCTGCTCCGTTCCCTTGCACCATGACTTCACGTGACACACTGCTGGCACAATCCGAACACACTGTAGCAAGCACTTGGATGATTTCGCCCAAGCGTCACAGCCATATTTTTTTTAATGGCAACCTTTTTCTTTTATTGGTAGGAGAAAAGTGCCAATTTTTTACTTGCTGCCAGTAACAATACTGGCGGTTGGCAACACTGCTTTGGAGTACATGGAGGAAACCCACAAAAGAATGCAAACTTCATGCAGATGGTGTTCAGTGACCAAGATTCAAGCACCAAATGACACCTTTTTGTTAATCCGTTTAACCGCATGCCGACCAGCCGCAGCAGTTATACTGCGGCAACATGGCTTGGCTGCGCGGATCGCAGTTATGGTACGTCAGTACCATAGGCGGGCCACTAGGGGGTGCGTGTGTGCACCCTCCTCACCCATGGAGTCGCGAGTGCCGCGGTCACGATCACTGCCGGGCTGCCGCGGTTGCCGCCGGGCTCGCTCGGGGCACACCGAGATCTGTGTGTGTAAATGCAGTTTCCGGTTCTGAGGGTAGAACAGAGAGATCGTCTGTTCATAGAGGGGTATGAACAGCGATCTGTCATCTCCTCCCCTGCACAGTCCCCTCCCCCTTCAGTTAGAAAACGTACTAGGACACACTTAACCCCTTCACTGCCCCCTAGTGGTTAACCCCTTCACTGCCAATGACATTTTCACAGTAATCCATGCCATTTTATAAGCATTGATCGCTGCAAAAAATGTCAATTGTCCATGTCCGCCATGTCGCAGTCCCGATAAAAATCAGATTGCCGCCATTACTAGTAAAAAAAGATAAATAAATAGCCATAAATCTATCCCCTAGTTTGTAGACGCTATAACTTTTGCGTAATCAATAGATTATATTTTGAGATCTCAATATATTAAAATATTGAGTTTTTTTTGGTAAAAAAAAAAAAAATATATAGAATACATATTGGCCTAAACTGAGGAAAGTTTTTTTATTTTTTGGCGATATTTATTATAGCAAAAAGTAAAAAAAAAATTTTTTTTCTTTATGGCGCAAAAAATAAGACACAGAGGTGTTTAAATACCACCAAAAGAAAGCTCTATTTGTGGGGGGAAAAGGATGTAAATTTTGTTTGGGTGCAACGTCGCACGACCGCGCAATTGTCAGTTAAAGTAACAAAGTGCTCTGATCAGAAGAGGGGGTAAAATCTTTGGGGGCTAAAGTGGTTAACGTCCACTGTTTGTTCTTGGTACAAGTCTAGTCTAATATCATATTTGTTTCTAGTCCTTTGCAGCATAACAGGTTCAAATTGTGGTAATCGTGTTTACCTGTGTAATCGTTTATATATAAAAAAAAAAAAAAAAAAAGTGCCAACAATAGCACGAATGTCAGCTCCCTGAATAATGACCACGTCAGCGATACAGATTCAATAAAAAAAAAGCTTTCCTGAGAAAGCGTAACCTCCCTCGGTAATGACAGAGCGGAGACTGGGAGGCCGGTGGCATTTACCGCTCACTGTAAATAAGCCAGGGGGTTTCCGGGCTGCCATCCATCAATATTTTTCCAAGGAATATGCCACGATGACAGTCCCTGCATTGAGTGGTGGTAATATGCAGCCACAAACAAGGCATCGCTGTATGCTCAAAAGAGAAAAAAAAATAAGTGTGTGGGCAGCCCCATTCACATTCATGGGAGAGTTTAGAGTTTGAAAGACGGTCAAACTTTGCACACAGCATTAAAATTGCTGCTCTGCAATGCGAAGCTGCGTCAATATATACACAATATGTATGCCTATGCAAGAGGCCTTAAAGGGGTTTTAAAGGTAAATGTTGTTTCACCTTAATGCATTCTATGCATTAAGGGGCGGGGCCATGTGATACAGCGAGCGGTTATAGCCGCCGGCTGTACCACGGGAGCGTGCCCGCAGGTGCTTCTCACCATGCGAGGGAGCTCGCATGAACGTGAGAAGTACCTGCGGGAAGAAGCAGAGACAGCCGCCGAGGGACCCCAGAAGAGCAGGTTCGGGGCCACTCTGTGCAAAACGAGCTGCACAGTGGAGGCAAGTATAACATGTTTGTTTAAAAAAAAAAAAAATTTACTTTACAATTACCTTAAAAGACTTCTCACCACCCCCCAAACCCTCTGATTGGACAATGATGGGAGAAGCGGTGCTCTGATTAGCTAATCTCACTGTCACTCGGCTCTCTCCGCACCTATGGGGGTGCTCCATGTACTGCACACCTGTTTCTGCTGCACAGTAGACTGCAAGAGGCTGATGCTAGGTCACATTCAAGTACTTACTCTGCTTATTTTAAAATGAATACAGCGGTTAAAGTGATTGTAAAGTCGTTTTTTTTTTTTTTTTTCCCCTATAAAAATGACAGTATGCAACTTTGGCTTCCTGAAATAAAAGACCAGTCGCTGCTGCTCCATCCTTGTGCTGGGTGACTAGTCTAGTCTCCACCCCCCCCCCCCCCCCTTCCCTCCAGTCGTTTACTGCTGGCAGTCTGTAGTGGGTGGAGCCTGCTGGGTCCCTCCCACAGCTCTGCTCTCTGCACTGGCAGTGCAGCACAGTTATGTCACTCATTTTTGCAAGGTAATATTTGGGTTAGCCAAGACATTTGATACACGCACTGGGTTTATTTTCTTTGTGACTATTGAGGAATATATTTAAATGTTTGTATTTATTTTGTGCCCAGAGGTTGGCTTGAAAAGTGGAGGGCTTTGGGTTGTTCACAGAGGTTTTAATGTGCACCCTGAGATGCAATTGCTTTCCTTTTATTGAATAGTTGGTGGGGTTGGGTGAATGTCATCTAAAAGTGATCGTAAAGTCTTGTTATTATAGGAAAAAAAACAAAAAACAGTTCTCATCTGTTCTGTTGTAGAGGATTTGCACAGAGCAGCCTGGATCCTCCTCTTATCGGGTCCCACTTCTGTGCTCCTGGCCCCTCCCGTTCAGTCCCCCCCCCCCCCCCCCCCACAGCAAGCAGCTTGCTATGGGGGCACCCGAGCCGAGTCACAGCTCCCTGTGCTAATTCAGACACAGAGCCCCACCCCCCTCTCCCCTGATTGGCTAGCTGACTTTGACAGCCGTGGGAGCCAATGGCGCCAATCCAGAAGGAATATCTGGATGACTGAGACACTAGTGGACATCACTGGACAGAGGGACCTCAGGTAAGTATTAGGGGGTGTTTAAGATAAAAAAAAAAAAAACCCACCTGACTTTACAACCCTTTTAAGTGGTTAGCACCTTCCGCGTGGCAGCAGTGGGTTTGCTGATTCAAATCCCAACCACGGCACTACCGGCTTGCAGTTTGCATGTTCTCCCTGTGCCTTTGTGGGTTTTTTCTGGGTACTCCATTGTCCTACACTCCAAAGACCTGCTGGCAGGTTATTTGGCTCCTGTCTAGATTGTCCCTAGTAAGAATGTGAGTTGGGGACCTTAGATTGTAAGCTCCATGAGGGCAGGGACTGATGTGAATTGTACAATATACAGGTGCAGCTTATAAAATTAGAAAAGTTAATTTTATTTCAGGAATTCAATTCAAAAGGCGGAACTCCTATTTCAAGCATTTCTTTCTTTTTACTTATGGCTTACAGCTAGTGAAACCCCATAATTCAGTATCTCAGAAAATACAGAAATGTTGGCTTACTGAAAAATATGTCCATGTACAGTAAGTACAGTATGCACTCAATACTTGGTCGGGACTCCTTTTGCATTAATTACTGCATCAATGCAGCGTGGCACGGCTGAGGTGTTATGGAAGCCCAGATTTCTTTGATAGTGGCCCTCAGCTTGTCTGCATTGCTGGGTCTGGTGTCTTTCATCTTCCTATTGACAATACCCCACAGATTCTCTATGGGGTTTAGGTCAGGCAAGTTTGCTGGCCATTCAAGCACAGTAATACCATGATCATGAAACCAGGTATTGGTATTTTTTGCAGTGTGGGCAGGTGCAAAGTCCTGCTTGAAAATTTAAATCTGCATCTCCATAAAGCCAGTCGACAGAGGGAAGTATGACGTGCTCTATAATTTCCTGGTAGAGGGCTACGCTGCCCTTGGACTTGATAAAACACAGTGGACCAACACCAGCAGATGACATGGCTCCCCAAATCAACACTGTGGAAACTTCACACTGGACCTCATGCAACTTGGATTCTGGGCCTCTCCTCTTACTGCAGATTCTGGGATCTTAATTTCCATATGAAATGCAAAACTTTAATTTGGGGAGCCATGATATCTTCTGGTGTTGGTCCACTGTGTTCTAGCAAGTCCAAAGTTGGTGCAGCCCTCTACCAGGAAATTGCAGAGCACTTCATGCTTTGAGATGCTGACTTCATTTTCCAGCAGGACTTGGCACCTGCCCACACTTCCAAAAGTACCAATCCCTGGTCTAATGATCATGGTATCGCTGTGCTTGATTGGCCAGCAAATTCGCCTGACCTTTAACCCATAGAGATTCTGAGGGGTATTGTCAAGCAGAAGATGAGACGCCAGACCCAACAATGCAGATGAGCTGAAGGCCGCTATCAAAGCAACCTGGGCTTCCATAACGCCTCAATAAGGCCAGAGGCCGATTGCCTCCATGCCACGCTGCATTGATGCAGTAGTTCATGCAAAAGGAGCCCCGACCAAGTATTGAGGTGTGTAACGCATCTATATAAAGTTTCTCTTTTTGAATCGACTTGCTGAAATGAACTTTTTGACGTCCTAATTTCATGAGATGCACCTGTATATGTATAGTGCTGCAAGAATTTACAGCGTTATACAAGTAACTGTATTAAGATGTATTGAACGCTGCTTTCTGCTGTAATGCTGTGGTCACTGATTAAAGCTTTGCAGATATTGGTGTGCCGGTGACGTTGCTGTCTCTCATACAAAATGAATGGGTGCAAATCAGTGGCGTAACTAGAACCTTCAGGGCCCCGATGCAAGAAACCCAAAGGGCCCCCCTGAACCCCAGCCAGGGCACTTCCCTCCGAGTCCAGCGGTGGAACTCCAGGGCGTGGTCACAGGTATGACCTTTGTGAGCCCTGTAGTTCCACCACTGGTATCGGTAGTTTTTTTATTTATTTATTTTTTTTACATTTTTAGGTGCCCCATTGGGGGACTGTCCCTAGGCAGGATTGGGTCCCCGTCCCCAGAAGAGATGAGGTCCTTTTCTCCAGGGCAGATGAAGTTACTGCCCCCAGGTGAGAAGGGGTCCCTGTCCCCAGGGGGATATGGAAGGGGTATGTAATAGTGTGCTAGCTGCCTATGCTGCTGCTGGCCATATGTAGAGGGGGCTGCATGGGCCCTCTGCATCACAGGGCCCAGTTGCGGTCGCGACTGCTGCACTCCCTATAGTTGCGCCCCTGGCGCAAATGGCACTGCCAAGAATCGCGTGCAATTTGAACGGGAATGCGGTAGAGCTGCATGATTCTGGCTAAAATGAGAATCACAATTTTTTTGCTTAGAAGAGAGATCTTGTGGCGTAACATCTTTCACATTAAAACAAAAAAAATTGGCTAACTTTACTGTTTTTTTTTTTTTTTTTTTCTTTGACGTATTTTTTCCCAAAAAGTGTGTTTTGAAAGACCGTTGGGCAAATACAGTGCGACATAAAAGCCAATATTATTGCTAGAAAATTACTTGATATATATATATTTATATTTTTATATATATTTCTCCTGGGGAATAATGTCAATTGCTGCAATATTTTAACTTAAGTGTCAGAAAGATTTAGACTTTAAGTGGTTAAACTTTCTGCATTTACACTTTGTTCCTTGTTAAAAACTTGGCAGACTGCCTGGATTTTTTTTTTCTTTACAAAGATTATCCCTTTGATCTAAGAAGGAAGAGTTGGTTACAATGTTTCATGTTAACTTCCAGGCAGTCTGCCAAGTTTTTTTTTTTTTTTTTTTTTTCTTGACAGCTGAGTGAGCAGATAAATCTCCACCTGTTATACGAAATAATCGGAAAACTCTGCAATAGAGATCGTGTGGTGGGGGGGAGATGAATCGAGATTATTTTTATTTTTTTTTTTTAACCATTAATTGTGCAGCTCTAGAATGCGGTGTGATTTCTGTCCGAATTGCATTCAGTGTCCTTGTGTGAACCTAGGCTGAAATAATTAAGACAAGCCTGGTTTCACATAGGAGCAGTGTGGGAAACTGCATGCGATTTCAGACAGGAATTTCACCGCCTTCCAGTTCAAATTTGCCTGTGGTTCTTTTCAGTGCTGTTTGCACACATTCATTTTATATGGACGCAAATTGCACTACAACGTTTTTTGTTATGGGGAGCATTTTCATGAGTACGAGTATCGGCACCGATATCTGTGCATCCCTATTGGGTTCAAACTCTTCATTTTCAATGTTTTCTATCGGTACATTTACCAGTTGTGTTATTCAGTAAATCGTCTGGTGGAGGCACTGAGCCAATTACAGGAGCAAAGGGATAAGGACATCAAACTGAAGACGGTTGCCATGGTTACAGGAAAGAGACTTCACTTTCTGACCGGTATAGTTATGACAGTTGCAGATCGAAGTGGAAACTTAATTTTTATTTTTTTACATTTTAAAATCTGAAACAATGATTTTATGTTCTATATATATAAATATTTCATAAAAGGAGTTCTCCTTTAAGTGACTCCCTGGTTTCTCAGCGGCAGTAAGCGGGAAATCGCTGTTCAATTCTAAGCCTGCGTTGCAGATGCTACTGTGAGACGTGCAGCGGCTGCCTCCTCCGACATACAATGTGCTCCCAGAACGTGTGTTTGGGTGGGAAGCCTTAATGAGGTGTTAAGCGATCTATTTATTCATAGGGTGCACAGTGTGTTCATGCCACATTTTTGGCAAGCTGAATCCCAGGCAACGTATAAATATTTTAAATCACTTTCTCAGTGTATTCTAAAGTATTCCCCCTCATTGGCACGGAGTATGAGGCACAGCAAGTAAAATCTGCCGGCGGAGCAAGAGGGAAAAGTTTGCCAGTGACCTTGCGTGACTCCGCCGTACCCCCGATGAGAAGAGATGGCTGTAATTATGTTGTCTGTGCGGCTTTTATTCTGCTTAAAGTGACCTCGCCACCACCGTGTGTAAGCCATTGGATTGTCTGTTATTAATGTCCTGTATTGTGAGAAAAAACATTAAGTGAATAGAACTTTCGAGCTGCGGTGTGCTGCTCTTGCAAAGCAAGGTATAGTCCAGACCTTAGCCAGGCCATACGCTATACAAATTTCAATCCTTCAACCACGCCAAGCACCAGTGCTGTCGCATGGCGTGAATCACGTGCTTCCCTATACTCAAAAGCACCTTTCAGTTGAATGGAGTAGCTGGAAAGGGTAGACATGCTGAGTAAGTATTGTGGGTGATGGGGGCATTCAAGCAAACCTTTTGCTGTTCTTGAAGGGTGCGGAAGCAGAGGGATCTTTCTGTAATGATAAATTCACTTTAACATTTTTGTATACAATTTTTATTGCTTAGTGTGATACTCTGCCACCTGCTTTATTTTATCATGAGTTACAGTGGTGGCAGTGGAGCAATGTGCTAGATGAGCTTGTTATAAGTATTTAAGACCTGATCATGGTCTCTTGGCCATAGTTTGGCTCTGGAGATGGTGTCACCTGACACATATTGGAATAAGTGAGGGTCATCTGCTATATTTCACAACTTCAGCACTGGGACAATGCTTGACAGCTGTTCCTTTATCTCCGACACACATGACAAGCCTAAGGTGTAGCAGATAAGACTTTGCCCAGTGCAAACCGCTTACAAGAGTGGTGTGCTATTTTTTGATCTGTCTGCAGAAACTCCTGCGATATGTTGCGCTTTTTAGAAGCCCCATGCAGTCATTGGAAGCACTTTTTTTTTTTTTTTTTGGTAAGAAATTTTTGGCACCTACTGCAGTTTCTTGTACAGTTTACCTAAAAGTTCAGTTTGGTTTCTGTGTTTTATGAAAACCAGAGAAGAAAAATAGAAGTGAGACATGAGGTAGTTGTCGGATAACCCAACCACTTATAAGGCTACATTCCTTTCATAGACATGAGATGGTTTTTAGAAGTTCCAACCAGAGATCAGGCATTGTTGCATCCATAGACACAAGTTGGTTATCGGAAGATCTCACCACCAATAAAGCTACGTTACTTTTCATAGATATGAGCTGGTTTTCTAAAGATCCGTCGATAAGGCCATGTTGCTTCCATAGACATTAGGTGGATTTCACAAGATCTAACCACAAATAAGGTTGCATTACTTCTATAGACATGAGGTGGCTGTCAAAAGGCTCAGCCATCGATAACCTTGTGTCTATGAAGTAATATGGCTTAATGCCAAGACCCAAGCACCAATAAAGCATGTCTCCCATAGACATGCATAATTGTTCAAGTCAAATATAAATTTTTGCACACGGAGCAGACACAAATGTGTTGGCTTTGTCTTGGGGAGAATTCCCAATTAGTTTTTTTCAATCCGTGATTAGTTGAGTCACAGTATATCCATAGACAGATATTGACCATTTGATCCAATTGGTATTGTATTGATCAAACTATAATCATCTCACTTTTGTGGGTACCCCAAATGGCTTGCGGGGGGTGGAGTATAAGAATCTGTAGAGCATTGTGAAATGCCATCATTGACTATTCTCTAAAGTTTCAAACCCCATAATCCTTTGGTCTGCATTGGACCTGTTCAAGCGAGTTTTTGTATTCCCCTGGACTCGTATGGGAATGCAAATCCCACCTAAAACAAACGAGAACATCAACACAGGCCCTTAAAAATACAAGTGAAATGGATAAATTTGAAACCCAACTCTTGGCACCATCCTTTTTGATTAAGAGTTTTTTTAATATGGGTTTACCTTGGCCTAGTAGTCATTTTGTGTTTTCTTCAAACCAGTTAAAAAAAGTTATTTTATATTTCCCAGATAGAATAGCACCTGATGTACCTTCATCAAATCCCGTAAACGCAAGCACTGCAGGCAGGGTGGATACCAGTACTGGTGTCATGTGTTGTCTCCTTTCTATGCTTGGCTATTAATATGTCAGTTGACATTTTGGTATGGTTTGGACCAGAACCTGGAGCTTCCAAACACTTAGTACGTATAAGCTGTAGGCTGATGGTGTTCCTGTATGTTAGTAACTAAACCCATGACTCCAGTGCTGCTGAGCCACAATGCTAATTTAACTGCCATGCCACCCATATAAATGGAATAACCTTTTAATTGAGGCTTTGCAGCTTCTGTGAGCCTCTCCTCTACAGTGCAGGAGATAAACTTATCAATTTCTATCTTGGTAATAAGGCGTGGTGTTTAATGTCTCTGGTGTTCTCTTTAATAGAAACTGACAACTGTACAGGCAGCAGTGTTGGCTATGCTCACTTCCTGTTTTTATAGTTGGTTCATGTGGCAAAGGTTTACACGTTTCCCGAAAAAGAAAATGCGCTTCCCAGAACATTTGTAGGACTTTTTTTTTTTTTTTTATTTTTTTTTTTTTAGTGAGCCACTTCCTGATTATTTTTAACTGACCATTAATCTGAAATCCATAGAAGAATTTAATAAGTGGGAATAATTGTACTGTAAGGAATGTCAGAAAAGTGCTAAAGCTCAGAGACCATGTCTCCAGACCATTCATTTTACAAGCAATATTCCCATAATGTTATATGCGCATAGGTTATTTAACTGTAGAAGCCTCCCTTGTGTAGACATCCAAAAGCCCTGAGACTGCTGCTGGGTGCCACCATCTTCGAAGTGATTTCTGTATCCCCAGACGTTACTCAATAGTTTTCCACTTCGCTCTTCACAGGCAATCACAAAAAATACAATTTCTGTCTTCTCACTGCCAAGCAGACCTATTTTTTCACTCTCATTAACAACTTATCCCGTCAACTCTGCTCTACCTTCAACTCTACTTCATCCTCCTCTGCCTCCACCCACTAACACTCACTCTCGCTGCCCAGAAGATCGCCAATCACTTCAAACAGAAGATTGAAATAATTTGTGAGGAGAGCCCTGCTGTTCAGATGCCTTCCACGCTTTTACACATCACGCCCATAGGTACAATCATTGCGTTCCTCCTTCAACCCCCCCACTATAGACGAGGTTGCTAAACTACTTGCTAATGTCCAACTTACCACCTGTTCTCTCGCAAATGCTACGTTCACATCTTCAATCTCTCCCTCTTCTGGCATCTTCCCCAGTGCTCTAAAACATGCGCTATTCAGCCCCATACTTAAACAGTCTTCACTGGACTCAACCAATCTCAACAACTTATGCCCCCATCTCCTTGCTTTTTTATTCAAACTCCTTGAACATCTGATCTACAACCAACTGAGCAACCACTTTGCTGAGAATAACCTTCTTGATCCCCTTCAGCCTGGATTTTGTCAACACTCCACAGAAACTGCTCTCTTCCTAAAAACAAATGATCTACTAATGGAAAAAACCAATGGACACTATTCTGTACTCCTACTTTTGGACCTTTCCACTACCTTTGCTATGATTGACCACCCCCTCCAAAAACTCCATGCCATTGGTTTCCGTGACTGTACTCTTTGCTGGTTCTCTTCCTACTTATCTAACTGCACCTTTTAGCATTGCTTACAACTCTACTTCCTCTTCTGCACTTCCTTTCTCTGTTGGGATCCCCCAATGTTCTGTTCCTGGGCCTCTCCTATTTTCGATTTACACCTCCTCCCCTGGGTCAGCTAAAAGCCTCCCATGGCTTCAAATACTATCTCTACTCTGACAACACCAAATCTGGACTCTGAACTCTTCTTGATGCCCCATGACCTATTGTCCAAATCTTGCCTCCTCAACCTCTGCAACATCTCCAAAATACACCCATATCTAACCAATGACACAACCAAGCTCTTAATTCACTCCATGGTCATCTCTCCATCTCTTGCCTCGACTACTGCAACTCCCTTCTTGATTGGCTTAACTCTACATAAGCTATCCTCCATGAATGCTGCTGCTGGACTCGTCCATCTTGCCAATCGCTCTGTCTGCTGCTTTTGTCGTCCCTCCACTGGTTCCTGCTCACCTAAAGAATTAAAGCGGAGCTCCACCCTATTTTAAGACATTAGACCAATCCAATCAACTCTATCTCCTAATGTAAAAACTGAAGGTTTTTTTTTTTCTTTGTAACTTACTTGTCATTGTAATCTCTGTATTTCCTGTCTCTCCTGTGTGCGGATAGAGGCGTGGCTAGTGCGGCTATTTTGTAATTTCCTGATAGCCGCACTGGCTCCTGGGAGCTTGTGTCATTATTCCCAGGAGTCAGTGAGGCAGCCTGGCACAAGTTATCGTGGGATTTCAGCTACGTTGCCATCACAACAGGGCGGGACTTCCGCCGCCGTTTGCGATGGCAACCCGAGCTATTGACGGTGCTCCAAATTCAACTTGCTGCGCATGCGCGAGATCGGGTATACAACCTGCAGTGCATGCTGGTCGATCAAGCAGCACTGTATCCCCGGAAAAGTATGCCTGTGGGCTTCACATGCCCACAGGCAAGATGAGAATGGCCAAAAAAGATTTAAATGTTTTTTTTAAACAGAAAACTGACATCTTAACAGCATAAAAACTGAAACAAGTGAGTTTTAATTTTAAATAATTGCATCTGTGACATTTTTGCAAAAAAAAAAAAAGATTTAGGCAGTGGAACCCCGCTTTAAGTTCAAAATACGAACAACTTACAAAGCGAGCCACAATTTAGCCCACAGCTACATCATTAGCCTAGTCTCAAAATACCAACCGAATCGTTTTTTGTTCCCCTCAAGTCCTCCTGCTCTCTGGCTCTCTCATAACCTCCTCTCATACTCTCCTCCAGGACTTTTCCAGAGCCTCTCCAGTCCTATGCAACTTCTTACCCCAATCCAATTATCTCCTACTCTATTAGCTTTTAGATGATCCCTGAAAACCCTCCTTTTCAGAGAAGCCTATCCTACCCACACCTAACTGCTTTTTAATTTTCTGTTCTCTGTCATATTCTAAAGCGCTGTGCAAACTTTTGGCGCTATATAAATCCTGTATATTTAATATTATGTAAAAATGTTAGGGGAGGCGCTGGGCCAGCATAGGTAGTAATTACACACTCCGTTTCATTTTAGGCTTTTTACCTTTTTGTACATGATCCTGGAAGTGCCACACATCCTGTCCTAGGGTGACCAACCCTCATTCACTGTACTATGTCCATAAAGGAGCACCGTCGTCCTAGTACAGAACTACAGAATTCATCTCTTGAACATTTGAGTTCCCTAATCAACAGAGGTAACCTAGGCTAAGTGGATGGCCCTACTCCATTTGACGAGTCGGTCAGTCTTTTGACAGATGGCTACAACTGAAGATTTGTTGTGAACCTAGTCATTTTTGTCTGTGCCACACCTGCAAGCCCCAGTTTGAGGGGTTTTCTTTCTTTCTTGCCTACAAACATAATTTGCTTGCTGTTTAAGTATAAAACCATCGTAATTTGCTGATGACGCCTACTGGGACTGGTATATAAAATATATTGCTGATATATCATGTACGTTTTGGTTTTGGCTTCCTAGTACTTGACTACATCATACCTCAAACGGAGTAATACCTACCAAATCTCTAAGGGGTAATACACTATATATTGTTAAAAATTGGGACTCCTGGGCTGATTCCTCACCGTTCTCATGAATATTGAAACTTCATGAGGTGAGATCTTACATGGAGCCCCAGACCAATTGACAGTTGTTTCTTCAATCAACTAATAATTGCACCAACTGTGGTCACCCTCTCACCAAGCTGCTTGGCGATGGTCTTGTAGCCCATTCCAGCCTTGTGTAGGTCTACAGTCTTGTCCATGACATCCTTGGACAGCTCTTTGGTCTTGGGCCATGGTGGAGAGATTGGAATCTGATTGCTTCCGTGGACAGGTGTCTATTATACAGGTAACAAGCTGAAATTAGGAGCACTCCCTTTTTAAGAGGGTGCTCCTAATCGCCGATCGTTACCGGTATAGAAGACACCCGGGAGCCAGAAATCTTGCTGATTGATATGGTATCAAATATTTAATTTGCTCATTAAAGCGGGAGTCCACAGGGACTCCGCGTTTTTTTTTTTTTTTTTTTTAAACCAGCAGCTACAAATACTGCAGCTTCTGACTTTTAAAATAGTGACACTTACCTGTCCAGCGCGCCCGCGATGTCGGCACCCGAAGCCGATCTCTAGGTCGCCCGTCGGGTCCTGCCGCCGCCATCTTGGGTATGGGAATCAGGAAATGGAGCCTTTCGGCTTCATTTCCCGGTTCCCTACTGCGCATGCGCGAATTGCGCTGCGCAATAAGGATGCTCCCCGCTGCCTCTGGGATCTGTGTGTTTCCCAGCAGGCAGCGGGGCACTTGCGGGAAGGGGCGGGCACTTGCGCAAAGGGGCGTACGTTACGCCCCTTTCCGCAGAGAGCTATCCCGGAAGTGGGTGCGGTTACCTGGATTATCCAGGTAACTGCACACCCCTCCCCCCTGAAAGGTGCCGATTGTGGCACCGGAGGGGGGGGGGGGGGTTCCGATGAGCGGAAGGTCCACTTTAGGGTGGACCTCCGCTTTAAAATGCTAATCAGTTACTTTTTTGAAATGCTTTTTTTCTGGATATTTTTTTGTTCTGTCTCCAACTGTTGAAATAAACCTACCACTAAAATTAGACCATTTCTTTGTCAGTGGGCAAATGTACAAAATCAGCAGGGCATCAAAGACTTTTTTTTTTTTTTTTTTCCCGCACTGTAGTGTTCCAAGAACATAGCATTGTGTGTTACTTAACTTTACTGATGGAGGGACTTTAACTATATCTAAGGTTGGGATTTATACCAGCTTTCTTTTGTATGAGGTTCATCCGTCTACATTTTAAAGTTTTTAATTCTAAAGTGCGCAAATTCTAAACAATTTGTAGTAATGGTGCCTACATAGTTTGCTTCTCTTTGCAATGTTGGAAAAAAAAAAAAAACCTGCTGCAAAAGTTTTTGACCACACAGCATCTGAATCTAATCAGAAGTTGCGCTATTGCAGGTCAAAGCACTTGGCTCGGGTTTGCTTTTTGGCTCCCAACTACCTGAATAGGGCCCGTATGCGTTTAAATAAAAGACGCATAATAGGAAAAATATCCGATCTGGGTCACTTGAAGACCTTATCACTCTTTGAGACAAATTATCTGTGGCACGGTTCATTCGTTGGGGCGTGTGACTTGATGCAGATTGATTGCGGTTTTGTCACGTGCTGTGATGAAAGCAGATAATGGAGATGTAAAGTTGAATTTGTGTGATCGTTGCGGCTCCGTGATACTATTGCACGAGTAAGCAGAAGATTAGCTTACTGAGAATTCTCTGTGTGTAAGTAGTTGTTATAGTATTCCAAGAATAAAGTACACGTCCCCTTTCTTTGTGCGTAATAATTGCAGTGGGTGCATTAAGAATGGCTTAAAGATGAATGCCAGGCAAACGCCTGTATACACAGGAAGAGCTGTTTTACCTGCCAAAGGAATTGAATTGTATTTGTGTCCACCCAGTCCTGAGGTTTACACAGCTTTGCCGCACAGCACAACTCGGTCTGGCAGGGCATTTGATTTTTCTCTGCTGCAATTAAAGGGTAACTCCACTTTTGTGGGAAACTAATTGGCAAAAAAATTCTACATTTTAATATATATATATATATATATATATATTAGGGCTGATGGAAAAATCGATTTAAATCTTGAATCGAGTTGAGAGGCCAAATCAATTTTAAACTTTCAGCAAATCGATTTTAGATTTATTTATTTTCACCAGTACCGGCGCTGACACCGCACTGGCCCTGAGGTGCTGCGGGCAGGAGTTTTCAAGGCAAGGCCGTGGGTTTGGCTTAGTCCATGAGGCCGGAAGCTGCAGCCTCGCCTAAAAACTCCTGCCCACTGCTCCTCAGGACTGGCACGGTGACAATCAAAAAAAAAAGTGATTCGAGGTGTGATTTTAATTTTTTTTTTTTTCTTTTTTATTTATTTTTTTTAAATCCCAGATTATTTTTTTATAAAATCGCCCAGCTCTTAATGTGTATGTATGTGTTATTAAAAATTACTTTTTTTTTTTTTTTTTGTTCCTTTCAATCTGCAGTTTTTCTGTAAAATGCAATATGTCAACCTGGAGGAGTTCTGTAGACCGATGGTGTACGGAACATCCCCCAGAAATGTAATTTTCTGCTTGTGTGATTGGTTTACGGATTTTCCCAGAAGCCTGCACGAAGCCAGATTTTTGGCATCCCCTGCGGCAAAAAGTTGACCTTTGGGAGTATCTCAAATGGACCCTGCCACTTTCTTCAGAGCCCTGCAGGTACAGCAACTGATGGTTTCTAAAACTACAGGCAAATGGCTATTTCCTCAAAATAACAAAGGGTAGGAATCTGCTACAAAGTTTATTAAAATGTGTGTATGTATGTGTAGATAGATTTCACCCAGAGGGGAATTTTTTTTTTTTTTTCTTGTTCAAACTGTCGATTTTACGCTTTAATAAGGCTTCATATACACTATATCTCCGAAAGGTGAATTTGAGGTTTTGGCTTTATTTATTTTATTTTTTATTTTTGCCAAATCGCCTCAATTCAATGCCATAAAAGCCTATGTGTCCATGTACCCATAGACTTTTACCAGAATTTAGGAGCTGCTGTGGGAAACCGCAAAGCCACGGTCATGGTAAATGTAAGCAGGGTGTACATGAAGCCTTAAAGTATTATTAAACTCCAAATCTTATTTTTTAATAAAAACAAATGTTATACTTTCCTGCTTTGTGCAGTGGTATTGCTCAAAGCAGCCCTGATACTCATCCTCCTCCTCCTGGGGTCAGTGGCAGCAATCTTGGCTCCTCCTCTTCTGCGAGAATACATGGGTATATAGTAGGTGAGGTTGAAAAAAAGACTCGAGTCCAACCTATATGTGTGATTATATGTCAGTATTACATTGTATATCCCTATATGTTGTGGTCCTTTTATGTACTTATCTAATAGTTTCTTGAAACTATCGATGCTCCCCGCTGAGACCACCGCCTGTGGAAGGGAATTCCACATCCTTGCCATTCTTATAGTAAAGAACCCTCTACGCAGTTTAAGGTTAAACCTCTTTTCTTATTTTTGAGTGGCCACGAGTCTTGTTAAACTCCCTTCCTTGAAAAAGGTTTATCCCTATTGTGGGGTCACCAGTATAGCATTTGAATATTGAAATCGTATCCCCTCTCAAGCGTCTTCTCCAGAGAATAAGTTCAGTGCTCGCAACCTTTCCTCACAACTAATATCCTCCAGACCAGCGGTCATCAACCCTGTCCTCAGGGCCCGCTAACGGGCCAGGTTTGTAAGATAACTGAAATACATCATTTGCTGATCAGTGATTGCAGTATTCTAGTGTGCATCTCCCCAGGGTAATATATCAAACCTGGCCTGTTGGTGGGCCTGAGGACAGGGATGATGACCACTGCTCCAGACCCTTTTATTTGCTTTTTTTTTTTTTTTTTGCCCCCCTTTGTACTTGCTCCATTTCCAGTACATCCTTCCTGAGTTCTGGTGCCCAGAACTGGACAGCATACTCCAGGTGCGGCCGAACCAGAGTCTTGTAGAGCGAGAGAATTATTGATTTATCTCTGGAGTTGGTCCCTTTTTACTGCATGCCAATATTCTGTTTGCTTTGTTAGCAGCAGGTTGGCATTGCATGCTATTTCTGAGCTTATCTACTAGGACCCCCAGATCCTTTTCCATCCTAGATTGGTTTGGCAAGAACAATTCTTCATGAATCCATGCTGATTACTGCTAATGATAACGTTATCACTAAAATCTTGTATATAGTCCCTTATCCCCTCCAAAAGTTGACATACTATTGATGTTAGGCTAACTGGTCTATAATTCCCAGGGATGTATTTTGACCCTTTTTTTAAATATTGGTGCTACATTGGTTTTTCTCCAATCCGCTGGTACCATTCCAGTCAGTAGACTGTCAGTAAAAATTAGCAACAATGGTCTGGCAATTGACCTGAGTTCCACAAGTACCCTCAGGTGCAAGCCATCTGGTTATTAATGTTAAGTCTAATTTAAATTCTGTCCTCTGTTAACCATGGAGGTGCTTCCTGTGATGTATCATGAGGATAAATAGCTGCTGGCTATGGGGAGAAGTAGTCCCCACGCTCCCGGAGAGTTGAGTCTATGGAGCCGCTTTCCATAGACTTATACAGTGGGACTTAGGCCTGCCCCCCCCCCCCCCCCCCCCACACTCCCTCTGATCAGCAGCAAGAGACCATGGCTTCTCCTGCTGCTGGAATGTTGTGTAAAGAGTAAGGGGAGAAAAGATGCAGGTTTTTTATTTATTTTTATATTTTTTTTATAACCTTAATACAAGCCATCCAATAAGGTAAAGAACGTTTTTAGGTTTAGTAACAATTTTAAGGCTGGGTTCACATATGTGCGAATTGGATGTGAATTTCCCAATGGGGCCAGTTCACACTGGTCTAGGGTGGCTGCAGTCCACATTTAAAAAGGGTCCTGTACTTCTTTGTGTCCAATTCGGGTGCAAATTCAGGTAAAAATTCAGGCCTGATTTGCACCTGAACCGGTGAACAGGAACGCACCGGACCCCAGGCACAAAATTGCGGCCGCGTAATGTATGTGTGAACCTGGCCTAAAGGTCTTATCACTCCCTCATCCTGTGGACAGTGAATGTAAGGCAGCACACTGAGCTGATCTCCCTGTCACTCTGCTCTCTATCAGCATGTTTCTTGTTGGCAAATGAGTACTGCAGCTCAATTCTTTCACTTTTTTTTTTTTCTCCCAGCTTCTCCCTCCCTATCTAAACTCTGCCGTACAGATGATTGTGAGCGACTGATAGCAGATCAAATTTATATTTACTTACAATGCATGCATTAAAAAAAGAACTGTACTACTGATTCCAGAGCAGCGGTCCTTTGTGTCTTCATATCTGCCTGGAGTTCAGCTTTAAATTAAAAAAAAAAGATTAAAGGGATTTTCCCCAGCAAGAACACTGGCCCTCCAGTGCTCACTAGTGCATTTAGGAGTAGAGGGGGCGGGAGCGACTGGCTCAGGCTCTGAGGCGTGCTGAGAGGCTGAGCCAGCTGCCAATTGGCCATCTGGGTTGATCGCAACAATATTGTCAGGATCCCCCTAGAGCCTGAAACAACTGACGCCAGCTAACAACGAGCTTTGGCCCACTGTCAGCTGATTCTGGGTCACAGGAGAGCACAAGTGAATGCGCTCTTGTGACTCAGAAGTATGGCCAACAAAAGCTTTTGTCATACTTCTCCTTAAAGCCAAACCTTATTATTATTTATGTATGTTTTAATTTACATCAGGGAATGGTTAACTACTGTGTGTGTATGGTGGTTTTTTTTTTTTTTTCCTGTCTGCGTCCCCATGGGGATATTTTCCCTTCCATTCCAGTCCTGGAGATAGAGGGAATCTCCGCAAACATGGGGAATTCTCCTCTTTGGCTGTCACCAGAACAGGAGGTGAAGGGAAACCTGTTCCAGTGACACCTACGTCCAGACAAGGACTAAACTGTGTGCTCTCCCCCACTAAAAATTTACTTCTAGCACAAATCCCCTACCCCTAAAGTGTCCCCTCCTAGAACAAATCTTTCTTCACCCTTCACATGATACTGCAGTGCCCAGGGCAGCTGCCCCTTATGCCCACTCCTTGTCCCAGGCCTGGTGACATCTGGAAAATTGTAATTCCCTATCATTTTTTTTATTTTTTTTTGTCCTGGTGATGATTGCCAAGAGAAATGTGGAGGGTGAATATCTACCTAGCTGGGATGTTGCGGTAAAAAAAAGATGGGTTCTAACTCTTTTCTAGACAAAAAAAAAAGTTTTTTTGGCTATACATACAATTTTTTGCTTCCTTCAGCCATATCGCCTCTCTGCGCAGGATTTAAACATAGCTGATAAATCTAGCTTTGTTTTATTTTTAATTCCACCCCCCCCCCCCCATCCCCAACCCCTTGATCCTGCTCCTCTGCAGGTCGCCCATCATCCAATGAGACCTCGGTGTCTGCACAAACGCTGCCGTTTCCTAGCAACCGCTTTCAGCCGTGGCTTATAACAGCCAGGTAGCGGGGAAGAAAATTCCTCAGCACATTGCAATAATTAGATTATTTTCTCTGCGACTCCCCTCTCTCCACACCCCCTCATTTACCGCGTTAACCCTTCGCCTTCTCCGAGGATTGCCGGTGACCTGAAACACCCCAACTCCTTTGTTTTTGTTTTTTTGTCCATTACTATTACCAGTTTTTCATCCTTTATTGCATCTCAGTGCTGCTCTCCTGCAGCCTTTTTGGAGCCAATTCCTGTCTACGTAACCTCCACAGATGGCTGCGTGGTAATTCTCAAGAGGTGTTTCATGATGGTGACAACAGTGGACCTGTGCAATAAATGTAGTCTCCACCAGGGTATTGTGGGACAAGGCCGCAGCACAGTTGGACCTTGCTTTGTGCACTGGTCCAAAATATTTAATGGAGGGGGGATTATGGTGTGGGGTTGTTTTTCAGGGGTTGGGCTTGGCCCCTTAGTTCCAGTGAAGGACACTTAAAGAGGGATTCCACCTACAAAAAAATATTAAAAGCCAGCAGCTATAAATACTACAGCTGCTGACTTTTAATAAATGGACACTAACCTGTCCCAGGGTCCAGCGATGTCGGCAGCCAAGACCGATCACTCGGCTGCTGCTGCCGCCGCCATTCTCAATGAGGGAATCGGGAAGTGAAGCGTTACGGCTTCATTTCCCTGTTCCCTACTGCACATGTGCGAGTTGTGCAGCGCAATGGGAATAGTCCGCAATGTCTCTGGGACCTGTGTGTCCCAGCAGACAGCACGGCGGGACAGGAAGAGGCATAGACTCCCGTGGGAGTCTATGCCCGTAAGTGGGTGCAAATACCTGTCTTGGATATCTGCACCCCCCCCCCCTCCCCCTTGAAAGGTGTCAACTGTGACACCAGCTGCAAAGGGTGGGCCAACTCAATATTGAACCCTACGGACTAAGACTGGGATGCAGGTGTCCCAATACTTTTGGTGATATGGTGTATGTATTAAAGGCAGTAATACAAACTCCCAAATACAGAGCTCATCAATTTGTCCCAATGGAACCAAGGATCTCCGCAAGCAGCACACCTTTTCCATTGGTGCTGTACACCATACTTGCTATCTTCAATGGCAGCCTATTCACCCTTGTGCAGATGCGGGGGAAGCCAAATTTCATTGTTGCCAAAACCAATCTGTTGCACAGGTCAGGGGCGTAACTATAGGGAGTGCAGCAGTTGCGACCGCAACTGGGCCCTGTGATGCAGGGGGCCCATGAAGCCCCCTCTACATATGGCCGGCAGCAGCATAGGCAGCTAGGGGTACCAGTGCCCCCTGCACACGGGTGGCTGGAGGTGGAGGGTGACTAGCAGAGCTCCATGCTCGACTATCGCACTGGCTGCTCTTTAGTTGTGCATTCTCCACATGACCTGTGTCCTCGGCCGGCTCCTCAGAGTACCCCTCTCCTGCTCCATGCTCAGTCCAATGTCTGTTCTCCCCAGCCAGAGTCCCACCCCCCCCCCCCCCTGAGTCCGGCCTGCACTGCATACTTCTCCCGGGTAAACAAACTTTAACCACTTCCCACCCGGCCAATGCATATATACGGCCGGGTGGGAGCCGTCTAATCCTGATAGGACGTTCAGGAACGCCATTCAGGAGTAGCGGGATCGCGCGCCCGCGCAGCGGCGCGATCCCGATGTGCTCGTGTCACCCGGACACGGCACATCTCAGATCGGCAGGAGGGCTCTGTGATTGGCCCTCCTGATCACATGACGGCCGTGTCCAATCACGGCCGTCATGTGATGTAAACAAACAGCCGGTTGCTAGGCAATCGGCTCTCCTCTCCTCACACGGAAGTCACCGCTGAGGAGAGGAGAGCAGAACGCTGCAGCCGGCTGATGATCAGTGAGTATGAGCTGCTTTTTACAGCTTTTTACTCACTGATCATCAGTGTAGTGTAAACACACAACACACCACACAGTACAAACACAGTCCCCACATGTCCCCAAAACACACATGTCCCCAAAACATACATGTCCCCAAATAATAACACATGTCCCTAATAATAAAAACATGTCCCCCACATATGTCCCACTAAAATCACATGTCCCAATGATTATCTGCACACATATGTACGTGATCACCTGCACACATATGTACATGATCATTTGCGTACATATGTCCGTGATCACACAAACCAATTATTATACACTTAACGGAATTTTTTTTACCAAAAACATGTAGCAGAATACATTTTGGCTTAAATTTATGACAAAATTTGATTTTATTGGATTTCTTTTCAAATGGAAAAAAGAAAATATTGTGTTTTTCCCAAATTTCCGCTTTTTTTGCGCTTATATCGCAAAAAAAAAAACGGAGTCGTGAATAAATACCACCAAAATAAAGCTCTATTTGTGCGAACAAAATGATAACAATTTCATTTGGGTACAGTGTAGCATGACCGCGCAATTGTCACTGAAAGCGCTAGAGCGCTGAAAGCTGAAAATTGGGCTGGGAAGGAAGGGGGTGAAAGTGCCCTGTATTGTAGTGGTTAAGCACACAGATGCAGTGCAGCCCTATGAGAGCCGGCTCCCCGGAGGACACTGCAGGCTTGTCTGCCAGCCCCCCTCCTCCCCCGTCATACACAGATGATGGAAGGTCTTTCTGGGAGATATGCTGATCGCCCGTCCAGCACACTGGATGGAGCCCAGGCCACCATGGATGAGTGCGCGGCCTTCAACTTGGTCATGGTGAGTGAGAGGACCCCATCTCCACACACCATTACATACCCCCTCCATCTCCCCCTCTACGGACAGGGATCCCTTCTCACGTGGGAAAAGGGACCCCCACCTCCCCTGGTGACAGGAACTCCTTCTCACCATGGATGAGTGTGCGGCCTTCAGCTTGGTCATGGTGAGTGAGGACCCCATCCCTAGACACCATTACATACCCCCTCCATCTCCCCCCAGGGACAGGGACCCCTTCTCACGTGGGGAAAGGGACCCCCACCTCCCCTGGGGACAGGGACCCCTTCTCATCTGGGGGCAGCAACTTCATCTGCCCTGGAGACAAGGACCTCATCTCTTCTGGGGACGGGGACCCCATCCTGCCTAGGGACAGTCCCCCCAATGGGGCACCTAAAAATAAACTACTGATACCAGTGGTGGAACTACAGGGCTTACAAAGGTCATACCGGAGTTCCACCGCCAGACTCGGAGGGAAGGGCCCTGGCTGGGGTTCAGGGGGGCCCTTCATGGTTTCTTGCATCGGGGCCCTGAAGGTTCTAGTTACGCCACTGGCACAGGTGGAGTTTTTTTTGGCTACTTATACGTTTTAAAGGTTACGTCACTTCTCACGTGACTTCCACTGGGATGCCAGTTGAAGTCACGTGAGAAGTCACGTAACGCGTAGGACACCGCAAGTGACGTTTACACCCGAGCGGTACGCTCGTAGTCTGTTAACCTACTGTGCGATCTTTATCTACAATGTGTGAGTAGTTTGAATTCTTTTAATAAATAAGCAACTTTTACAAATCTACTACGCTATGGTGGGTTTTATATTTATCCTTTGAGGGCCCATGCTGATTTAATCTATGGAGTAACCCTGTATGGACGGTGGTGACGCTACAGGAGTCTGAAGCTCTATCCCCGACCCCCTGTGTTCTCCTCAGAGGCTGTATACGCTGTATACCTTACAGCTGTAAGGTAATTACCTAGTGTACTTGGTGAACACGCGGATATCACCCGGCTGTGGAGATTGCTGTATCACGGATTCACTTTTTCACTATATAGCTTCATTTGTTTGTGACACTCCCACTTTGGAATCCATTTCTTGGACTATTATATGTCACTTTGAGTAACGGCACCATTGGCTTATATATTGATTGCTTTTTTTTGGCCTATCATTTATTTATTTATACAGGCGATATAGTATGCACTTTAGCACTTTATTCATTTGATCACTGGCTTTTACACTATTTGATGAGTGACATCACCATTGCTTTATATATTGATTGCTTTCTTGGTCTATCTATTGATATAGAGATATATTATGCACATCAGCACTTTATAATTTTTCACTGGTTTTACACTGTTTGAGTTCGGATATATTCCTGCATATTGGGATATTCATTTATTCACTTCTTTGCGGGAGCGCAACACCAATTTTCAGTATTCATAAAAATAGCGCGGTTTTACCGCCGGCGGCTCTCCCGGCCCAGTGTGAAAGGGGCCTAAATGACACGCATGCCAAGTGGGCGACCCTCTGTGTTTTTAATAGGCCTCAAGGCAGCTGCTTGGCACAAGACCCATATGCTAGTGGCAATAAATGTAGTAGCGGTGCCTACTGCCAGCTTCAAAGGGATACTACAGGTATGCCATATACTGTACATACTTACTTTGGCCAAGCTACATAAAAAAAAATGCATGCTGTATAATTACTTGCAATTGACTTGGTATCGACCTCTTAGTCCCTGTACAGCACAGCTCAGACTGGGAGATGGAGAAGCAGCGCAAGGAACCAGTCAGTTCAGTGCATGGACAGAGCTTGTGGATAGGAGGAGAAAATGGGGGGAGATGAAGCTCATCACTGTGTGCTTCTTTTGCTGTCAAGTCACGGGGGGCATCTGGTGACTTGCAAAGTGCTGCAAGGGGGAGCTCTGAGTTGAAGGTGTGTACGTACTGCAGTAAAACTATTTTTTATTTAAATTTTCTTTTCTTAATTTCTTTTTGTATTGTAATTCTGCCATAAGCTACTGTTTTTTGTTCTGCTATGAAAGACGCAACGTATAGGCCCTCGTTGTGTCATTTTTTCCTTGGCTTTGTAACGAACACCTCCAATGCTTTTGGCCTCTCCCATGGAATGTGTCTCTTCTCCTTGCGGCGCTGGCATGGTTAAGACTCTCATTAGAGCAACCCGTCAGATTGTGTGACGCATGTGTAACTAGGGCCTTCCAGGCCATCGCTGCTACGCCGTGCCTTCAGATGCATTGGAATCACTGCAACGCTTTTTCCTAAAAATAAATGAGAATCATACTCTTGTTTCCATGGAGGCAGATGGCTTTGTCAGCCCTCCAATCCAGCAGATCTCGGAGGAGAGAGAGGGAGAGCAAAAATACCGGAGTAAACGGCAGCCACGGGAGAGGGACAACAAGGCGCAGATAATGGGGGGGGGTTCAACTCAAGGAAGCCTCTACCATGACAGATGGCCACGCTGCCTCCCTTGTATCTGTGTGCGCACGTGGGATGAGTGTGTGGACTGCATGCAGAGTTCAGGCATGATTCTGGAAGCGGAGGCGAATTTGATAATTGGGGTCAATTAAAACGGTATTAAACCCAACATTTTGTAAAAGGAGCTCTGTCATTAATGCTGTCCCCTGCCTGCCAGCAGTAATGTACACTGAGCCGTGCATGCGCGGCTCAGAATATATTTAGGACACCAGCTCTGTACCCCGATGAAGTGACTCCTGTGTGGCCATTCAAGTGGTCAGACAAAGGAACCCAGAAGGAAGACCAGGAGAAGTTGGAAGCACCTGCACATTGACAGCGCTGGAGGCCTTCCTTTTGACAGGTATGTTTTTCATAATGTGCTAGTATGCAGTGCAGCACACAGGGGGTCGTTTGTAAAAAAAACAATATCCTCTTTGAAGTAATTGTAAAGGGCAATTACATTTTTTTTTTTTTTTTTTTTAATAATCCTGTTATACGTTCTTGCATGGAGCAACCCCGATCCTCCTCTATTGGGATCCCCCCCTGTGCTTTAGGCTCTTCCCGGTGTATCTTCTGTGTGCCATTCTTGCATCCTAGCAGATGTGATTTGTGTATCCCAGGAGGCTGCAGGACCAGGTACATGTCATTCAGCAATTCCACATGGGAAGGGTGTATTAAAAAGGCTCCTTTACACTTGTGGCAAAGGCTGCTGCTTCTGTGAAAAGTGATCTACTTTGGGATCCCTTTTCAGAGGTGTTTGACAAGCGGTGAAGAGACAATTCATCGCTAGCCTGCTGCCTGTTACCACCCCCCCCCCCCCCCCCTTAAAATGCTGTACTACACCTGTGTGCTTTCTGTCTCAACTTGGCCCCATTCACTTGAGTAGGTGTGACGGGGTATAATTCCTGCTTTGCTTTACAGCTGCGGCATATACATATGGAGATGTGGGTTGGTAAAAACATAGCTTAAACTTGTGACTTTACTACGCGTGTGCAAAGAGATTGACTGCACTCCAATTCACAGAAAATGCAAGTTTATTAATAACAGTCCATGATAAAAATCACAGCTAAAACAGGCAGGGAACACGTTAACACATTTCACGTAATAGCCGCATATGGTGTGAAGCGTGTTACTTTCCGGTTTGACAAGCCCCAAATTCTGCCTTCAGGTACTTCCAGTTATGAGGTGTCAGTGCTCTGTCCCTGTCTCCCAGACGTTCTCCTGCGTTGTCTCCCTGTCCCACATACAGTACATCCGGAAAGTATTCACAGCGCTTCACTTTTTCCACATTTTTATGTTACAGCCTTATTCCAAAATGGATTAAATTCATTATTTTCCTCAAAATTCTACAAACCATATCCCATAATGACAACGTGAAAGATGTTTGTTTGAAATCTTTGCAAATTTATAAAAAAAAAATAATTACTTTGTTGAAGCACCTTTTGGCACCAATTACAGCCTCGAGTCTTTTCTAATATGATGCTACAAGCTTGGCACAACTATTTTTGGGCAGTTTCTCCCTTACCTCTCAAGCTCCCTCAGGTTGGATGCGGAGTGTCAGTGTACGGCCTTTCAGTTCTTTCCAGAGATGTTCAGTCGGGTTCAAGTCTGAGCACTGGCTGGGCCACTCAAGGACATTGTCATCCCCTAGCCACTCTTTTTGTTATCTTGGCTGTGTGCTTAGGCTCATTGTTCTGTTAGAAGATGAACCTTCGCCACAGTTTTACGTCCAGAGCGCTCAAGAGCAGGTTTTCCCCCCATTGTCTCTGTACATTGCTGTATTCATCTTTCCCTCCATCCTGACTAGTCTCTCAGTTCCTGATGCTGTAAAACATCCCCACAGCATGATGCTGCCACCACCATGTTTCACTGGAGGGATGGTATTGGCCAGGTGATGAGCGGTACCTGGTTTCATCCAGACATGACTCTTGCCATTCGAACCAAAGAGTTCAATCTTTGTTTCATCAAAGACTTTTGTATCTCTTGGTCTGAGAGTCCTTCAGATGCCTTTTGGCAAACTCCAGATGGGCTGTCATTTGCCTTTTTTACTGAGCAGTGGCTTCTGTCTGGCCACTCTACTATACAGGCCTGATTGGTGGAGTGCTGTAGAGATGGTTGTTCTTCTGGAAGGTTCTCTCACCACAGAGAAACACTGGAGCTCTGTCTGATTGACCAACGGGTTCATGGTCACCTCCCTAAGTCCTTTCTCTGCCGATAGATCAGTTTAGCTGGGCGGCCTGCTCTAAGAAGTGTCCTGGTAGTTCCAAACTTCTATTTATGGATGATGGAGGCCACTTTGCTCGTTGGGACCTTCAATGCCGTGGAAAGTTTTCTGCACTCTTCCCCAGATCTGTGCCTCCATACAATCCTGTGTCCAGAGGTCTGCAGACAATCCCTTGGACTTCATGGCTTTGTTTGTGCTCTGACATGCACTGTTAACTGTGGGACCTTATATAGACAGGCGTGCGCCTTTCTAAATTGTCTCCAATCAATTGAGTTTACCACAGATGGACTCCAAGTTGTATTAACATCTCAAGGATGACCAGTGGAAACAGGATGCACCTGAGCTCAGTTTTGAGTGTCTTGTTAAAGGCTGTGAATATTTATGTACATGGGATTTTTTTCTTTGCAAAGATTTCAAATTTCTTCCACATTGTCCTTATGAGGTATTGTTTGAAGTTTGAGGGGGAAAATAATGCAATCCATTTTGAAATGAGGCTGTAACATAAAATGTGAAAAAAGTGGAGTGCTGTGGATACTTTCCAGATGCACTGCATTCAAAATGGAGAGCACAAGTGTCCATACAAACGCTCATCAGTGTTCTGTGTGCCTTTTGCTTTGAGCTTGCGTCCGCCTATTGACATCAGTGCAGATAGTGCAAATGAATCCTCACAGGAAACAATCGCCGCTAATAAAAAATCTTGTATAAATGTAAGCGTGGCGGTGCGTTTCCCTGTGCAGAGACGGCCGCGCCACTCCAACATTCTTAGATCTCTGCACTGACGCAAGTGTTGTGCCTCGTGTTGTGGAAAAAGATATTTGTGGATGTCAGGCAATGAATAATTGTTTTGTTAAGTACGGTAACAAGGCCTGTACCGTCGGGATGCTGTAGCGTGGCGATGGGTTTATGTGTTGTGACTTGGTTTATATTGAGCTCGCACCTCGGGGATTGCACTATATATTTCTGTTCGCTTTTTATGCAATGGCACTAAAACAGTCCCAGTCTGTGTGGAAGTGCCTGACATGAGAACTGTCCGTGTTTCCTATAACAGCATTTCTGAGAGATCTGCCCCCATTCACATCTGAGTGATTTTTCTGCTTGAAGCTTGCAGCTCTAAAATGCTCAGGCCAAATCCCATTCATTTCAATGGTCCCTGTTCACATCTGAGCGTTCTGACATCTGACGCAAAATGCCTGTCGCTCAAGAAAGTACACGAGCTTCTTTTTGTGGGATTAAAGGCAGGCTGGGCCTTCGATGGTAAGCCCTCCTCCACCTCTCGTCCCCCCCCCCCCCCCCCCCCCCAGCGCAATGGTTCTCAACCCTTCTAATGCCGTGACCCCTTGATAAAGTTTCCCAAGTTGTGGGGACCCTTAACAGTAAAATTACTTTCGTAGGGTGGGTTGCCAGCACCCAAGGCAAGTAAAGTAATTTTTTTGCACCCCTAACCCACGGACATTTAGTGCTCTCAAAGTCCCTTCCACTCCAGTATTAAAACCTCTTGGTGTACATTTTGGGATGTACCACTCTTTGTTCTCCTCCTCCTTTCTTTCCCTTTTCTCTCTCTCTCTATCCTAATTTCTTGCGCGCCCCCCCCCCCCCATCCCTCTCTCTAGCCATCTTTCTTGTTCTTTCTCTCCCTTTTTCTTCCCCCCCCCCCCTTTTTCCTCTCCCTTCCATGTGTTCTGTATTTTTATTCCTTGGTGGGGGAGTTGGGGTGAGTGCCAGTTCTGGTGGGAATAGGATCAGTGGCAGTGCTGGGGGGAGTTCTTAGGTGCTCTTGATCAAGGTCATCTGCTGATCTGAGAACTGTAGTGGGGACTTTTAATGGCAACTCTAATCACAGGTAGTGTTACTTGCTGTGTCTCCAGCTTTACTGTCTCCAGCTATGTGGCGTCTTGCAACAGTGACGTCTATTCCAAAATCAGGAGATGGGGTCTCCAGCCCTCCCACTTCACATTCCTCACTAGTCAGCTGACCTCTAGTCTCTGCCCCCCACCCATGTCGTGAACTGAATGGGTAGCTGCGAACAGGCTGAGTGGGGCGGCCACGGGCTCCAGAGACAGTCCTGGACGGCCACGAGAGAGGCTGGGGGAGTGGCACGGCCCAGGATTTGGTGACCCCTGGCAAATCATCATCCGACCCCCCCCCAGGTTGAGAACCCCTGCCCTAGGGCTTTCTATTGGCTAAACAAATGCCTGAAGCTGTAAAAAAAAGCTGTAACACACTTCTAGACGCTCAAACGATCAAATAAAAACGCCTGAAAGTCGCTCTGCTCAGGTGTCAATGCAGCCTTACCCCACATATAAACATTGTCTCCATTCTCGCCTAGAATTGCCGCAAAACGTGGAACAATCGTGGCAAAAATCACAAGTGCTCCTTGCTCTGTGCCAAGATTTGGTACATGAGCTTTATTTGGAGCAGAGGGAGGCCCATTCAAATGAATAGTGCCACTCCGAAAATGCTCAAGTAAACCTAAAAAAGAGCGGCTGTAGATGTTGCTGCAGATCGCTCAGGTGTGAATGGAGCCTAAATGAGAGCTGGCATGTAAACCATTTGAAGAGGAAAAATACCTTGTGATCCCTGATTTCTGTCTGCTTCCTGGGGGTGCCATTGATGTCACCGTACCTTAACGCTGCATCCTGGGGGCATTAAAATCGCATAAGAATGCGCACTTACTGTGCTCGACAGCTTGGCCCCTGTGCCATTTTTATTCCTATTATACAGTATTTATAGATCACCAGCCGATCCCATATTGCTGAAATATTACAGGTAGACTGACCTGGGATGGACCTGTCAGAGCGCAGCTCTCCCCTATGGGAGATCAGATGAAGACGGACCTTAGTGTCCTTCGTCCGACCTGCAGACGGATGGGAAAAGTAGTTTTTTTTCCTCCGTCACTTTTTTGGATCATTGCTGACATCCGACGCTCCACAGAACTCTATGGAGCATCCGTTCAGGTCCGCCTAAAAAACGGACAGGCGGACCTGAATGGATCGGTCATGTGAAAGAGGCCTTAGCCTTTCTGGTTGAATGATGCCAAGCAAGACTGAGGACATCTGTGAGTGCGGTGCATCATATGCCAGAGCCTTGAATTGTGCAGCTTTGGAAGGCAGAACCTGCTTGCGTGATAAACATGGCTGCTCTCATGTAAAGTGGTAATTACAAATTCTACATAGGAACAAGGTTTTCTAAACAAACTGTCACACACTTTTTTTTATTATCCCACAATTAAGGCTATTTACATCAAGGGTCGCTTCTACACGTACATATGAAAAATGATAGGTTTGTACATTGGCTTCAAAGGACAGAAGAATAAATATGCAGCACCCTCTTATTTTATTTTTTATTTTTTATCTTTCACCTTTATGCTTATGTCATTCAGTGTATCTCTCTGTATTGTAAACCTTTTGCTTTTCCTTAGCACAGGGTTCCTCTTTCTCAGCCATCTATAAATAATAGCTGCATGTTATTGCTGAGCATATGGATCAGTAGTCAGAGCTGCCTACTCCTGTTATAGAGATGTCTGCTGCTCAGCCAGGGAGATGGGGAAAGCCCAGGAGAGCACCGCAATGGAGACATCAAGGGAGAGATGAGGCTTACACGCACACATCAGGAAGGCAATACCCCGCTGGCTGGTTATTGAGCCGATACCTCCTTTGGGGACCTCTCAGGCAGAAAGGGTCCAGGGGATTAAGAACTTGGTTGCAGCCAATCTGCTGAAAAGATGAGAGCCATGCTCAGCGGAAAGATAGGTTGCCCTCTGCTAACCTATGTAGGAGATTTTATGAATAATGGCATTGTGGAGCTATTTGCATTGGTGTCGGTGTCATCAGTTTGATATCAGTTTGATATCAGTTTGATATCAGTTTGATATCAGTTTGATATCAGTTTGATATCAGTTTGATATCAGTTTGATATCAGTTTGATATCAGTTTGATATCCGTTTGATATCCGTTTGATATCCGTTTGATATCCGTTTGATATCCGTTTGATATCCGTTTGATATCCGTTTGATATCCGTTTGATATCCGTTTGATATCCGTTTGATATCCGTTTGATATCCGTTTGATATCCGTTTGATATCCGTTTGAGATGCTTCTGAGGTCATTCAGAATTCATTGACCGTTGCATGTGACCTTCTTTTGAGGACATGCTTCAAGTGGTTTTTGCCTACCTATACACTTGTATGGCAATGCAGAATCCACATCAAGCCCATCGGCCTCTAGACCTCCAGACAAACGTTTTGGGTAGCATAGGGGAAAGTGAGAACCCTACTGCCCAACCTGTGGCCTATGAGCCGCATGCAGCCCTTTGGTATATGATGTGCAGCCCTTGGACCTCAGCCGTCTGTGGTGGGAACATTGATTAGGGTTGTAGCATTTCAATTTTAGCTTTATGTAATCTGTTCCCAGTTTTGTATTCTATGGCAGTAGTCTCCAAATTGCAGCCCTTTACTTGACTTTATCTGGCCCTTGGGCCACTGTTCCTCCCACTGATGCACCATTTCTCCCATTATCCCCAACGATAGGGTGATATTCTTCTCAATGATGCCAACAACGGGGCACTAATACCAAATAGGTTCTACCTCAGTGGTTGTTAACTTTTGTTAGGTTTTTACTGCTGTATGTGTCCCTGATGGGGAAATCTTCCCCTCGCCTTTTCTTGGTGAACAAGTCCAGGAAACCGAAAATGGTCAGAATGACTCTCCAATTGGGGAAAGGGACAACCTGGAACCCTTTAGAACTCTAAGGACTCTCATGCTACAATGGGCTCTAAGAAATAAAAAAAATCCCAAATAAGAAATGAAATAGAATCTTCCACTCTCTCAGAACCTGGCCAGCACTGATATGTTCCCACATCAAGGACAGAATATCGCATAACTGCTGTAAATACAAACTAACGTAAATCAAATTGTCCAGTGTGCTGTAAAATAAGGGCAAACAAGTTCACTAATATGTTACAACAAAAACCTTTTTGGTTTCCGATAGATCTATCTTGCAACCAAAATTTCTCAGTGTGGTGACCCCGAAACACTTGTAGATCAAGCATGTGCCTTCCCCTTTAAGGGGTTATGCACCCCCCCCCCCCCCCCTTCAGCCTTTGGGACTCTTTACCCCAATTACTCTTTCCACCTTGTACTGCAAGCTGAGGACACTTTTTTTTTTTTTTTTTTTTTTTTTTTTTTTTTCTCCCCCTTTAAGCACCTTTATGGTTATCCACCAGAATCCACTCTAAATTACCACATAATGATCACAGCGCTTTCCTTGAAACACTTATTTTATTAAAAATACATTAAAATTGCACTAACATCTCGGGTGCACTGTGGTGTTTGCTATTTGCATGGTTGTATATATCCTCCTGAAGAAGTCACAGGATTTGTGATGTAACGTGTAAGGGCAGAGCCAGGGATGATTTAACGCAATACAGGAGGAAGTGGACATCCACCAAGCTTGAGCAGTGCTGTCCTGAGTATTTATTCTTTAAGGGGATATACACACACCTGCAATTTATTGCTAGTATCAGGTTGGACCCCCTTTTGCTTTCAGAACTGTCTTAATTCTTCATGACATAGATTCAACAAGATTTCGGTGTATATTGCAGTTGCTGCAGATCATTATTTATTATTATTCAGGATTTATATAGCGCCAACAATTTACGCAGCACTTTACAATATAAAAGTAGGCAATACAGTTACAATAAAATACAAGAGGATTAATAGGGCCCTGCTCGGAAGAGTTTACAATCTAATAGGGTGGGGCAAGTGGTACAAAAGGTTATAACTGTGGGGAATGAGCTGATGGAAGTGGTAGGAGATTAGTTGAAGACATGAGAGGCTTCCCTGAAGAGATGAGTTTTACGCCTGAAAGTAGCAAGAGTAGGGGATAGCTGAGCCAGTGGAGGTAGGGAGTTCCAGAGGATGGGAGAGGCTCTGGAGAAATCCTGGAGCAGAGCATGGGAGGAGGAGACGAGAAAGCTTGAGAGTAGGAGGTCTTGAGAAGAGCGGAGGGGACAATTTGGGTGATATTTGGAGACAAGGTTGGTGATGTAGCTCGGGGCAGAGTTGTGAATGATTTTGTATGTTGTGGTTAGTATTTTGAATTTGCTGGGCGATTGGGAGCCAGTGTAGGGATTGGAGGAGAGGGTTGGCAGACACTGAGCTGTTGGTAAGGTGAATAAGTCTGGCAGCAGCATTCATGATAGACTGAAGAGGGGAGAGCCTATGGAGAGGTAGGCCAATGAGGAGGAAGATGCAATAGTTGAGGCGAGAGATAACAAGGGAGTGAATGAGGAGCTTGGTGGTTTCATTTGTTAAAAAGGGGCGAATTTTAGAGATGTTACGGAGGTGAATTCTACAAAATTTTGACAACGATTGGACTTGGGGCTGAAATGAGAGGTCGGAGTCTAGGATTACAGAGTACCCTGGCGTGAGGGGAGGGACTGATGGTTGCATTGTTGATTTTGATGGTAAAGTCATGGAGGGGGGCATGTGCAGGGGGAAAATATTAATAGCTCAGTTTTAGAAGATTTGGTGTGACATCCATGCTGATATGTCGGTTGGCAAGTTAGTAATGTGAGAGGAGACTGAAGGAGTGAGGTGAGGAGTAGACGGAGAGGTTTGGGGGTCATCGCCATATAAGTGGTATTGGAAGCCGTGGGCTGCTATCAAGTGACCAAGGGAGGAGGTGTAGATAGAGGTGCAGATTTTTACAGCTGCACATGAATGATGCGAATCGGACCAGATGTTTTTACACACTTCTATTGTCTAATTTTGGTGATCCTGTGCGAATTGTAGCCTCAGTTTCATGTTCTTGGCTGACGGGCGTGGCACCTGGTGTGGTCTTCTGCTGCTGTAGCCCATCTTCTTCAAGGTTGGATGTGTTGTGTGATCAGAGATGGTCTTCTGCATACCTTGGATGTAACAAGGGGTTATTTTAGTTCCTGTTGCCTTTCTATCATCGCAAACCAGTCAGTCCATTGTCCTCTGACATCAAGACATTTTCCACCACACAACTGCCGCTCCCTGGATATTTCCTTTTTCTGACTATTCTCAGTAAAACCGAGAGATGGGGTGTGTGAAAATTGGCAGCTTTTGAAATACTCAGACCTGGCACCAACAACCATGCCATGTTCAAAGTCCCTTCAATCCTCTTTCTTCCCCATTCTGATGCTCGGTTTGAACGTCACATGTTGTTGTCTTCACCACATCTACATGGAGTTGTTGCCAAAAAATTGAGGGTTTAATTTCCCAAAGACACAAAATCTGAAGGTTTAAACACTCTTCCACACTATCCAAAACTGGGGGGTAAGTTCTGGCTGGACTTGGCCTTCAAATAGGAAATAACCCCCTTGTCTTTAGTGATTGTGAAAACACATTCCCTCTTGAGAGGACCGTGCGCTGATTCCAATGTGACTGCGCATCCGAATCACTCATATGAACAAGCCCTTCGAGGCACCCCTGACGAGGCCTCCTCTTGGATCATTAACCCTCTTTACAGTATGTCACAGGTCCCCATAGCTGCAATGGTTTTCATTCAACCATGCTGAGATTGTCCTACAGCCGCGGTCTCCCAGCCCGAGGACATCATTCACCGTTGTTTCAAAGAATGCAGCTTCGCCACTACTCTGTATACGAAGGGGCAGCCCGTAGCCGCCCAAAACTCCCAGGAAAAACGACTTTAATGTAAGCTCATCATAGACAGCAGCCTGCTAAAACTGTATACCGTATATACTCGAGTATAGGCCGACCCGAATATAAGCCGAGGCCCCCAATTTACCCCCAAAAAAACTGGCAAACTTATTGACTCGTGTATAAGCCGAGGGTGAGACATGCCTGTCCATCCCTGTGTGTGTGTCCGTCCATCCCTGTGTGTGTGTCCGTCCATCCCTGTGTGTGTGTCCGTCCATCCCTGTGTGTGTGTCCGTCCATCCCTGTGTGTGTGTCCGTCCATCCCTGTGTGTGTGTCCGTCCATCCCTGTGTGTGTGTCCGTCCATCCCTGTGTGTGTGTCCGTCCATCCCTGTGTGTGTGTCCGTCCATCCCTGTGTGTGTGTCCGTCCATCCCTGTGTGTGTGTCCGTCCATCCCTGTGTGTGTGTCCGTCCATCCCTGTGTGTGTGTCCGTCCATCCCTGTGTGTGTGTCCGTCCATCCCTGTGTGTGTGTCCGTCCATCCCTGTGTGTGTGTCCGTCCATCCCTGTGTGTGTGTCCGTCCATCCCTGTGTGTGTGTCCGTCCATCCCTGTGTGTGTGTCCGTCCATCCATCCATCCATCCCTGTGTGTGTGTCCGTCCATCCATCCATCCATCCCTGTGTGTGTGTGTGTGTGTCCATCCATCCATCCATCCCTGTGTGTGTGTGTGTGTGTGTGTGTGTCCATCCATCCATCCCTGTGTGTGTGTGTGTGTGTGTGTCCATCCATCCATCCATCCCTGTGTGTGTGTGTGTGTGTGTGTGTCCATCCATCCATCCATCCCTGTGTGTGTGTGTGTGTGTGTCCATCCATCCATCCATCCCTGTGTGTGTGTGTGTGTGTGTGTGTGTCCATCCATCCATCCATCCCTGTGTGTGTGTGTGTGTGTGTGTGTGTCCATCCATCCATCCATCCCTGTGTGTGTGTGTCTCCGTCCATCCATCCATCCCTGTGTGTGTGTGTCTCCATCCATCCATCCATCCCTGTGTGTGTGTGTCTCCATCCATCCATCCATCCCTGTGTGTGTGTGTCCGTGTGTGTGTGTGTCCAGCCTACCTGTGTCCCGAGCCTCCGTCCCGTGCCTTGCCTCCTTGCCTCTGTCCCGTCCCGTGCCGTGCCTTGCCTCCGTCCCGTGCCTTGCCAGGATCGCCGCTCTTCGTCGGCGCCTCGGCGGCCATTCTAAAATTCAAAAGCCGCGCCTCCGCCTTCGCCTGTGATAGGCGGAACACTGAATTTCCCAGCAGCCTGTGTTCCGCCTATCACGGACATCGTCTCATCCTCGTCCGTAGTACGAGGATGAGACGATGTCCGTGATAGGCGGAACACAGGCTGCTGGGAAATTCAGTGTTCCGCCTATCACAGGCGAAGGCGGTGGCGAAGGCGGAGGCGCGGCGTTTGAAGGGTAGAATGTCCGCTGTCTGTCTGCTCGACACGCTGATCGGGCAGGCAGCGATGACTCGAGTATAAGCCGAGGGGGGCACTTTCAGCCTCAAAAAAGAGGCTGAAAATCTCGGCTTATACTCGAGTATATACGGTACATACCGTATTTATCGGCGTATAACACGCACCCCAAGTTTAGGAGGGAAGTTTAAGGAAAAAAAAAACTTACATTTAAATGCCCGTCGATTGCAGCCTTGTCAGTGTCTTTGCCGTTCTCGGCTATTTTCGGCCGCACACGAAAGCCGCAGAGAACGGGCGAACGTGGCCGAAAATACCTGAAAGCCGCCCAGAGCTGCACAGAAGGTTGGGAACGGTGGGGGATCGGCGTATAACACGCACTCCTGATTTCCCCCTGATTTTAGGGGGAAAAGTGCGTGTTATACGCCGATTTTAAATATGGTACCCCCCCCCCCCCCCCCCAACATTTTAATATTGGAATGAGGAACAGCTATTACCAAACGTATGTAGGCATAGACACTCCCCCTGTCACACCCCCTCAAAGGGGAATTAACCCCAAAAAAGTATAATATACACAAGTGTGTTTTTCTTTTATTTTTGTCTGTTTTTTTTACCACTACTATTCCTTTATATTGGCTTTTAAAATGTACAAATGCATTTATTTTATTTTTTTTTAATCTACAAATATATAGATCAGGAGGACAGAGGGACATTGCTCCAAATTAGGGACAGTCCCTCGAAATCAGGGACAGTTGGGAGCTATGTTTATACCCAGGCTGAAAATTTACTATCACAGGCTTTATCTGGAGTTCCAATCAATAGTGTCCTTCCTTTAAGGAGTCATTGAGTGAGCAGCTAGTCCCCAGGTGTGAGCTTGGTCATATGGGGGGGGGGTTGCCCAGTCATATGCAAATACTGACTTTTTGACCGTTTTTTGTATTTGCCTATTTTAGAAAGATGCAGATCAGCAAGTAATGTGGAAAAATTAGAAGCAGACTTCTTAAGTGATCTGGTATACAGCGTGGCTCTTAATTTAGCTATTTGTTTCCTAGTATTGGTTTGCTTAAAGTAGAACTGAAGTCGGGAGTAAAAATAAAAGATTAAAGTGCAGTTCCAGTCATCATTTTTTATTTTATTTTTTAACATTTTTTTGTGCTGCATTAAATCTAAACAACCTGTGGAGATATATTATATTTTATATTATATTATATTATATTATATTTTTTACTCTTTTGTCTGTTGCAAGGGGGTCCCTCGTAATCTGCCCCTTCCTCTCCAAGGCGCCTGAAGTAATTTCCCTCGGCGCCCGTGTTGGCTAGTGCTCCTGGGAGATGTCTGTCATCATTTCCCAGGAGTCACTGGGCAGCGCCGAGGGCATGTTATCGCGTTATGTTGTCATAACAGGGTGGGACCTTCCTCCGCTGCCGGTTATGGCAACATTACAAACAATTGGCGCTACAGCCGTTGCTAAATCGTGCATGCTGGGTAACCAGCATGCACCTCTCCATGCTCATTCCAGGAAGGAATTGCGATTGGCCTTCATATGCCCACAGCAATGATGGAAACAGCTGAAAACGGAGGATTAACATTTTTACAGTAAAATTTATTAGAATATGTAACCTAGATAATTGTATACTTT
This sequence comes from Lithobates pipiens, assembly GCF_037356315.1. Taxonomy (NCBI): domain Eukaryota; kingdom Metazoa; phylum Chordata; class Amphibia; order Anura; family Ranidae; genus Lithobates; species Lithobates pipiens. Next base: position 66,075,898 of record NW_027507785.1, read on the forward strand.
TTATTTAACTTGTGTTAACACTAAAAATATTGCCCAAAATATATTTTTTTTTCGCTGGAACTCCGCTTTAACTATTTAAAAAAAAAAGGCTTTTGCTACAATACTTTTCGTCAATCTAGAAATGTACATTGATCTAAGGCCTGGTTCACGCCTACGTGGTGTGTAGGGTTTTTCTTCCCCATTTATTTTTTATTTATTTCTTTTGAGCCGTTTTGCAGCATAGAAAGAGTCTGGATGCAGTCCAGATGCTTCTCTGCATGGCCGGTTTTGATGAGTTCAGTGTACTTTTTTTTATTTATTTATTTTTTCTCCCGCTTTTTTTTTTTTTTCCTTTAAGGATGTGTGTTCCAGTGAGTTTTTGAAACTTTTTTTTTTTACAGCGTTCCAGTACAATCCAGCGCAGGAAAAATGCAGCATGTTCTACTTTTTTTGCAAGTGCTGGTGTGAACTATGCCATTAGAAATAGTAAAACCTACTTTCCATGCGTTTTTTTTGATGTAGGTAAAGTTTTTTGTAAAACTAAAGTCATTTAACATGTCCTATAGTTCACATCGGTCTATTTTTTTTTTTTTTTTTTTTTATTTTTTTTTTTTTTTTGGAAAGGGTCAGACTTATTTTGCCTGCAGAGGGTTGTGTTTTTGGTTCCATAGACTTCATTGAAAATGCAGCAGAAACATCTCAAAAATGCAGTGCTTGCATTTTTGATGGGCTTCTGAGTTTTTGCTGATTGCTCCTGCATGACAACAGATGAATCGAATGTAAAAAAAAAAAAGCATGGCCAGCTTAAGTGTTGCTTTACTGCAACAATGAAAAGTCAGGACTCTTGCGATGCCAGACAAAGATATGCTGTTGGACAAAGCTGTGTAAATCTAAGGGCTGGATGAACGACAGTGAAATTCCTTTGCCAGATAAAACAGTTGTCTGTTTTTTATCTGTGTGTTTGGCGTTTCCTGAAGTTAAGCTTTAAGAGCAAAAAATAGAAAAAAAAAGTAAATGGTATCTTTGGCGCTCTGGTATTCGTAGATAAGTGTGGTAAAGGGGGATGTCCTGCTTTAGTTTTTATCTAATAGTCATGTTTTTATCTCCTTTTTATTTAGAGGGGCTTTTTCGGAGGTGGTCCTTGCAGAGGAAAAGAAAACGCAGAAGCTGGTAGCAATAAAATGTATCCCCAAAAAAGCTCTAGAAGGGAAGGAGACCAGCATCGAAAACGAGATTGCGGTGTTGAGGAAGTAAGTGCACCCTCCTTTCTTTACTCTTATCTCAGCTTTGAACTTTAGCTGTTATTTTACTGCACAATAAACCGGCTCCTGTCAGAACATCCGGGGTCACTACGGGTGAGCGGGCTATTAGATCTTAACATGACAAGATCTGTAGTCTGAGTCCTACATATAGCTCACAGGTCCCTGCAAGGCTTCTGGCATCTCCTAATCATACCCTGCAGTGCTTCTTGTGGATGGAGAAGACAACTGCTCTGTGCTCCTTTCCTAAAGCAAGACTAAAGTCTTATGTTTGCCTATCTCAAAAGCACATATAATGACTTATGCTTAATCTTATCAACTGATTGTAAACTTGTTTCTTTGTAATTTTATATATGTACGTTTTTAGGGATGGGGGGCAACCAGCCCTTTACCAGGGAAAACTGAGTCCTGTGCTTTGGGCACCCTGGTTTAGAGGGGGGACACTGATACATTTTTTTTTTTTTTTTTTTTTTTTTTCTTATTGCATGCTGGACTTTCTAATGAGCAAGCCCAGCACTGCCTTTCGAATCGTTGGCATCTAGCATGACACGGTCGTAATTTCGACCAGCAAAAGACCAATGAGAGTTTTTCGTCGGAAAATGCGACCGTGGGTATGCTCCATTGGAATTTTGCTGGCCGAATTTCCACCAGTAAAAGATTGAGAGCAGCTTCTGAATTTTTCAGACGGAAAAAGTTTGTCGGAAATTCCGATCGCGTGTATGCAATTCCAACGTGCAAAAACTCACACATGCTCAGATTTAACTAGACAGAAGCTACTAGCTATTCTAGTCCCGTCATACCTGTTGTACGTCACCGCGTTCTTGATGGTCGGAATTTGGTGTGACCGTGTGTATGTAAGACAGGTAGAGCGAAGTCCCGTCAGAATTCCATCTCGGAAAACCATCAGAGCTTTTTCCGACCAAAATTCTAATCGTGTGTACGCGGCATAAGCCAAGTAATTGGCTTCTTTGCAATGTAAAAGGCAGGGAATGCATCTCTCCACGTCCTTGTGTTGCCTGTATAATCTGATCTCCCTGGTTTTCTTGTAGTTCAAAGCATCAGCTGAAAATCTGCCCCTTTTTTTTTTTTTTTTGATAAATATAATACATGTATGAGTTGTTCAACAGAAAAAATAAAATAAATTCTATGGAATAAAAGTGTTATTTTTATTTTTTATTTTTTTGTATTTTGTTATGCCATAGTGGAGTATAAACATTATATTATGGTATCCCTAGTTTCTTAGAGGCGAGGTCCCATATGCGCCTGATGTGATACAATGAGGTCTTTCTGTCTCCCCCTGATTCTGCACTCCCAGAACCTGCTGCTGTCGCATACATTGGATCCCGAGTGCGCCGCACCCATGCCGGGCACAATGGGGTCCAAATATTTTCCTATTGGTTTTGTTTGAGGAATCATTGGGATAGCTGGAATGGGATGTAATATAGGTTAAAATCGGGTAAGGCTGTGCCCCCCCAGGTCTGTTGGGTTCTTAAGTGTCTGGCAAGCAAGTTTTTCTGGCAGTCCCCTAAACATAAGGCTTAAGGAGGGCTTCCAGAGATTTAAAGTATTTCAGAGGTAGGTATATCCAAGTATGTCATAGGATATATAGAATTTTGGGCAACAGAATCATTTTTATTAGGTTTATACGGCCCCATACCCCTAGAGATAGACTGGCCCAGGTTTGTATTTTTGTATTGAGGAGAAAGGGGATTGATGTAGAGAGAGAGATATAATCAGCTGGGGGTCTGGATATGTGTATCCCTAGGTATTTAATAATGTTGACACGTTGTAGTGGTAGCCGGGCCTAAAAATCAGAGGGTGGGAAGCGAATAATGGGTAAGATTTGGGATTTTTCCCAATTGATCTTGAGTCCAGAAAATGCCCTAAACTGTTCAATTGTCTGAAATGCGGTGTAAAGAGAGGAACCCAAGTCGGCCAGGTACAACAATGTATCATCCGCATACATACTAATTTGTTTCCCGTTACCCAAACTCAGCCCCCGAATCTCTTGATTTGCTCGGATAGACATGGCCAGGGGTTCTGCAGTAAAGGTGTATTACAGTGGGGATAGCGGGCAGCCCTGTCTCATGCCCCTAGTGAGGTCAAACACTGGATACGGCCATCCATTAGCCACCATCGCTGTAGGAGTCTGGTACAATAGTTGGATCCATTTGATAAACTTGGGTCCAAAGCCCCATATCCCTCCAGGCTTCTCCAGAGATACCTCCACTCCACAGAATCAAACGCTTTCACTGTATCTAAAGTCACCACAACGTGTGAGCCAACGTCGACATGTGTAACTTGCAGATTGATGTATAGTTTCCTAAGGTTAAATGAGGTGTTGCGGCCGGGCATAAAACCTGCTTGATTGGCATGCATCAACATCAGTATAACCTGGTTAAGCCAAATGGACAGTACCTTGGCTAATATTTTAATGTCCACTTGTAATAGGGAAATAGGGCGATAGGATTTAGGGTAGCCTGGATCCTTTCCTGGTTTAGGTATAAAGACTATTGTTGCCCCTCTCTCATGGAAGGGTGTAGTATGAAGGTCTCAAAGGTGGTTATGAGGCTAGCAATTTAGGGGTAAGTATCTCGCTGAAATGTGAATAGAATTCAATGGGTAAACCATCCCAACCCCGGGATTTGGACCTGGCAAAACTAGCTATTGCAGTCACTATTTTTTGTTTTAAATCGTTTTTATAAAATTTTTACACATTTAAAAAAAACTTGCATACTTTGCAAAACAGTTTGCAAATCATTCCTAAAAATACAAAACATTTTCAAGGTGCACATGAATACATAAGAAATACATTAGGTAAATTTAATGGATCTATCCTCTAACACGCACTTGAATACATCTACACCCGGCATAGACTCTAGATTACCCTGGGCCATCTGAGTTACCAACAATAAAAAAGAAAAGAGGAGAAACCTGGAAGCAGGCCCATTCCCCTATCTCTGGCCCTAAAAAAAAAAAAAAAAAAAAAAAAAAAATTATAAAAACAGTGGGGGAGGGGATTTTCAAAATCATTTTCCCCACGTAACCCGTGTCTATTTATCTTTACTTTCAGGGAGGGAGAGAATGCAATCTCTCTATCCGGAGATATAACCCCATTATAAACCATACTATTCTCTTCTTACCTGTGTCTGTTTTTCCTACTTTTGAGGGGAAGGGAGGAGAAATTCCCCTCCCTCTATCCCCATTACCATCCTCCAATTTGTGCACAGAAAAAGGGGGGGAGGGAATCATATTCCCTTCATAAGAAGGGGGGGGGGGGGGGGCGGCGCATGGAGAGAGGACATCAGGGGACAAGCCCCGAAGTACTTCCTCCATTCCCCATAATTCCCAAGTAAATCGGGGGACTGTTTAAATTCTAGCCATTTCCTCCAGGTACCCTGAAATCTTGTTTCTGCATCCCTTTGGAAACCTAACAATTCTTCCATTATCCTTGTTCTATCTATTTCTCTAAGCCAATCCTTTATCCTTGGCATTTCCTTTGTTTTCCAATGTTTCGGGATTAGTACTTTCGCTGCATTCAGCATAAAGGGAATAAGTGCTGCTCTATACCTTTTTTTCCTAGAACCGCCAGTCGCATGAAACAGACATTTCCAGGGATCCAGTTCTATTCCGTCTCGTCAATCTTTTTAATTAAGTCCAACACTTCTACCCAGTATAGCTGAATCAAGCTACACTGCCACCATATGTGGGAAGGGTTCCCTCCTTCCCACATTCTCTCCAGCATAAAGGTGATAGGTCATGGTTCATTTTATGCATTTTAGATGGGACATAGTAACGCTTGGTCATTAATTTATAATTCATTTCTTTTATCCTTGTGTCTGTTGAGGTGGAGTGGACATAAATTTTCCTTTCAGCTTTTCCGGAACTAATTGGTTCAGTTCTACTTCCCACCTCCCCAAGGGACACATTAACCCATCGTCCATAGAAGTTCATCAGCATCCTATATATTTTGGAAATCCCCCGTCTACTTACCCCCCCCCCCCCCCCCCACGGTCAACTAATCTTTCCCAGGGATTTAAGCTATTGGCTGAACGGAGGGGTTTGGGGAGGATTCTACGAAATGTTGGAGCTGTCTATCTCCAGCCATCCCATGGTGTTGTACCGTATTTTTCTTGTAGCTCCGCTAGTGAGCACAAGATGTTTTCTTTTAGCACGTTTTAGTCTCAGTCACTCAATATGGGGCCATTTTAGTTTATTTTCTTTCCCTGGGGGGAAATAATTTCCTGTGAAGGGCATCAGGGGACTATTATATTGCCCCGTTGTACCCTTAAATACCATGTCCCATGCTCTTAATGTTTCAGTTGTAATTGGGGCCATTTCTCTGGGGAGACCTTTATGTTCCATTGGAATCCAGATGATCTGATCCAGAACAACTTTACTAATATCTTCCAGTGATGCCCATTTTTTTTTATTTTTTATATGAAGCGTTATGGACCCAGTCCAAAATTCTTATCAATACTGCCTCTGCGAGGTATTTCTGAAGATCTGGTAGGAACACCCCTCCTCCCCCCCCCACCCCATTATCTTTAGATCTTGCAGTCACCATTTCATCAGTTAGGAGGTCCCATTGTGTGTGCGTGTGTATATATGCGTGTGTATATATGCGTGTGTATATATGCGTGTATGTGTATATACATACACACACACACACACACACACACACACACACACACACACACACACACACACACACACACACACACACACACACACACACACACACACACACACACACACACACACACACACACACACACTAGTGTATATATATTAGTGTATATATATATATATTAGTATATATATATTAGTATATATATATATATTAGTATATATATATTAGTATATATATATATATATTAGTATATAAAAAAAATAGGTTTATAAAATAGATATCACCAGTGCAGTGGTCTTTGCCAGCAATCCAAATCGCAAAGGCGGGGCAGCATGTCTGCAGTACTGGGGGTCTGAAAAGCGGTTTCACACACAGCAAAAGGTGTTTGCATAGAATGGCAAATCTTTCGGCAGGCCTAACAGTCCTGTGTATTTGTCTGAATTGTATATGTATCTGTTGGGTGGGAGAGGCTCCTCTAGCCTGTACTTTATGGACAGTGCATAAAGCCGCGGGATCAAATGATGAAATAAATCCTCCTTCTACAGTCAGGTTTCCATGGCAATGCTGTGAACCCTGTGTGATCTGCACTGCCATTGGGTATAACGGGTCACTTCAGGCTGTACAGCTCCACTCCTTCATTGCCGGCCAATAAACAAAGGGCTCTAATTTATTTTCAATTTTTTTAAAGTGTCCAAACATGTGATCAGATTCTTCTGTTATCTTTGTGCTCGATGATGGAAAAATCTGTTATAATGGGCAACACTGGCAAAGCATGATGGGGCTTCTTTTTTGTTAAGCAGCTGGCTAGTTGCCGGTTTGCCTTTGGCTGCCAACTCTGTATTGAACCCTATGGATGAAGACTGGGATGCCATTAAAGTTCATGTGCGGTTTAAAGGCAGGTGTCGCAATACATTTGGTAATAGTTTGTATCTCTACACACCATGTAGCAAGGTCTCCTGCCTCCTTCAGTCTAATAAGGACCTCCAGGGCCATAGATAGCTGACATCTTTCTGTATGTGGTGGGTTGTGAGGCATGTTGGGTGCAAGATGGAAGTTATTGGACGTCACTTAATGAAAATTTCTCTTACAAACTTATGGAGTAAAGAGGGTTGGGGCCAGGACACCCTTTAGTTGCAAGTTCAATTTGCAGACTCAGACTTCAATAGGAGGACAGCTGTGCAAGGAAAGGCCCCAGCAAGGCGCCACATCTGCACATGCAGGAAATGCTGTCACCTATGGCAACAGTCTAATGGTGCACGGCAGTTTTCACCTTCACTACATCTTCTCCTTGTAGTTGTTCAGCCCACTGAGCTCCCGGTCTCTGCCACTGAATCCCTTGTACTCCTCCAATCTTCACGGTGGTATCTTCCTCAAGCGTCATCCCCGCTTTTCTGCTCGGTTCCTAGCTTGGCACTCCTGATACTTCTCAAGCTTCACCCTTGCTGGCCTAACTTGATCACCGTCTGAAGTTTCCCGATTCTTCACCGTGCCAGTTTGGCGAGAATACTATTCCAGTACTTGCCTCATTTACTCACTGTGGTCCCCGGCAACAAGGTGGCCGGTCCCTTAGTGGCGAAAGCCTCTCCTCCACTGTCGACCATGGTCAGGCTCTCTGGCAAAACCGCCGGACCTAAATCCCAACCCCGCGCCACTCCCCTGCCTCTGGACAGTCCCTCAGACAGCCCAGTAGCCAGATGCTCCCAGGATAGGTCGAATCTCTGGCCCAGCAGCCCGGAGCAACACGACACACGTCCATCCAGGCAGCACAGAACAGATTACCTCACTTCACCCAAATATATAGGTGCTCCCAGCAGGCCAAGGGATTCAAGAAAACCCCCGCCCATAGGATGAGATGCCCCATATACCCATAACCTGACCTTGCATTGCCCTCTTCTCATATCTAGTACCACCAAGTACCCGGCCACCTAGTGGTAGAAAAGTGCGACAAAGCCAAGCTTAGAAAGAAATCAATAGATTTCTAACAATTAACCAGGAGAACTACTCCTGGCAAGTACATTTTGTAAGGAGCTCCCTGCCTAATCTCCAGGATGCTACATTTGATAACACAAATTGCTAATCAACCAATCACATGGCAGCAACTCAAAAACTGCTGATCTGCTGAGATTTTCCCACACAACCATCTCTCGGGTTTACAAAGAATGGTTCGAAAGAAAATATACAGTGAGTGGCAGTTGTGTGGATGAAAATGCCTTGTTGATGTCAGAAGAATGGACAGACGAGGCAACAGTAACTCAAAGTAACCACTGGTTACAACCAAGATATGCAGAATACCATCTCTGAATGCACAACACATTGAGCCTAGATGCAAATGGGCAACAGTGGCAGAAGACCACTCCGGATGCTACTCCTGTCCGCTAAGAACAGAAAACTGAGGCAACGATTTGCACAGGCTCACCAAAATTGGACAATAGATTGGAAAAACGTTGCCTGGTCTGAGTCTACATTTCAGTTGCGACATTCAGATGGTGGGGTCAGAATTTGCCATTAACATGAAAGCATGGATCCATCCTGTCTTGTATCAAGGGCTGGTGGTGGTGTAATGAAGTGGGGGATATTTTTCTTGGCACAATTTGGGCCCTTTAGTACCAATTGAGCATTGTTTTGAACACCACGGCCTCCCTGAGTATTGTTGCTGACCGTGCCCGTCCCTTTGACTACAGTGTCCCCATCTTCTGATGGCTCCTTCCAGCAGGATAATGCACCATGTCACAAAGCTCCAATCATCTCACCACTGGTTTCTTGAACATGACTGAGGTCACTGGTCACATGGCAGTGAGATCCAATGGCCTCCGGTCACCAGATCTCAATCCAATAGAGCACCTTTTGGGATGTGGTGGCGGGGGGGAAATTGGCATCATGGATGTGCAGCTGACAAATCTGCAGCAACTGCGTGATGCCATCATTTCATTATGGGCCAAAATCTGAGGAAAGTTTCCAAGACCTTGTTGAATCTATGCCATGAAGAATTAAGGCAGTTCTGAAGGAAAATGGTCCAACCCGGTAATAGCAAGGTGTGTGTGTGTGTATATGTATGTATGTGTGTGTGTGTGTGTGTATATGTATGTATGTATGTATGTGTATATATATATATGTATGTGTATGTGTATATATATATATATATATATATATATATATATATATATATATATATATATATATATATATATATATATATATATATAAAAATTTACATTTTCAGGCCAACACAAAATAAGTACCCAGAGAGAGACAGAATTGTCAGATCCACAATGCTAAGAATAGCAGTGACATCTGTGCAACATCTTTTTCGTAAAGCAGCCTGTAATCTCCCCTCCCCTCGGCTCCCTCCCTTGCCAGATCCCATCCATCCCGTTATCCGCTCCGGAATCTCTGCATTTCTCTTGTCTAAACCTGAGCTTGATTAAGAAATCCCTTATTTGCCAAAGCAGCGGTAATGGCCCAAACAAGTCTGATTCTCTCTAATGCACTGATCTATGTAGTCTTTGGGGATTTAGAGGGATTGGCCTTTTCCTACCTCTTAGCTGGTCATCTGCTATTATCATCTCATGTGTGCTGTCCTAGTGTACAAAATGCATTTTTTTTTTTTTTTTTATATATTTTTTTTTTTTTTTACTTGTACAGTGTTTATGGAGATAAAAAACCAAAAAAACCTCTAAAAAGAAATCTGGTTTGGTAGAGCAGTGGTTCTCAACCCCAGTCCTCAAGTCCCCCCGACGGGCCATGTTTTTAGGTTTTACTTTGTGCAGCTGCTTTAAATAAATATAAATGACGTGGTATTGATAAGAGCTATTTTATCTAAGGGAAGTTTCCAAAACTTGGCCTGTTGGGGGGTAATTGATGACTGAGGTTGAGCACCACTGCAGTACAGCACTCATTAATGTGAAGCCAAAATAAAGACCCTTATGTGTCAAATATGCTTCTGTGTATTCACTGTTCCTTCTCTTCCTCCGGACTTCATAGGTCTGTACCTGGAAAGAGTCGCTTCTCTGGATCCACTCGGAGCGGTTATATGGTTTGCTGTTTGTAAACTGTGCCATCAATTAGTATCATATTGGAAAATTTTTACTATTAAACTTAATGGCCAAACGTAGGTGGACCCCTGCCAGAATTGCTGAGCTCAGGTGTTTCCAGAGAAGGGTACTGCAATTTTACTCTTCCTCCTTCCTCCTTCCTTTTTTTTTTTTTTTTACCATTGCGAACTTCCACTTTTATGGTAACCGTTTGAAGACCTTTTTCTGCTCCAGCGTGACTGTGCCCCTGTGGGCAATATCAGCTCTATATAGACCAGGTTTGATAAGTTTTGTGTGGAAGAATTCGAGTGGTCTGTAGACCACCGGATGAGCCCATGTCTTTTCCTCCATTAGTGCCTGATCTCATAAATGCCCATTTGCCCAGATGGGCATAAATTCCCACCAACGCCTTCCAAAACCTTGTTGCAAGACTTGCCAAAAGGATGGAGGTTGCTGAAGACGCTATATTGATATTAATACGTTACCCCAACATTTCATATTCCTGATATTTGCCTGCTGCACCATGTATGAAAAAGTATCCTGTTCTTTTTGGGGTTTCTTCAGTCCTCTTCAGCTTTCATTTTAAATCTGATCACACTAGGCTGGAGAGCATAGCCTTGTCACTTTTCTGGCTGTGCTGGGAACGTGGCCTTTTTTTCTCCAATTAACACTTGTCCTGACAGGGCCCCCTCTGTGTAGCCATTTACTGGGAAGACCGGAGTGCTGCTGTTTCTCTTGCCCTAGCTATCTGAGCTCCTTATGCAGTTGAGAACAGAGGATATTTGATCACTTTAAAAAGTGTATGTTTGTGTTTTTTTATTTTTTATTTTTTGTTTTGTTTTTTAAGGGGTTGTGAACCTTCAAAGTTTTTCACCTCAATGTATTCTATGCATTGAGGAGAAAAACCTCCTGTAATGCTGCAGCAAAAGCTGGTGTGTCGGTCCTGATTGGATGGATTGATAGCAGAACAGCCGTTGGCTCCCGCTGTTGTCAGTCAAAGCAAATGACCTGGGTAGCGGGGGCCGAGTCATACATTCGGCTTCTATGGATGCCGAATGAATGACTCGGGAGCGTGCCTGCAAGGTAACCCCCCCGTAGAGTGCTTCTTCCAGGGGGTTATCTAATGCGGGGAGGAGCCATGAGAGCCGCCAAGGGACCCCGGAAGAGGATGTTTGGGGGGCCACTCTGTGAAAAACTAACTGCACAGTGGAGGTAAATGACATGTTTGTGTGTGGTTTTGTTTTATGTTTTTAAAAAGAATCTTTAGTATCACTTTAAAATAAACCTTTTACTATCACGTTAAGCCATGAGAATAAAACATGGAAGCTGATTGGTTACTATGCAGAGCTGCATCAGATTTTTTGTGCTCCTGTTTTAGTAAATCTCCCTAATTGTTTCTTTCTATGATGAGCATTGTGATTGTTGCATGTCAATAGAGACTACATGGAGTATATTATGCCAGGTCCTGTCTAGCATTGAGATTAGGGGAGATTAATAAGGCGCAACCATGATGCAGAGCCTGTATATGTACTGAACGAGAGACGACTTTCCCTTTTTTAAACATATTAATACTGATTATACATAGCAATATTTTTGATTTTATTTTTTTAAACCCTAAATGACAGGGGGAAACATGTTGGAGTTAAATGAATCGAGGTGAGGCCGCTTTCACCTGCTAACCACTCGGGCCGAGTAAGGTGTGCGGCGGCGGCCGGGCTAAGTAGCTCTTTTTATTTTTATTTTTTTGGGGTGTTTTTTTTTTTTTTGTTTTTTTGTTTTTTTTCATGGAGCTCTGCTTTAAAAGTAAACTTTTCATAACCTATCCTCAGTGTACTTTCCCTTTTTAAACAATAAACCAATTCAATAATCATCCCCAGCACAGCCTGTACCTTTTCCCAATCTCCTCCCTCAACCTTGTTTGTTACTAACCTCCAGGTACGCTTTGTATGTTCACGATGGAGCTTTTTGCTGTGGGAGGGAATACACAACCCATTGTATAGGTAGAAGAATGAGGCAGAATTCCGTAGCCATGTAATAGAATTCAGTACGCCCCCACAGTTGGGAACTTGTTGCAGCTGCCTGTACCGTCCTCCCACTAGCCGGGACCCCACTGCCTATGTAGCTTTAACCCTGACTCTTTAGTCTTTGCAGCTCACCCACTGTTATGGGGGTTTTTTTTTGTTTTGTTTTTTTCCCCTTGAAGCCTTTCAGGAGCTCCAACTATATCTATATATACCAACTTTCTCGTGTGTGGGCTGCAGAGAAAAGCTCGCGTGTAGCTGCATGACTCAGACATGCAGGGGCTTTTGTTGGGAAAACTGCGGCATTGCACAAGAGTGCCTTTCATTGTTGAGACATTTGCGGAGAACAGTGACTTATCTGTTGATAATGGCTCGCCTCCCAGAATCCTCTGCTCCATTCACAGTCCTTAAGTCTTCTGCACCCAGCTTACCTGTTGATAAGTCTACCACAAAAAAACCTCTGTGCAGCCATGATCACCCTTGGGCAGTAACTCATTTAACTTGAAGCCTAATTTTTAATTTAATTTTTGTCGAGTAAAACAAACTTGTAGCCTGCCAGCTTGCTGTAGAGAAGGATACCCTCTGTTTGGAAGCAGTGGTCTCTCTGCAGAGGTTTAACTAGTGTCCCCTAGTGAGTCAGACCTGTAGCTCTGAAATAAGTAACGCTCCTGCTCCCTGCTGATTGGAGAGCTCAAACCCTCTCCCTGGGCAGAACGCTGCATTGCAGGCATTTGTCCCTGGGCACATACCACCCTAAAGTAATTGTAAATTAAAAATAAAAATGAAAGGTTTATACTGCTTTGTGCACTGGAATTTCAGAGTGCCCCCCGGAACTTCTCTTCTCGGGTACCCTGCCAGCATGCAGCTTCCTGTAGGGGCACTCATGCAGGCTCACTCCCGTGCAGCACCACCTGTGTCTATAGATAGACAGCGGGGCTCAGCCTCACTCCCTCATCACTGGCTTTGACAGCAGTGGGAGCCAATTGACTGACTGTGATACCAGAAAGTAAACGAGCGAGTGAGAGACAGCAGTGGGAGCCAATGGTCTGTGGGCCCAGAAAGTTAAGGGGAGAGAGCTGCTGCAGACAGGCAGGGTGCTGGATAAAATGAGGACTCAAGTATAGGAGAGGTGGGTTGCTACTACCTAAGCATTTTTTTACCCCAATGCAAGGAATGTATTGAGGTAAAAATGTAGGCTTTATAACCACTTTAGATGTTAGTACTGCTAAGAGCACCGTCACGCTGCAACAGCTGTCAGCTGCTTATATACTTTGACAGGCTACCAGTAGCAGAGCTGAAAGGGACACTTGTGCCCTCTGCCCGCAGCTAAACACTGGAGCCCCCCCCCCCCTGCACCACGGCTAATGGTCCAGTGTGTGTGGGGCTTTAGTACCCCTAGACATAGGAGATCATAAATGACTATATGGCCCTGCAGCCTACACACTTTGGGAGACGTTTACTAAAACTGGGGCAGAATCTGTTGCAGCTGTGTAAAGTAACCAATCCGCGTCTAACTTCAGCTTGTTCAATTAAGTTTTGACAATTAAGCCCAGGTTCACACCGGGGGCTGGTTTTGAAATCCTGAGAGTTCAGCTGAACACCTATTGGGAAGCCCGGTCGTTGTGCATAAAGGTCCTCATTTGCTTCCAGTAATCTTGTATCTTTTTCAGTAGGGACACTGCAGGTGTAAAAAAGGAGCTTGGGTCCCCTCAACACTTCTTAATTATTATTTTTTTTTTGTTACTGCAATCAAAACTTTAACTTTTTTAATTTTTATAATTGCGACACCAGTGTGTATGTAGCCATTAGCTCACAACCTTTTGCTATGCTATCCAGTCTGTGACCCTTACAACGTAGAGACCTGACAGCAGGGGGTTTTCTCACACTCCAGTGGTTGAATGAAAACAGCAGTCCATCCAGTTCAACCTGAGCGTCTACAATTGTCTCTATCCCTGTAAATCGCACACTCACATTGGTCCCTACCCTCAAGGAGCCCACAATCCAAGGTCCCCTACCATATACTGGGGCCAATTTTGGACAGTCAACCTACCAGCATGTCTTTTGGAGTGTGGGAGGAAACCCGCACAGGGAGAGCATGCAAACTCCAGCAGGTAGAGTCGTGGTTGGGATTCGAACCAGCGACCGTTTTTACTGCTAGGCGAGAGTGCTACCCCACTACACCACTGTGCTGTCGACCCAAGCACATAAAATCTCTTGTCTCCAAATGTTGAGGACCCCCTCCCCACACATACACACATGTACGAGTGTAAACGCATACGTCTAGGGCTCCATAAAACTGTTAATTGTGATAGCCGTGCACGCCAGAGTGAGCAATAATTCTAACACCAGACCTCCTCCGTAAGTAACACTAAACTGGTGACATGAAGCATCGCCTTTAGAAAATATTGGGCGTTGAAATTTTGTTTCGCCGGTACCTGCAAATTTAAGGTTTGACCTGTTGGGTATCTATTTACTTGTACCTCGTCTTTTTCATTTTTCCCAAAATTTTAGATAACTTATTGTGCTTGCCCTAAAATTCACATTTTGTGTTTTTTTTTTTTGTTTTTTTTTGTTTTACTGAAATTTTGCATTTCCTAGACCTTTGTGGTAATCTTGCGTGACACACAATTGGAACTACCACTATTTTATTCTATAGGGTGCACTGTTCGCTTTCAGAAAATCTGTTTTGGGGTTTTATGTAATCTTTAGGCCTAAAATGATATTCTTTAAAAAGGTTAAAGAGGAAGTAAATCCATCAGGGTTTACTTCCTCTCTGATTCCCTGCAAAGGTAAAGCATAATGGGCTACTATGCATCGCATAGTAGTCCATTATGTGTCCCTTACCTGACACAGGAGCCAGCGATGTCACCGCTGTCCCCTGTAGTCCGGAGCCTCCATCTTCTTGGTGGGTCTCGCTGCTCTGCTGTCATTCGTCGGAGCCGCGATTACGTCACTCATGCGCACAGGAGCCGCCACTCGAGGCATATCGCCGTTAACTGCGGCATGCCGCTGTCTACGGCGCATGCGCCGTAGACAGCGGTGCCTGTCTTTCGGCAAATATCTCCTAAACCGTGTAGGTTTAGGAGATATTTCTTAGACCTACAGGTAAGCCTTAATCTAGGCTTACCTGTAGGTCCAAAGTGTGTTATAAGGGTTTGCAACCACTTTAAAGAAGTCTTGCCATCATAAATGTATGAAAATGGATAGTTTGTAAACAAAACAAAAAAATGAAAATTGGTCAAACTCCATTAATCAGTGTATGCCTTTTCATGAAAACGCCCCCATAGCAACTTGTGGGGGCCTGGACCAGTTTAGAGGATTCTTCCAGATTATGCTTTAATTTGAAATCACTGACCTGCTGATATCACAACATACTATGCCTACGCCTTATCAATCGGCAGGTATAGAGTTGTGCCAGGCTTTAAAGCCCAAATCTGGGCAACAAAGTTTCCCCATGCAGTGGGCCTGTGTCCATGTTTCACAGGTTAGCTGCTTGTCTTTGTCTAGGGCAAGGGTCTCTCTACTCTCTAAACCAAGTTTGTCCTTCAAACTTTAGTGGGGGGCGCTCTGCGGCCAGTGGAAGTAGAAAATGTCCTGGCGTCAGAGGGATTTATTAGTGGGAGTAATAATGGCCCATCATTGTTGTCCGTAGGAGGAATGGTGCCCCATTGTCAGTGTCAGTGGTAGGAGCTATACCCTACTGTATGCTGACAGTAGGGGGAATATTGCCCCAAGGGGTGGATAAAAACATAGGTTCTCGTCCAGCCCCTGGGCTGCCCTTTGGAGAGCATTGGTCTAGAATGATGCTCAACACCTGCACAGAGGACCCACTAACAGGCCAGATTTTAAAGCGGAGTTCCATCCAAAAATTGAACACCACAGAGAGGAGGGGGAGATGCATCGCTGGACCCTGGGACAGGTAAGTGTCTGATTATTAAGCTGCAGTATTTGTAGCTGCTGACTTTTTCCTTATTTTTTATTTTTTTATTTTTTTTACGGCAGAACTCCGCTTTAAGTATTAGCTAGGGGAAATGCAGACTAGAATACTGTGATGTAATTCAGGTATCTTGCAAACCTGGCCCGTTGATGGGTTCTGGGGACAGGAGTTGAGAACCACTGGTCTAGGAGATGGGAGGACGTTGCAAGTAGATCTCTCTGTTCCCCAAACGCAAAACCAGTCCCTGTTGCTCCAGCCCTCCCCGCGGTCTTGTGCGGTGGCCTGTTCCTGACGTCGCCATGCCCATAGACCTACTCTGGGGAGTGAGAATGTTAGGAATAGTCCACCTTTGGATTATGGGGGAGCGCTGTTTTCTGGTGGAGCACAGGATCGGGTGAGTGTACAGCTTTCCCCCCACCGAGCAGTTGACCCGGACAGTGTGGCCCCACCGCATGAACTCTTTTTAATTGCCCGGAATTGGGCTTTAAGCCTCCAGGAAACCCATCCGTCTTAATAGACAGCGGGCACTATAAGGTCTAGGCATTTAGCCATGTGACTGCTAAGAGGACAATCCAAACTCTAAATCCACTCTTCAGCAGAGATCACATGACCAATTGCCAAGTTTTAAAACACATGATCAGACAGGAGAAAACCTGGGTTCGGTATTTGCTCCAGGAAAGTTAAACATTTTAGTCTTCTAAATTTTCTTTTCCAACAACCTTTGAATCTAGGTCCATTTTATTAGCAAATCTGAACCTTTACACAGAGGCGTGTTACATTTCTGTCCATAATTTAATTCTTGTTGCTTATTTGATCTGGTCTGTTTGTTGCTGTGAAGATCTGTTGCATTACTGATTTTAACAAAAAAAGTTTTTTTTCTTAAAGGATCAAACATGCAAATATTGTGTCGCTGGAGGACATCTACGAGAGCCGCAGTCACCTTTACCTCATAATGCAACTGTAAGTATTGCATGACCCCAAGAGCAGTGACGAAAAGTAGTGTGTGGTAACCCAGGACAGCCAATCGGCATGTGAAACCCGACTGCCAGGGCTTTCTTCACTTTTGTCAGTCCTTGCTCTTTGCACTACACTATAAAATGTATTTTATTATGTAGGTTTGTGGTGCACCAATGCCCCCTGCTGGCAGTCAGTAGTTATTGCCAAAAAAAGCATTTCAATTTTAAAGTGGCTGTAAGCCACTGCATTTTTTATTTATTTTTTGTCTTGTAATCTGCAAGGTAATGTCATAATGTGCCAGTATGTAAGGTAAGTGGCTGCAGCAGATGCTGATCTTTATCAGACATTTGGGACCATGGCTAAGAACTGCACATGCACCAGGTTGTTTATGCTTGTGTCCTCTCTAAGCCGGTGTTTTGCTGAGAAAGGTCCCCCCCAGCGGATAATGTCCCCCCTGTACTGTGCAGGCGAAGCGCTTGCGCAGTAGGAACCACAATGGAGCCGCCGAAAATAGCCGAAGCTGAACACCTGTGAATCAGCTGTACATGGCGCCTGTAACAGGGCCCCTCGCGGGCTCGCTTCGCTCACAGCACTTCGGGCACAGCCTCGCTGCGCTCGGCATATTTATATTCTAACTCTGTCCACTTGGATGGTGGGGGTTTGAACCTGGACTCGGGGCAGAATGTAGTGTGCAGGCGCCATGTAGAGCTGACGATCAGCTGTTCATCTTCAGAGACTTTCGGCAGCTCCGTAGTCATTCATACTGTGCAAGCGCTGCGCCTGTGCAGTACAGGGGGGACATTATCTGCAGGGGGACCTTTTTTTCAGCAAGACACTGGCATCTCAGTCCAGGAAGTAATTACCTTGGAGGATCCCTGATTTAAAATGGCTGTCCTTATGGAGAGAAAAACAAATTAAGGCATTGCCGGGGGAAGTACTGCGATCTCTGTTGGAGGTTATTACCTGGAAGTGTTCCTCGCACATCGCTAAGATTTTTCATAATAAGATTAATGCATGCTATCTGATTGGGCCACACTACAGTTATGGAGTGCTATGAATGACCTGGTATTGCCTTGTTGCAGGGTGTCTGGTGGGGAACTGTTTGACAGGATTGTAGAGAAAGGCTTCTACACGGAAAAAGACGCTAGTCAGCTTATTAAACAGATCCTGGACGCTGTGAAGTATCTGCATGACATGGGGATTGTACACCGAGATCTGAAGGTGAGATTGGCCTTTTCTTTTCCTTAAAGCTGAACTCCAGGCAAGCAGTTGGCTACAGATTTGAATCCTAAAGATGAGCTTGTCCTTCCAATGTAAAGAGACTAAAGTCTGTGCAGCTAGTCTTGTGATTTCAGATGGTGCAGTCAAGGCGGATGACTCCTCTATTCACTGGGTCCATTTTGGAGCTTCCAGTGTTTTTTCTCCATTCAGCCAGCATTATAAGCCGTAGCCAGTGAGCAGGGAGTTAATGTGTAGTAAGTTGTCGGCGCTGAAAGTGTAGTGTAGCAAGGATATGTAAATCACATGTCTGGCTGAACAGAAGTAAGAGTCCTTTGGCAGTGAAAACTATTAACAGACTGTATATGCATTTTAAGATGGAACTGTCACCATTGCTTGCTCCTCAACATTGCTTTTCTTTTTTAATAAGGCTTTTAACTCCTTTGCTCACTTTGACTTTACAGAAAGTTAAAGGAAAATTAGTCGGCAAATATTAGTAACCAGTTACTTAAAGGGACACTAAAGGTTCAGTTTTTATATTTTTTTAAAATAACAAACATATCATACTTGCCTCCACTGTGCAGTTCGATTTGCACAGAGTGGCCCCAAACCTGCTATTCTGGGGTCCCATTTCGGCTGTCTCGGCTCCTCCCTGCAATAGATAACCCCTTTTTGGGAAGCTTTCACGGGGGGGGGGTACCTTGCAGGCGCGCCCCCGTGTTATACCCACGGCGTACATAGCCGCCGAGTGTATGCCTTGTCCCTGGATATGTTTGACAGCAGCGGGAGCCAATGATTATATCCAATGAGGAGCCGATCAGCCATAGGGAGAATGACACGGGATCGCGCCCACAGAGATTCGGGGCTCAGGTAAGTAAATCGGGTGCTCGTGGGGGCCGTAGAGTGCAAGGTGTTTTTTCACGTTAATGCATAGGATGCATTAAGGTGAAAAAACATAAAGCCTTACAATCCATTTTAAAGCAACTGCTAGAATAATGTCAAAGAAAGATCTTTGTAAAGAAAATGAAGAACTTAGAATATTTTTTATTTTTTAATGCCTCAAACACCCGGACATTTAAAAAAAAAAAGGCTGTAAAGCTAGTACTGACGCCAGGAAAAAACTGCGTTAAAAACTTGATTATATCTGCATTTTGCATTGATGTCAATGAGCGTTTAGTAGCACTATCTTTCAGCCGCGTTTCTCTGCCTCTATTCAAAATCGATGGTTCTCTATGGGAGCTCATTGATTTGAATAGAAGTCGCACCAAAAGTCGGATCAAGCCACAAAAGCTCAAACGCTGCTGTAAAAATATCCATGTGTGAGGCCTTAGGCTCATACATGCTTAGTTGGAAGCAGCATCGGTCCCCTACCAGCTTGAAGACAGAGAACCAAGCAATTAAACACCACCAATCAATATTTTCTCAGAGCTACGTGAGCAGAGAGCTGGTGACTGTCGGTCACAGTTCTCTGCTCTGCCCCCTTGCGCTCACTGGCGTGCTGGGCTGTGGATGGGGGTGGGAGTGGTAAAGCTCAGGTCTTCAGCACTTAACTGGTGCTGAGCTGGTTTCCCATCCAGGGTTGTGGGAGAATCCCGACTAGATTGTCGCAATCTTTCCCCAACCCGGACTGGCTCTGACGTCGGCTGCTGAAAATGGGTCACAGGAGTGCAGAACAAACTGCACTCCTGTGATCCGCAGAAGTGCAGCCAAACAAGCTTTGGCTGTACGTCTCCATCAATGCTTACCTGTCCATTGCCCATGCCATCTATTTTCATTCCAATAAAGAGCTACAGTGGCTGAAAAATATTCAACATCTGATGCTTCCAGTTGCCTCAATTAGGAGATGAGGATGCGTTCGCAAATTAGCCATTTTCCTTCCCCCCCGGTGTCATGTGACTCGTTGGTGTCTCAGGTGTGAATGGGGAGCAAGTGTGTGAAATTTATCGCTCACTCTTTCATACTGGTCACTGGAAGTTCAACATGGCACCTCATGGCAAAGAACTCTATGTAGAGAAACCATTGTTTTTTTCAGATCCTCAGAGGGCCTAGGCTATAAGAAGATTGCCAAGACCCTGAAACTGAGCTGCAGCACAGTGGCCAAGACCATACAGAGGTTTAACAGGACAGGTTGCACTCAGAACAGGCCTCTCCATGGTCTACCAAAGAAGTTGAGTGCATGTGTTCAGTGTCATATCCAGAGGTTGTCTTTGGGAAATATATGTATGAGTGCTGCCAAGGTTGAAGGGGTGGGGGGTCAGCCTGTCAGTGCTCAGACCATACACCACACACGGCATCAAATTGGTCTGCATGGCTATTCTCCCAGAAGGAAGCCTCTTCTAAAGATGATTCTCAAAGCCCACAAACAGTTTGCTGAAGACAAACGGATTAGGGACATGGATTACTGGAACCATGTTCTGTGTTCTGATGAGTCCAAGATAAACTTATTTGGTTCAGATGGTGCATAGCCTGTGTGGCGGCAACCAGGTGAGGAGTACAAAGAAAAGTGTCTTGCCTACATTTGAACATGGTGGTGGGAGTGTCATGGTCTGGGGCTGCATGAGTGCTGTGGGCACTGGGGAACTACAGTTCATTGAGGGAACCATGAATGCCAACATGTTCTGTGACATACTGAAACAGAGCATGATCCCCTCCCTTCAGAGACTGGGCCACAGGGCAGTATTCCAACATAACTACCCCAAACACACCTACAAGACGAACCACTTCCTTGCTGAGGATAAAGGCAGTGGACTGGCCAAGCATGTCTCCAGACTTAAACCCTATTGAACATCTGTGGGACATCCTCAAATGGAAGGTTGAGAAGCGCAAGGTCTCTAACATCCACCATCTCTGTGATGTCATCATGGAGGAGGGGGAAGAGGACTCCAGTGGCAACCTGTGAAGCTCTGTTGAACTCCATGCCCAAGAGGGTTAAGGCAGTGCTGCAAAATAATGGTGGCCACACAAAATATTGACACTTTGGGCCCAATATTGACATTTTTACTTAGGGGTTTAATTAGTTTTGCTGCCAGCAGTTTAGACATTAATGGCTGTGTGTTGACTTATTTTGAGGGGACAGAAAATGTACACTGTTATACAAGCTGTACACTCACTACTTTACATTGTAGCAAAGTGTCATTTCTTCAGTGTTGTCACATGAAAAGATAGAATATTTACAAAAATGTGAGGGATGTACTCACTTTTGTGTGTAATAAATATATTTTATTAGTTTTTATTACACATAAACCTCTTCTTTATTGGGGATGGAGGAGAATATACTTCAGTTGATGTCAGCAGAAGAGAGGAGGAAAGGACTCGCTCATTCATTCATGTGAATCCTAGAGGCATTAATATAGACAGCTCGGCTGTGACAGACTAGGTATCTCTTGAGCTTTGTCTGACAGGAGATCCCAGCTCCCAGCACTGTTCCAATTAACGAGTGCCAGAGCAGAATTTAGTATCCATGCCTTGTATCCCTGCAGAGAAGCCGCCAAGGTCTCCCCCAGATCCATCAATTGCAGGGAAGGCTTGTGCTGTAAACTAGATGTGTAAAGACACCAGGAGGCAAAACCTAGATGAACTGAAAGCCATTTTCACCCTCCATTTGACTTTGATTAGTTGGGTGATTGATCAAGTTCTTTCAAATATTTTTACAAAATATGCATCCTTTGTTTGTGACTTGTTGGTTTCCTTTGCATATCTGTATAAAATGCTGTTTGATATACACCACATGGCAACAGAATGGGGAGATTCTTCAAAAATTAGAGCTACAGTCTCCTAACCAAAAATTGAAATCAAACATCTTAGTCAAATTTAATGCTGCAAGTCATAAAAATATAACCATTTCTAGAACTGTCCACATATGTACTTGCCAGATCTTTTTTTTTTCTCTCACCTCCTGGAATGCTGGCATTGGCCATCGCGGATGTGGATCTGAGGTCTGCTCTTATGCATTTCTGGTATTCTGTGCAGCTGGCTATCCAACATGCCCCTCCCATTCACAGTAATGACACTGCGCGGTGCACTTAAGCTTAGAATGCCCAACGAATCCTGGGATCTGTGACCCAGATATGCCAGCAGTCAACAGCATAGGCGGATTACGTCACTTGCCTAAGAGGCGGCAACCGGAAGTCCCAGGGAAAGAATAAAGTACTTTCACATAAAATTTAAATTTTTTTTATCATCCATTGATAGCAGACCTATGGATTGGCCGTTAGGATGAACCAAACTTTGGAAATTGAGTGAAGTTCCATTTAATTTCAGGTGCTTCCACTGAAGGTTACTGTTAATGTCACAGCAACGTTTTAGGGTATATACTCTATCACAAAAAAAAAAACCTGGTTTAGAACTCCAAAAATGCCAAAATACGGTATGACTTAGTTTTTGGACAGATCTTTTCGTACACGTTTTTTGGAGTAGAGTTCTAAACGAGGGTTTTTTTTTTGTTTTTTGTTTTTTTTATGATGGAGTATGTACTACAGAATAGTTACCTGTGACTCCTCCTGGTATACAATTTCAGAAGGTCGGGACTTTAAGGTGTCTCTAGCAATTGTAGCTAACATCTTGGGGTATGCTGCATTCTGAACTGGTCCCAGGCATGGTTTAGCCCATTGGCCAGTTCGATTGTGTGAGTCCTCTGAACTGTGGCCAGTTAAGCAAATCGCACCCAGGACCATTTGCAACAGGTGATTCCAGGTGCAGTTTGCTTCTGATCCAGTATGGTTTTCTGCGGTATGAATGCAAGCTCTACCAGAGGACATTTCTCTCCATAGAGAACTATGTAATGAAAGGGGGATTGCTGCTCTGGTTAGCAGGGAAGTGTGCACGGGAAAACGTCCAAGTGTTCCTGGGACCACTTCCTTTATAATCCAGTGTGAGTGCCGACCTACTGGAGGGGGGTGGACAAGTGGACCCTGGCATGGTTCACGTAAAACAGTCCTAGTTTGAGCGATCCTTAGATGACTGTGCACTTCCATCCTTGTAGCAAGTTTGAGGAAGGCCTTTTTCTGTTCGAACGTGTCCTGCAGAAAGTCAGTTCCATAAAGATTTGTTTTAGGAGTTTGGTGTGGAGAAAACTCGAGTGGCCTACACAGAGCTCTGACCTCCAACTCTACCGAACGCCTTTGGGGTGAACTGGAGCTGTGGGTTGCACGCCAGGTCTTCATCCACCATCAGTACCTAACCTCACGAATGCTAAGTTGGCATTCCTAGAGGAGTGGAGGCTGTTATAACCTCAATGGTGGTAGGGGAAACTCCATATCCATGTCTGTGTTTTTAGCATGGGAAGTCCAACAAGGTCATGTAGATGTGGTTAATAGATGTCAAACTGTTGGCCATGTGGTGTAGATACCAGCTTTTTGTCATAACCTACAACAGTGATGGCGAACCTTGTCACCCCAGATGTTTTGGAACTACATTTCCCATGATTCTCATGCACTCTGCAGTGTATTTGAGCATCATGGGAAATGTAGTTCCAAAACATCTGGGGTGCCAAGGTTCGCCATCACTGACCTACAACAAAACAAAACCCAAGTTTGGAAAATCAAGGCAAGACTTTAGGTGGGAAAGTAAAAAACAATAACGCTAATGGAAAGCATATACAAAGCTAAAGTCTGCAAGTGCTGTAAAGACACCAAAGCTCTTTAATGTGAACCTGCACTCTGCCTCGGTACATCTAAAATGAAGGAACATCTTAAAAATCCTGTGCTTTCCCTCAATGCAGTGTTCAGTACATGAATAACCAATTTTGTGAAGAGTGGGGGGGGGGGGGGGGTACACAGCCCTCTGTAAATTTTGACTAGCTGTAGAGCACAAATTGAAAAGTACACAGGAGAAACTAATAGTATTAGTAGTACTAGTATTGGATGAGGGAGAGTGCTGTGGGAACAAGTTTTCCGTGTTTATGGTACTATCTTTAAAGTTGACCAGCTACTTGTCAGGTATTTTCAAGGTGCAGGTTCATTTTAACAGGAAGCTATTGTGTGACATTTTTCTGAAAGTAATATTCTAACAATTGTTGGTGTAATTTTACTACTTTTACCTGTTTACATTTCCATGTGTGG
This sequence comes from Lithobates pipiens, assembly GCF_037356315.1. Classification (NCBI taxonomy): domain Eukaryota; kingdom Metazoa; phylum Chordata; class Amphibia; order Anura; family Ranidae; genus Lithobates; species Lithobates pipiens. The sequence goes on from NW_027507785.1 coordinate 66,099,992, forward strand.
ATCCTTTTGTATGTCATTTGTAAATGTTCCCACTGTGTATTAAGGAATATGATTTGTATTAGCAGTTCCGTCATTTGCTCCTTGGAATTGCTCGTAATATTGTATAATCTGAATTGATTTCCTCTATTGTCTTTTCCTCCATACAGCCGGAGAATTTGTTGTACTACAGTCTGGATGAAGATTCCAAAATCATGATCAGCGATTTTGGACTGTCCAAGATAGAGGGATCCGGAAGTGTCATGTCCACGGCCTGTGGGACACCTGGATATGTAGGTTAGTATGCTCTCAGTATGATGGTCATAGAGGGGTGCTAGGTGTACCACCATTGGCTTCTCTTCTCAGGTAGTAGGTAGAGATGTTTTTGGGTAGTGGTTTTACTCATCTGGTTGGTATTGGCCACGGAACATTTGACCTCACAGCTGCATTATTTACAGTCTTGGTCAACTCCATTTCATTGTGACCGACAACATTTCACCATTTACTTATGAATAGCAGAAATGCATCAGCCAACCTCTCCTAATGTCTGAAGTTCTCATGGTGAGAGTAGTAAGGACAATCTGGGGCTTTAACCTTGATGTCGGTCCCTACATTCTATACACCCAGTGCTGGGGGGGGGGGGCCTTACCATTTTACTGTAATACTTTTTCTGTAGCTATGCAGTGGATAGATTATTAGCATCTATGAAAGTAAAAACTAAATGTGATGTTTGTTTTTCTATAACATTATGTTTTTTCAAAAATTACAGGTAAACTAAAAAGCAAAATTAACCACAACTCAAATTTAATTTTTTTCCCCTAAAATATCAAACATGTGAGACTTACCTGCTCTGTCTAATGGTTTTGCACAGAGCAGCCCCGTTCCTCCTCTTTTAGGGGTCCCACCCCCTGCGCACCTGGCTCCTCCCTCTGAGTACACCCCATGCAAACCGCTTGCTAGGGGGATACTCGTGCCGGTTCGATCCTGAGCTGCACTGTGTACGTCTATTGACAGTGTGGCTAGGCCCCAACCCCGCTCCCTCCTCGGATTTGCTTGACAGCAGCAGGATCCAATGGTTCCCGCTGCTCTGAGTTCAATGAGGAAGATGAGAGAGAGCATTTCTGCTGCTCTTGTGCACAGGGCTGGACGCGGATCTGCTCAAGTAAGTGTTTAGGGAGGCGCAGGGGTGGGTGCTGCACCTAAAAGGTTTCTTACTTTAATGCAGAGAATGTGTTAAGGTAAAAATCTTTTAGCCTTTACAGCCACTAGCAAGCAGTTTGACCTAAATTTATTAGTTACTCAAAATCCTTACATAAAGGCACCGGACTGGCTCACAATCGTGAAAGCTTAAAAAAAATCAAATGGATGGCTGCACACTGTTGTAAGGAAATTGGAAGCTCTGAACAATAATCCACAAATCTGCACTAAACCCCAGATACGTGGCCTGACGCATTTTGCGCTAAAGAGCTCTTATAACACATCTGAGAGCAACTACCATCACACACTTGAGTTGCACAGCAGAGCTCAGTGGCGGCCCATCCATATGGGGTGCAGGGGCGACCCACCCCCCCCCCCCCCCCCCAATCCATGCACCTGGCTCTTAATCTACATGCGGGTCGCTGGACGCATGGATTGCAATGGGGGTTTATTTTTAGAAGCACAGAGGTTCTAATAGGCTTCAAAAAAGGGTGGGCTCGGGGCACAGAGCCCACCCAGTTGTGTGACAATGGCGAATTAATATTAGCTATTGTCGTCCTGGTTCTCCTCCCAGCCAATCCGGAAGTGGGTCCTGAGACCCGTCACCCAATTAGGCGAGAGGAGAAGCGTTCCTATTGGCTACCAGGGAGGAGGCAGGCGACGAACGGCTAAAGCCGTCGTAATGCTAAATAGACGATGTTGCAGGTGACCCGACCGGGAGGGGTATGGCTGTATCATTTTTTGGGTTTAAGCCCTAGTTCACACTAGTGCGTTTTGACATGTCAAATGGGCGGCAATTGCCAGCAATCGCACTTTCCCAATCGGTGCGATGCTGCTTTTGCGGCACCGCACCGATTTTCAAAAAATAGTTTCTGTACTACTTTTTGCAATTTTGGGCTGCGATTTACATTAACATATGTGCAGAAACCTACACAGATGTCTCTGAAGTAGCGGCCGAAATCGGGACTGACATGCAGGAGTGAAATCGTGCGAGTTCAGCTTAACTCGCACGCCTTCATTCCCACAGCTCAGTGTGAACCTGGGCTAATACTGCTTTAAATAGAAGGTAATGCATGTGTGTTTACCTCCACTGAGTACCCAGCAGCATTGGTGTAAAAAGTTCTAGTCTACTCTAGACATTATCACCTTGTTCAAAGTATGGCTAAACTCGACATTTTCTTTAGTTTTGGATCGAGTAGAAAGGGTTAAATCCACGTTGGTTTTCTTTTTCCCATCTGTGTTCCATCTTGTGATTTCCTTTCCCCTCCTGCCCTGAAGGCATCACAAATTGGAAATCCCTTTATAATTGTCACCAGAACCGTTATCACTAATAAAAGTAGTGCATGCATTACTTTTGGTGCGATTTCAGCTCATTAGCATTGCACAGAACTGCACGTGAATCGCACAGGAACACAAAACTCGTTCCTGTGCAATTCCTGGTGTGAACCGGACCTGAGCTGGGTGGAAGATTATCGGCTGAACATTCACTTAGTCCTATCAGATGCAGTGACTGTTCTGATACTCAGGCAGCCACGGGTGCCACCTGCCTGAATACAATAGCCGGCAGTGGAGATCCCTCCATCCATGATGATTGTGTGGATGTGGGAATAGATTGATGGGGCTGAATGAGAGAAAATCAAGCCATGTATGGCCAGCTTTGGTAATTGGTTTTAAACGTGTATATGCATCTTTTCTTTCAGCTCCTGAGGGTTTTAGCTCAGAAGCCGTACAGTAAAGCGGTGGATTGCTGGTCGATTGGCGTCATAGCATACATCCTGTAAGTAATGCTTTTATTTCACCCAAATCACTTCCTTATGTCTGGAAAAGCCCTACTAAAAGCTGGAGATTGTGTGAGGACCGATCTACTTCCCACACAATGTGTATGTGATCATAGCTGATCCCAGGCACGGTTTTTGGATTCATGGCCATGTCCATGGGTTTTATTGTCAGGCCAGGCAGAGAGTCACATATATTACCAAAAGTATTGGGATGCCTGCCTTCACACTCACATGAACTTTAATGAGATCCCAATCTTAGTCCGTAGGGTTCAATATTGAGTTGGCCCACTCTTGGCAACTTCAACTCTTCTGGGAAGGCTGTCCACAAGGTTTAGGAGTCTATGGGAATGTTTGACCATTCTTCCAGAAGCGCATCTGTGAGATCAGGCACTGATGTTCTACAAGAAGGCTGGGCTCTCTCCGCGCTTTTTCATCCCAAAGGTGTTCTATCAGGTTGAGGTCAGGACTCTTTGCAGGCCAGTCAAGTTCCTCCACCCCAAACTCTCTCATCCATGCCTTTATGGACCCTTTGTGCACTGGTGTGCAGACATGTTGGAACACGAAGGGGCTATCCCCAAACTGTTCACACAAAATTGGAGGCATGAAATTGTCCAAAATGTCTTAGTATGCTGACCCTAAAAGTTCCCTTCACTGGAACTAAGGGGCCAAGCCCAACGCCACACTATAATCCCCCCTCCTCCACCAAATGATTTGGAGCAGTGTACAAAGCAAGGTCTATAAAGACATTGAGCTAGTTTGGTGTGGCACAACTTCACTGGCCTCAACCCGATAGATCACCTTTGGGATGAGTTAGAGTGCAGGCTGTGAGCCAGGCCTTTTCCGCCAACATCAGTGCCTGATCTCACAAATGTGCTTCTGGACGAATGGTCA
>NW_027507785.1:66704033-66874033 GCF_037356315.1 Lithobates pipiens
GCTCCCACCATCCCTGTGCTGTGCTCATTATGAGGGGCTCCCACCATCCCTGTGCTGTGCTCATTATGAGGGGGTCCTACCACCCCTGTGCTGTGCTGATTTCCTGGGTTTTTAACTTCATCCTAACGAATAATCATAATTATTATGACAATATTAACAAACATTCTTATTTTGTCAGATTCTGAATCTCCCATCGACTACCAGTACCAGTACCACTGCCATATTAAAAAAGGTCATTTTCCCAACCCTCTCTCAGCAGCAGAAGAAAACCTCTGATTGGTCAAAAAAAAACACCAGTCACGCTTACGTTGTAACGGAATTTGGATCCAAAATTCGTCAACAAAATTTAATATTTCGTATACAATTCGGAACCATAGAAATTTCTATTTCGGATGCTTACGAATGGATGAATTTTCAATTCGTACGAAACGAACCACACATGTCTACAAGCTGACAGACTGCACTGTCCACTGTTAACTCTTTTCTGTCAAGACTGGAAGTTGAGGGAAGCGGCAAAGAGAGAGCAGGAGCCCGGAACCATTGAAAGTTGTAAGTGCTTGATAAAGTGCTCCGTGTGTTACATTGAGGGTTTAATACTATATTAAGTGTAACTAACGGGAAAATAAATGTGTAATTATATAAAACCAATCCTTGCGCACCCCTTATTATTTGTGTGTCTCCAACCCCTATATGCTCATAAATGCTCTATCAATATCTGTTCTATCAACAAATATCACATTCCATGACCATTAATATCCATTATACTGTATATATCCAGTGAAACACAAGATTATGGATTCTCACAGCAGCAAGCAATAGTGTAATGGCGCGTACACACGGTCGGAGAATCCGTCGGAATGCGTCTTATCGGACCGTGTCATCAGATAATCCGACTGTGTGTGGTATGCATCGGACTGATTCCGTCCGAATCTCCGCCGTACCCAATTTTCCAACATGTTGGAAATATTTCCCGACCAACTGGGCCGGTCGGACGTAATCCGATCATGTGTAGAGAATTTTGATTGGACCAAGTGCCACGCATGCTCAGATCAAATTCCTACATCAAAGCTATTGGCTACTAGCCTGAATGTAGTCCCATCGTAAAGAAATTACGTCATCACGTTCTGAAAGATCAGATTTTTCGACAACTTAGTCCGACCGTGTGTATGCAACAGTTTCGGACACAACCCGTCAGACTAAATTTGACGGACAAAATCCGACGGATTTGGTTGTGGAAATCTGCGACCGTGTGTACAGGGACAAAGAATCCATAAACCCCAACGTGATTGTAGCGCTCCTCATATTTATTCCATTATTGTTGAAAACATACAGAGAATGGAACATATCGAGAGGGTGAGAGCAGGGACACAGCAATGTGCTGCGGCTGCTTCATGGTCCAATCAAAATGCTGGGGGTGTGTTCTGGACCAGGATGTGCTGCTCTTCCTTCAGCTGAGGTCATGAACTTGGCTGTGCTGTCTGGCAGGGGTACCCAACTTACAGAAGTGGCTAAACAGAATTGAAATTCCTTTGGCAGTTCCTGTATATGCTTTTAAACTGTGTAATTACAGTGTATGCAGGATTTCAGTTTAACCACTCATGGATAGGTGACAATGTAGAGAGTTTTTTTTTTGTCCCAAAAGAGCTTATAAGTAGCATATTGGTGCCGTGTCATGCATTGGCATACAATGAAATTTCAATGCCAATCAAGATTTTTTTTTTTTTTACATTTTGGATAGACAGGAATGAGTCAAAAAACGTTTTTATTTCTGGCAATGAAGAAAAACCACCACAGAAAGAAAGTGATTCTGAAGCAAGATTTACTGAAGTCCTGTTGTAGCAAAAAAAAAGTTACACCAAAGTTCCATGGCCTTCTATTTTACGGTGACGGAGAGAGATAGAGGGGCGCCATGCTCTCCAAATGTTGACTTGAGTCAATCCTTCTTCAAGATCTATTCTCCTTGGTCTGGTTCTATTTTCATTGCTTTGTACAGTACCACCATAAACCAATATAATCACCCTTCACAAGGGCTACTTATGGAAGCCTGTGTGCTATGGTTTAACCACTTCACGGCCGCCCTATAGCAGTTTTTCTGCTATAGGGCGGCCGCTTTGCGCAGGATCGCGTATATACACCGTATTTATCGGTGTATAATACAGACATTCATTTTAAGAGGGACGTTTCAGAAAAGAAAAAAAAAAGTAACTTTGAAACAAAATAAGGGTCAATGCCCATCTGCAGCCTCACCATTGCCATCAATGCAGCCTGACCAATGCCCATCTGCTGCCCCACAAGTGCCATCAATGCAGAAGCCTCACAATTGCATATATATATATACACACACACACACAATATATGTGTGTGTGTATGTATGTATGTAGCGCTGGCTCCTGACGAGCAGGTGCTATGGTTTAGTTAACTTTCCTGAAACCACAGTTGGGTTTTGGGGCTAATTTTCAAAATTTCTGGTTTCAGTACCAGTCTAGCTGGGTTACACAGGGTTCTCCTTGACCGCAGGTGTCGTTGTCACCGCCAGCAAGGTTGAGAACGCAGTCTAGCTGGGTGTATTGAAGGCCACTGTCTTTCGGAACCAGCCCAGTGGGAGTGTTCTCCTGCTGTGCATTCTGGGAGGTTGTATTTAAGGTACTGACATCACATGCTTCGGGGTTCTGTTCTGCTCTGTCCAGAGAATATTTTCTGTCCGTTTGGCTCTGGTCCTCCTGACCAGCCCCCATGACCCTCCTGGCCTGGGGTACGGAGCCATGCATTTCAAGTCTCAGGGCTGGCTGGCCCGAGACAGCGCAACTGCAGGGACAGGCCTGAATGGATTTCGGGGCCTATTGATCCAAAGGTGGTCCGGTGCCGTCTCATGCAAGGGAGAGGCCCAGAGGCCCAACAACTGGAGAAACCCCAGGGGAGGACTCTTCGGGAGAAGGCCGTGCGCAAGGATGGCTTCTGTGAAGGAGCCTGGAGACTCAGTTGAAGGACACTATATGGATCTACACTCATACGGTATCACCGGAACGGCTGAGAGATACTCGTACTGTATGATAGCTCTTTAAATTTGTCTATGTCCCTCAGTAATGCTCATGTCTGTGGCAGAGACTTTTCTCAAATATCCTACACTCAAGTCTGTGGCAGAGTCTTTGCTTAACACCCTACCGGCTGCTAGGCCTAGTGAGAGAGGTCTATCCGGGGGTTGTAAAATCCAGCTGTGAAACAGTTGCTATTCTCTGGATTTTTCCTATAAGAGAGACTTTCCATTTTTGTAGTCTAAAAGTACCTGAGCTTAATCCTAACCCTCTACCCTTGTCTAAAGACTCTGTTTCTGGTTCAAATAACCCAAAAGAAGATTCAGTGTCAGTTTCCACATTTCTTTGGGCCATCTACCATGGAAAACCCTAGATCAGTGATGGTGAACCTTGGCACCCCAGATGTTTTGGAACTACATTTCCCATGATGCTTAGCTACACTGCAGAGTGCATAAAAATCATGGGAAATGTAGTTCCAAAACATCTGGGGTGCCAAGGTTCGCCATCACTGCCCTAGATGGAGAAGAGGTCAAGAAGGTAACGGTAAGCTCAGTAAAACCAGCAGCTCCTTCGGGGGTCAGTGCTATATATATATATATATATATATATATATATATATATATATATATATACACACACACACACACACACACACACACACACACACACATATATATATATATATATATATATATATATATACATATATACATACACACACACACACAAAAGAAAGCTCTATTTGTGGGGAAAAAAGGACTTTATTTGGGTACAGTGTTGCACGACCGCACAATTGTCAGTTAAAGTATTATCAATAAATCTGCTGAAGTTGGTCATCATGTGGATGGGTATAGAGGTGCACCCAGTATAAAAGTTAGTGACACTAGAAGGTATATTTAAGAAGTTTTTTGAAGATAATAGTTTACAGGCAAAGCCAGTGTGTTTAGGGGGGAAATGTCTCCCCCTTCCTCAGGGCTGTAATGGTGGGTGTCATTGAAACAGACCTGGTAGAACAGATGTAATTGTAAGACATCCAGTGCAAAAGTTGGTCAAACTAGAGCAGGGGTCTCAAACTGGCAGCCCTCCAGCTGTTGCGAAACTATAAGTCCCATCATGCCTCTACCTGTGGGAGTCATGCTTGTAACTGTCAGCCTTGCAATGCCTCATGGGACTTGTAGTTTCGCAACAGCTGAAGGGCCAACTATTTGAGACCCCCTGCACTAGGGTTGCCACTTCATCCCTTTAATCCAGGACACACATTACAAAGGTTCTGCATTATATCAGCCTCAGAACCTGTGTAATTCATATGTGTCCTGGATTTAAGGGATGATGTGGCAACCCTACCCTGCACTAGAGGGACATCCCTCGTCTGCATAGGCAGTTTTTTTGGTAAAGGTGAAGTATGCCTTTAAAAATGTGTATTTTTCTGTGTCCACGTTGGAGTGATTTCTCACCACTTCCTGTCCTGGCAAAAAGTAAGGGACAATCTCTCCAGTACAGTGGCACAGATGGCACTAAACATTGAAACGGGCTCCAACCATTCCCCATTCTATCCAAAATAAAATGTTTGGTTGGGAAATGGGCTGGAAGAGTTGAGCCCCGTACGCACGACCGGATTTTCCAACGGGAAATGTTGGATGTTAGACTGTTAGCGGAAAATCCGACAGTGTGTATGCTCCATCGGACAATTGTTGTCGGACTTTCTGCCAACAAATGTTGGCTAGCATGTCTTCAAATTTTCCGCCAACAAATGTGTGTTGTCGGATTTTCATCATAATGGAGAATTAACATTCGTGATGTGGAAAAATATGAAATCTCCAAATGCAGCGCACATTCTCTTCTTCTTTAATGGGATAATAATGAAGCTGCTTTGCTGGTGATACTGATGGAGTTATTGCAAACAAATTTTCAAAGGCTTTTTTTCTAGTGATATCAAGAATATTATTTATTTTTTATTTTTATTTGGGCAAGTTGCCACAGCACCATTATCCTGTAGTTTTTAAGATCAAAGATACAACTATGGAAGACGTCCTCTCTAAAATATCTGGGGGTACATCTTACTCCGTCCTATGAGACTCTATACAAAGCTAATTTCCCCCAACTTTTTAGGGACATTAGGGCGTCCCTGGCCAAATGGAAATTACTAAAACTGTCCCTCTTTGGCAGGTTAGCGACCATTAAGATGACCATCCTCCCTAGACTTCTCTACCTCTACGAGACTCTGCCAATCCCTATCCCTCTGGCGCACCTTAGGTCGCTCCAGGGTGACCTTCTACGGTTTTTTTGGAACTATGGAAGGCACCGGTTAGCACGGTCTGTACTATTTGCCCCACGCTATCAGGGGGGTCTAGCCTTCCCCAATATAACCAAATATTATTTAGCGGCCCAACTTAGACCGATAGCTTCGTGGAGTACGCTACACGCCTATAGCCGCTGGTCCCAAATCGAGAAGTTGTGGCTGGCCCCTACGCATCCTAACTCCATGTTGTGGAGCACGGAAATTAGCCTTAGTAAATATCAAACATTGGGACCAATAGCGTTGGTTCGCACTTTATGGCTCCGCTCCAAAAAAGTGTATCCGCTGTCCTCACCAGCCTCCCTGGCCACCTCTTTTTTGTTCACTCCCAATGTTCCGGATAGTCTGACATCTCGAATGTCCCAACCCTGGTTTAGTAGAGGTCTCTTTCGTTTTGGTCAGCTGGTGGACACTAGGACTAAGTTACTTCGATCATTCCAGGAATTAAAGGATTTATATGATTTACCTAAACAAGCATTCTATAGCTACCTGCAGATCCGCCATTTCGCACAATCTTTTACACCGACCCTACATTTCTCCCCTGTAACTGAATTTGAAAAAGTATGCCTGGAGGGCTCATCTCCGAAGGGCATGATTTCACGTACCTACCAAATTCTAATAGCGGATTCCTCTTTGACGGGTCCGCGGCACGCGTATATGGATAAATGGGACAGGGATTTGGGGGAGGCCGTGCCCTTGGAGACCTGGCAGCGGGTCTGGTCACGTGCAGCTAAAAGCTCCGTTTGCACTTTATATAAGGAAAATCAATACAAGGTTATGCTGCATTGGTATCAAACTCCGTCCCTGCTCCATTCTATTTACCCCTCCGCGGACTCCCGCTGTTGGCGCTGCCGTAGTGCAGTTGGGACACTGTTCCATATTTACTGGACTTGTCCACGAGTTGTCCCCTACTGGGAAATGGTTAGGACCTTATTATGTACCATTTTTGAAGCACGAATACCGTTAGACCCCAAGCTCTTTCTCCTGGGCCTACCTCCTGCCACATTGTCCCGATCCTCCCAATTCCTGTTAGCCCACGTGCTGACGGCTGGGCGCTGCCTAATTGCCCTAAAATGGAAGAAACGGGAGATTCCTTCACTAGTGGAGTTACACACTAGAATTAGAGACGTCAAGCGTATGGAATATCTTACAGCTTCCCTAAATAACACGCTTGACAAACATAACAAGGTATGGGATCTTTGGGATAAGATGGAGGCACCCGCCTTCTGAGTGTGGAGGGGGAGGGGGCGCGGGGTAGGTGGGTCGGGGGGGCGTCCTTTACTTTGCTTTTCTTTCTTTTGCTTCCCCTTTTCATTTATTTCTTCTTCTTTATCTAAAAAGGTTTGTTAATTTGACCGGTAGCAGGCTGCAGGAATCTAACCCTCCCGGTAAATGAGTGTTATTGTATTGTAATGCTTGAGCTGATGCAATGCTATATTTTTTGCCTTTGCTTACTGTGGTCTGTGACCGCTTATTTCTACTACCTGTGCCTTAATGTTCCTTCTTTGATTTCTTTGTTTCACTTGAAATTTCAATAAAATGCCAGTTTTCAAAAAGATACAACTATGTTGGTGTCCCTTGTTGTCAGTTTTACATTGTATTTTTTTAAATGTAAAACACATAGCCAAGTATTATTCTGCACAATTTTTTTTATTGTGCATTAAAAAAAAAAATTAGACATGCTATCTGCCAATAGAACTTAACCAAAAAGTGCAATCTATGCATCCAAAAATATAGAAAATATACCAAATCAAAAAATTATTCAACCAAAAAAAAATGTCAAAGCAATAACTCCAAAGCCAATAATAAATAACACGTTATCTCCTCCGATTCCACAACATGTCTGGTTGACGAACGGCCGCTCAGAAACGGATTGAAAAGCACGAAATTAAAAGCGTGAAAATAAAAGCGCGAATCAAACACTCACCTAACTTCTACCAACACAAAATTAGCAGAAGGAGCCCAAAGGGTGGCGCTAAAGAGCTGAAAAACCGTAGTACGTCTAGTACGTCACTACGTTTGTAATTGTTGGCCAACATTTGTGTGACCGTGTGTATGCAAGACAAGTTTGAGCCAACGTCCTTCGGACAAAATTCCACGGTTTTGTTGGCGGAAAGTCCGATCGCGTGTACGAGGCATTACTCTTTTGGTCTTTCTTCCCTTGCGTTGGCTTTACAAACAGCACGCTAACAGGCACGCTCCGCCATGTAATTGCCATTACCCTAAAGCCTCTTCCTCCTTCTGAAGTGGCTTGTTTTCTTTCAAAGACGTTCCACCATACAGATAAATATGTGTATCCCATTTCCTATCTGTGAAAGATAAAAGATATTCATTTTGCAACCACGACTTTTATGACGCGAACAACCGAACCCATTCGCAGCCAGACGTTCTTTTAATCTAGGCAAGCACGACTCGTTCACCGGGAATGCACCTCGCTCACTGACTCATCAAGCCGACGCTGAATGAAGTTGTGAATAATGATGGACCTTGACTTGGAAATTTGATTCTATCTGTTGACTTGACAGTGGGGAGCCTTAGAAAATGTCACAAGCGTCTTGAATTTTTCATTGAAATCTACGATTCAGACGGTGCTAGGAGAAGGCAGTTTCATTTATAATTAGGCATAGGACTTCCGCTCTGCAGGGGAGAAGAGAAAAGACGAGTCGCTGATTTAAGGCAAACGGAGGAGGCTCACGCTTAAGACTCGTTGCATCTGAACTCATTGTGTAATACTAATAGAACAACCTTTACTATCATCTACAACCTTACTATTTAAAGCCCAAATCAAGTCAACATTTTAAAAACAAACATCTAAGTACACAGATCGAATACATATATGGGAGCTGTTCTACCAGCCAAAGCATTTGTATTTGTGTCCATGCAGTTCTGAGATTTACACAGCTCTATCCCCCAAAGTACAGTACTCTGGCGGGGGGACCCGATTCTGTGCTGCAGTTTCACGTTCACTTACAGTTCTCTTCCCCACCAGCAGCCTGTGAATGGACAATTAAAGGAGAAGCAGCGGACTGATAAGCTTATCTCTCTGTCACTCTCTTTTCCAATCTCTCTGTTGCACACCTGTAGGCAGGTGCAGTCAGCTACTTTGATGCTAGGTGGCTCTGTACCAGAATAGTGACTGGTTACAGCAGATAGGGGGAGATTTGCTAAAGCTGGTGCACATAGAATCTGGTGCAGCTGTGCATAGTAACCAATCAGCTTCCAGGTTTTATTGCCAAAGCTTGATTGAACAACTGAAGTTAGAAGCTGATTGGTTACTATGCAAAGTTGCACCAGATTCTGCATGCTCCAGTTTTAACAACTCTCCCCCATAGTGTCATCATTTACAGCATTCCAGCAGCGATGTCAGGGGTTAGTCAGCACGCATATACACTGCATTGTCAAAAGTATTGGGACACCTGCCTTTAAACGCGCATGAACTATTAATGGCAAGATCCATAAAGAGATGGATGAGCGAGTTTGTGAAGACCGGTCAGGTTCCTGCACCCCAAACTCGCCCATCCATGTCTTTATGGACCTTGCTTTGTGCACAGGTGTGCAGTCATGTTGGAACAGGAAGGGGCCATCCCCAAACTGTTCCCACAAAGTTGGGAGCAAAAAATTGGCCAAAATTTCTTGGTATACTGACGCCTTAAGGAGTACCCTTAACTGCCAACTCCTGAAAAACAACCCCACACCATAAACCCCCCCCCCCCCCCCAAAACCACCAAATGATTTGAACCAGTGCACAAAGCAAGGTCCATAAAAACATGGGTGAGCGAGTTTAGGGCAGAGTCCTGACCTTAACCCGATAGAACACCTTTGGGATGAATTAGAGCGAAGACTGTGAGCCAGGCCTTCTTGTCCAACACCAGTGCCTGACCTCACAAATGCACTTCTGGAAGAATGGTCAAACATTCCCATAGACCTACTCCTAAACCTTGTGGACGGCCTTCCCAGAACAGTTGAAGCTGTTATAGCTGCAAAGGGTGGACCAACTCACTATTGAACCCTACGGACTAAGACTGGGATGCCATTAAAATTCATGTGCGCGTCCCAATATTTTAGTAATATAGTGTATGTGGGCCAGCCATGGTGATGCAATAGAGCTAGAGGGCATAACATGACCTTTACTACCTCTAATGCCGTGTACACACAACCGGACTTTTAGACGGACTAGGTTCGACGGAATGAATCTGTCGGATATTACGATCGTGTATGGGCTCCAGCGGACTTTTCCCAAAAGTCAGACGGACCTAAGAATAAAACCTGTTTCAAATCTTTCCAACGGACTCGAGTCTGGTCGAAAAATCAGTTCGTCTGTATGCTAGTCCGACGGACGAAAAACGACGCTAGGGCAGCTATTGGCTACTGGCTATGAACTTCCTTATTCTAGTCCGGTCGTACGTCATAACATTCAAATCAGTCGGACTTTGGTGTGCTTGTGTGTGGCCAAGTTCGTTACTTCGCAAAGTCCATCAGAACTCCGCCGAAAGTCCATCGGGAAGACCGTCGGACCTAGTCCGTCGAAAAGTCCAGTTGTGTGTATGTGACATAAGTGATCCTAAAGGCCAATTATTGCAGTTTTGAATTTCTCCCAGCTTCACAACATTGATAAGGTTTTGCAGTTAGCCATTGAAACAGTTCCGCCAACAAAAGCTGTACACATTTTTGTAGTACTTTGCGCTTCTTTTCTGTGCAGCATAACATTGTGATGAACGTATAAAGCTTTAACACTGCAGCGCTGTCCTTGGTTGTATAATAAATAATTTATTCTTTTACATTTCATCTCTTTAGAGATGATGACAGATTGAATGACTCACCCGCTTCTCTCGGGGACCCTGATGGAGACATTTTTGCATTGAGTTCCCAGCTCCACCTACCTTCTACAACCATTATCAGAAGGTCTCACTGTCCCTTTTGGATTTTAAATGAATCTTACTTGACGTTAAAAAAAAAAATAAATAATGAAATTATTACAGCAGCAGAAGAGATGGAAGTGGGATTAGGGGAACGTTATACCTGGAGTACCTTAGAGGTATAAGAAGCTACTGTATAATTCAGCCTACCAGCATCTGCCCATCACGTTTAAATCATGTGTGGGTGGATTGATCCCCTAAGGTAAATGTATTTTTAGTGTAGATGTAGAGTTCACTGAATACCAGTATTAAAAGCATCCACTCTATGGCTGGAATTTCTATATCCCCTTCCTGATTGCAACATATAAAGCACGTTATGAGGCATGGTGCAAAAACTAGGAGCGTGCATCTCTATGCGCTTCTCATTTATTTATTTTTTTTATTACATTTTTTATTTTATTAGAATTCAGCTTAACAGACAACTAAGGAAAAAGGCATATGTCCATGTATAACATTTACATAATATCCAAAACTCTATATACACATATCAAAATATACTATTTAAAAATAAAAAAAATTAAAACAAGAGAAAAAAGGAGTAAAAAACACTTCCCCTCTTAACATACAATATATTATAAAAGTTGAATTTGCTCCGACACCCCCAGGGGAGGGCCCCAGCCTCTCCCTAGCTATGCATGTTCCTGATATTCTGCGCTTCTCATTCCCTGCCAGCACTGGTCCCTGGTATGTCTATGGGAAGGTTTGACCATTCATCCAGAAGCGCTTTTGTGGAGTCAGACGCTGATGTTAAAATGAGAAGGCCTGGCTCGTAGTCTCCACTTTAATTCATCCCAAAGGTGCTCTATCGGGTTAAGGTCAGGACTTTGTGCAGGCCAGTCAAGTGCCTCCACCCCAAACTTGCTCATCCATGGCTTTATGGACCTGGCTTTGTGCACTGGCACCTCAAAAACTGTTCCCACAAAGTTGTGAGCATGAAATTGTACAAAATGTCTTGGTATGCCGACGCCTTAAGAGTTTCCTTCACTGGAACTAAGGTGCCAAGCCCAACTTCTGAAAAATGACCCCACACCATAATACCAGCTTCCCCTAAATGATTTGGACCAGTGCACAAAGCAAGGTCCATAAAGACATGGATGAGTGAGTTTGGGGTGGAGGAACTTGACTGGCCTGCACAGTCCTGACCTCAAACCAATAGAACATCTTTGGGATGAATTATGCAAATACAAATGCGTTTCTGGAAGAATGGTCAAACATTCCCATAGACACACTCCTAAACCTTGTGGACGGCCTTCCCAGAAGAGCTGAAGCTGTTATAGCTGCAAAGGGTGGGCCAGCGCAATGTTGAACCCTAAAGACTAAGACTGGGATGCCATTAAAGTTCATGTGTGTGTGAAAAGGCAGGTGTCACAATACTTTTGGTAATATAGTGTATTCTTAAAAACTTGTATTGTATTTTATGTATTTTAAGTTTTTTTTTGTCCATTTGGCAGGTAACCTTCAATTTAGGATTCAATGATCTCTGGTCATGAAAGTTTTAGATTCATTCCACCAGGAGGGGAATAACGGGGACTGTTTTTGCTGAACTTCTTTTGAACATGCCAGCTTGCTGGCTTTGTCTGGCTTTACAAATTTCTGAGATGCCGAACAGAAACAAGCACTCAGATCAGGAATGTCAAAGTAAAGTCAGCTCTCCTACTCTGCATACTTGTTCCAGGCCAGTGACTCAAAAGACAAATTTTAGAAAGCAAAGTCAACAGATGCAGCTTCCATTCCTCCATAGAACAAATCTTTTTTAACACAACAAAATCAATGATGTGCAGAGCATAGTAATCCAAACTAACCAGCAGGAAATTCAGTTTACTGAGGATAAAAGTTGCTTTTTGGTTGGTTGAACCATCTGAAAGTTTGGGATTTTCGCACAAAATGGGATGTTTGCACAAAGAAAGGTGTACTTGTGGGGTACGGTGAATGCCAAAAAGGATACAGAATTCTACACCGAGACAAACAAGGTAACCATCATTAGAAGAAGAAGTGCAATTGTCAATGAAACTTCAGTGTGTTCACAATTTCATGGACTAACACAAATACTTCAAACTGAGGGAAATTCCACATCAGTGTCACATTAAGATTAGCAAAAAAGTGACACAGAAACAGAAATTAGCACAGGCAGTCCAAATGCTTTAAAAGAAGAAACCAGGTCAGACGAGGCTTCAATCAGAAAATCCACCAGATACAATAAAGGCATCCTATCCAAACATCAGTTCTATGTTGGTCACATAGCATTAAAACCAGAGCCAGATTCATGGGATGAGATGCAAAGACTTCCAACCCACAAGAAACAAAAGTGGATTAGAGCATTTGACAAAACCGCTTACAAGAAAGAGATTTATAGAACTAAAAATCTGAAATGGGACCAATATAAGGCATAGTTATTGAGTGGGGGTGTTGGAATACAGAATTGTATTTTGTACATCAATATTTAGTAAAGATCTTCAACCAGTAGATAGCAGTATTTATACATTTGTAGCTGTATCTATGGTATGCTCTATGTCTTTTCCCTGAATGGGAAGTTCCTGTTTTATGTCTACAGTTAAGCAGCAAAGCCCACGTGGACTCTGTACTGTCTGTTCTGTAGGGCTATATACAGCATTTCTAACACATAGTCCTGCAAAGGATGTGATGACACAGAGGGACTAGTGTCAGCGAAATTTGGCTGTCCACTGCCGGAGTGTGGGGGAGAAGAGGATCAACTAAGTAAAACGGTTTCTCTTCTCCCCTAGACAAGACAAGCTATTAACTTGAAAGGGATCATATTTTAGTTGGACTTTTTTACCTTAAAAAACCTTCAGTGTGAAGCTCCCCCCTCAGCCCCTCTAATACTTACCTAAGCCAGCGATGTGCACAAGACCCAAAGGTCTCCCGGGCCTCTTCGTCTTGATTAGCTGAGATGCAGGAGCCATTGGCTCCCGCTGCTGTCAATCACAGCCAGTGATATGGAAGCGGGGGTGAGCTGTGTCTCATAGATGCAGAGAGCCGGCTCGGGAGCAAGCACGCATTAGTGCCCCCAAAGCAAGCCGCTTGGTATGGGGGCACTAGGCAAGGGGGGGGGCCCAGAGCATGGGTGGGCACCACCATCTTGGACAACACGGAGAGGCCAGGCGTTACAGAGACCGCTCTATCCTTCACATTCCACTGCTTTCTACATCAGCACACAGGAGACCGAGAAGCAGCACAGATCTTGGCAGGGGTTGGTGCATCGGTGCCTGTCAGTGCAGCCCCATCAGCATACATCAATGAAGGAGAAAAATCACTTATTTACAAAAAAATTCAGTCTTTTTTTTTTCGTTTGTGTAGCAAAAAAATAAAAATGCAGCGGTGAAGAATACTACCAAGAGAAAGCTCTAGCTGTCTCAAAAAAATGATAAAAATATAAATTGGGTAAGGTGTTGAATGACCGTGCAATTGTCATTCGAAGTGCGACAGCGCTGAAAGCTGAAACAGGACTGGGCAGGAAGGGGGTGGCAGTCCCCAGTAGGCAAGTGGTTAAATATTATGTACTGAAAGGTTACATCTCAGAACCTTAGAAGGGATACCTGAATAAATTTGTCAGGGATGTGCAACCCCCCCCCCCACCCCTCCGCCCCTCCTCCCAGAATGTTTGGGACACAACTATACATAATGTCTTGCTGCCAATATAATAAGCAGTTAGGGGCCTGAACTCTCCAATATCAATCAAAAAATAGCTGACCCTTTAAATAGGCCCAGTTGTGTACCATACATAGATTGTTAGAAACTCCTCGGTGGCATGGAGCCATAAATGCTGACCTTTATGTTCGAAATGAATCTTGGCCAACCGCGGGCCTAAATTACATTCATGGTAATTGCTGTGTTTTAATAACCACATTTTTTTGCATTCTCTAAATGTCACTCACATATCCATTTATAACCGAAGCAATTCAATACAAATGTATGTTATGGAAAGTTAAAGGGACACACAGATCCATTTTCCCTGTTACAAGTACGGAATCCTTAAAGGTCCTCTGTTGCTTCTGAAAAAAAATAGAATACGGTAAATACTTAAAGCGGTTCTTCACCCTAAAGGGGAAGTCCCGCTAGTATTATCCCTCCCCCCCTCCGGTGCCACAATCGGCACCTTTCGGGGGGGAGGGGGGTGCAGTTACCTGGATAATACAGGTATCTGCACCCACTTCCGGCCAGACCGCTGCATGGCTCCGCCCACCCCCGCATGGCTCCGCCCCCGTTGTGTTCTGGGAAACACACAGTTCCCAGAGACACAGCGGGGGACCATAAGAGAAGCGTAGCGCAACTCGCGCATGCGCAGTAGGGAACCGGGCAGTGAAGCCCTCATGCTTCACTTCCCGATCCCTGACAGAGGATGGTGGCGGTGGCTGCAGCGAGACGAGCGATCGCTCGTTATCTGCCGCCGACATCGCTGGAACCTGGGACAGGTAAGTGTGATATTATTAAAAGTCAGCAGCTGCAATATTAGTAGCTGCTGGCTTTTAATATTTTTTTTTTAGGTGCAGCTCCTCTTTAACTTTCTGGTAGGTGTCATGTCCGAACGCTGATGTTTTGAAGTATTACAGCTTCTGGCAGTCTCCAGCATTTGACAATTGTGGAATACCTGCAACCCCCATTTCTCTCAATGGTTCCTCCCACCAGCCCCTACACCAGTAATGTGTCTCATAGTGATGTGTGGGCTTGTGGAAGGAACCACAGCATGTGGCAGGGGACTCAGGCACTTGACACTTCTTGAAGGGTTTGAATGCTGAAGACTTTGCCACTTATAGACAAGGTAGTTCAGACATCAGACTCCACCTCAAACTCGCTCATTCATGTCTTTATGGACCTTGCTTTGTGCACTGGCACCAAGTCATGCTGGAACAGGAAGGGGCCATCCCAAAACTGTTCCCACAAAGTTGCGAGCATGAAATTGCCCAAAATGTCTTGGTATGCTGATGCCCTAAGGGTTCACTGGAACTAAGGGGCCAAGCCCAACCCCTGAAAAACAACCCCACACCATAATTTTCCCCTCCACCAAATGATTGGGAGTAGTGGACCAATACTTTTGGCAATATAGTGTGGATGAGTGAGTTTGGAGTCTTGACTTCAACCTGATATAACACCCTTGGAATGAATTAGAGTGGAGACTGCAAGCCAGGCCTTCTCGTCCAACATCAGTGCCTGACCTTACAAATGTACTTGTGGAAGAATGGTCAAACATTCCCATAGACACACTCCTAAACCTTGTAGACAACCTTCCCAGAAGAGTTGAGGATGGTATAACTGCAAAGGGTGGGCCAACTTAATATTGAACCCTACGGACTAAGACTGGGATGCCATTAAAGTTCATGTGCGTGTAAAGGCAGGCTTCCCAATACGTTTGGCAATATAGTGTATATGCCAGGGGTGTCCAAACTTTTTTCAAAGAGGGCCAGATTTGATGAACTGAACATGCTCGAGGGCCGACCATTTTGCCTGACATTCTTTGAACCATTAAAATTCGGTCTAAGTGTGTTCGGCCGAGCACTAATACACTACCCAACAAGAATTCTCATGCCTTTGTGGCTGTGTGTGGTGAAGAGATGAACTCAAGTGTATTATTTGTATAAGGGTCAGTGCCCATCTGCAGACCCACAATTGCCAGGAACGCAACGCCCACAATTGCCAGGAACGCAACGCCCACCATTGCCAGGAACGCAGCGCCCACCATTGCTAGAAATGCAGCGCCCACCATTGCTAGAATTGCAGTGCCCACCATTGCCAGGAATGTACCCACCATTGCCACGAATGCAGCCCCACCATTGCTAGAAATTCACTCACCATTGCCAGGAATGCAGCCCCACCATTGCTAGGAATGCAGCGCCCACCATTGCTAGGAATGCAGCGCCCACTATTGCTAGGAATGCAGTGCCCACCATTGCTAGGAATGCAGTGCCCACCATTGCCGGGAATGCAGCCCCACCATTGCCGGGAATGCAGCCCCACCATTGCCGGGAATGCAGCCCCACCATTGCCGGGAATGCACTCACTATTGCCAGGAATGCACCCACCATTGCCAGGAATGCAGCCCCACCATTGCCGGGAATGCACCCACCATTGCCGGGAATGCAGCCCCACCATTGCCAGGAATGCACCCACTATTGCCAGGAATGCAGCCCCACCATTGCCGGGAATGCACCCACTATTGCCAGGAATGCAGCCCCACCATTGCCGGGAATGCACCCACTATTGCTGGGAATGCAGCCCCACCATTGCCAGGAATGCACCCACTATTGCCAGGAATGCAGCCCCACCATTGCCGGGAATGCACCCACTATTGCCAGGAATGCAGCCCCACCATTGCCGGGAATGCACCCACTATTGCCAGGAATGCAGCCCCACCATTGCCGGGAATGCACCCACTATTGCCGGGAATGCAGCCACCATTGCCAGGAATGCAGCCACCATTGCCAGGAATGCAGCCACCATTGCCAGGAATGCAGCCACCATTGCCAGGAATTCACCCCCAATTGCTAGGAATGCAGCCACCATTGCCAGGAATTCACCCACCATTGCCAGGAATGCAGCCACCATTGCCAGGAATTCACTCACCATTGCCAGGAATGCAGCCACCATTACCATCAGTGCAGCCATGGTGGGCAGGACGAGCGCCAAAGACATCCTACAGGAGAATTTCCTGTTTACACAACGGCCCCTTTAAGAGAAAGTCCCGCCTCCTCTGATGGACAGAACAGTCGTCCAATGGCAGAGATGGGACTTCCTATTACAGCCGCCATGTACACAGGAAATTCTCAGCCTGTGTGCACGGCACTCGTCCTGCCTCCTCCCTCCAAGGCAGCTGGACTATATATCTTTTGTGACCCCGGCGCTGGGAGATCGCCGGGGGCCACAAAAGATGTATATGTTTAAATAACCAGGCGGGCCGTTCAAAACCGGACCGCGGGCCGCGATTGGCCCGCGGGCCGGACTTTGGACATTCCTGGTATATGCGATAGAAACGGACCTGTGTGTATTAGCCAGTTATACACAGGTTGCCATCAAGCATGCAGCAACTTATAAGCAGGCTGCCAATTCTCAATGTTTTTTTTAGCTTTCTGTATACCATTGGGAGAGATTTCCTTTCATTTTCCATCCTCCAAACACATCAAGAAGTGGGGGCAAATTTTAGCCAGGCACCAATGTTGGACAAGGCGGCCTGGCTTGCAGTCTTGGCTCTAATTCCTCCCATAGGTGTTCTATCGGGTTGAGGTCAGGACTCACTCATCCATGTCTTTATGGACCTTGCTTCATGTTGGAACAGAAAGGGACCATCCCCAAACTGTTCCCACAAAGTTGGGAGCATGAAATTGTCCAAAATGTCTTGGTATGCTGACACCTTAAGAGTTCCCTTCACTTGAACTAAGGGGCCAAGCCCAACCCCTGACAAACAACCCACACCATAATCCCCCCTCCACCAAATGATTTGGACCAGTGCACAAAGCAAGGTCCATAAAGACATGGTCAAGTCAGTTTGGGGTGGAGGACGGGCCTGCACAGTGCCCTGACCTCAACCTGGTAGAACACCTTAGAGCGGAGAATGCAAGGTAGGCTTTCCCGTCCAACATCGGTGCCTGACCTCACAAATGCACTTCTGGAAGAATGGCCAAACATTCCCATAGACACACTCCTCAACCTTGTGGACAGCCTTCCCAGAAGAGTTGAAGCTGTTATAGCTGCAAAGGGTGGACCAACCTGATATTGAACCCTACGGACTAAGATTATGATGCCATCAAAGTTCATGTGCGTGTAAACGCAGGTGTCCCAATACGTTTGTCAATATAGTGTATATATGACAGAAACGGACCTGCATAGCAGGCAGACTGCCTCTCTTTTCTAGCAGGGTTTGTACTGTGTGTATTAGCCAGTTATACACAGGTTGCCATCAAGCATGCAGCAACTTATAAGCAGGCTGCCAATTCTCATGGATGCAAAAGTTTTGGATAGGGGATGTAATTGGTTAGAACAATTTTTTTTTGGCTGTGTACCATTGGGAGAGATTTCCTTTCGTTTTCCATCCTCCAAACACATCAAGAAGTGGAGGCAAATTTTAGTAAGAAACTGGTAATTTTCACTGAAACAGGTGACCCAATGGGAAGATTTCTTCTAGGCTCCTGTAAAATCTTGAATTTCCCATCACTTTTTTGCCTGTGACAATGGCCATCAGGACAAAGAGAGAAGCCGAGATATTAATAAAAACCTGACAGAAGTTTCAACCGTTAAAGTGTTACTAAACCCACAACAGTAAATCAGTCTGTATATGCAGTAAAGCATGCTCGTTATACTCACTGTGGAACCTAAGGGGTTAATCCTCCGCATTGTGTAAAAAGGCTGTATGATCCTGTATGCACAGATCCTCCTCTTACACTGACTCCAGAACATGTCCGGATAAGACAGAGCCTTTGGAGTCAGGCTGCACATGCTCAGTTTGGTGTGTATTGCCAAAGAGTTTTTTTTTTTTCCTTGGAGGAGTGCATGTGATCAGCACAGGGCCAATTAGCACTGTCCAGACATGTCCAGCCAGTGGGTCAGGAGCCCTGCAGCCTCATAGGAAAGCTCAGTGCAGTATGAAAATTCCTCCTACAAGCTTCACCAGGCACTGAAAACACAAGACTGCCATATACTGCTGATGAAAAAAGGTATTTAGAAGTTTCTATTTATTAAAATAATTGCATTTCCATGTGCTGTGTACTGTGAAAGTGCCGAGTATATAGTGAATGCAGGGTCCTGGGTTTAGTAACATTTTAACCTCTGTATCCAAAAGGAAAAAAATAAAAACTTGGAATACTGTAGATGCAATTTAAATATGTGTTTTTACGCACTTCCGGACCGCCGCACACAATATACGTCTTAACTTTGAAGAGGAATATCATTGTTATAGCAGCAGCTAGCTGCCATACCCGGTATCCTCTTCTTCGGCTGGCGGTCCAGTTTCCAATAATAGTGGTCTCTGTGGCAGATTTGCCACGAGATCCCTTTTATTGCAGCAGGAGGGGGGCCCCCCTCCCACCGCGTTCCGGTGCCCTCTGACGCTTACCGGAGCTGTCGTGAACGGCGATCAGATTCTCTTCCTTGCTGGGTATGGAGACAAGTGAGGAGAGGCTGGACCCCACACCATTGCAGGGAGGAAGAAGTAACATCAAAACTTCACTTACGCCCATAGCTCTTAAAGGGCCATTTAAAAAATAAATAATTTAAATGACACTTTTTTTTTTTCATTTATTGCATTTTAGTGTAAATATGAGATCTGGGGTCTTTTTGACCCCAGATCTCATATTTAAGAGGTCCTGTCATTCTTTTTATCTATTACAAGGGATGTTTACATTCCCTGTAATAGGAATAAAAGTGAGACAATTTTTTTTTTTTTAAAGAACAGTGTAAAATTAAAAATATATATATATATTTTTAAGCGTGCCCCGTCCCACCGAGCTTGCGTGCAAAAGCGAACACATATGTGAGTAGTGCCCGCATATGAAACCAGTGTTCAAACCACAGATGTGAGGTATCGCCGCGATCGGTAGAGCGAGAACAATAATTCTAGCCCTAGACCCCCTCTAACTCAAAACATGCAACCTGTAGAATTTTTTAAACGTCGCCTATGGAGATTTTTAAAGGTAAACGTTTGTGGCCATTCCACGAGCGGGCACAATTTTGAAGCATGACATGTTGGGTATCAAATTTACTCGACGTAACATTATCTTTCACAATATAAAAATAAAAAATAAACAATTGGGCTAACTTTACTGTTGTCTTATCTTTTAATTCAAAAAAGTGTATTTGTTCCAAAAAAAAGTGCGCTTGTAAGACCGCTGCCCAAATACGGTGACAGAAAATATTGCAACGACTGCCATTTTATTCCCTAGGGCGTTAGAAAAAAAAAATTATAATACTTGGGAGTTCTAAGTAATTTTCTAGCAAAAAAAAAAAAATGTTTTTAACTTGTAAACAACAAATCTCAAAAAGAGGCTCTGTCCGTAAGTGGTTAAAATGACGGTTTTAAAATACAGCATTTTTGTAAGGCACTTAAAAATAATATAGAACAGCAATTTGTGAACTTTTAAGGTTTTTCTTTTTTTTTTTTTTTTTTGTAATTGGCATAGATATTATACGTTCTCTTTAAATGTTGGCCTGAAAGAAAATTCCCTGAGCCCCCTACAATGTCCATCTGAATCACCTCGGTATTTTTACCGGAAAATCTGTCATGGGCTAGAAGCGGCCAGCAGCCATTAACATAAATTATCAGGAGACAAGACGCGGGCACATGGCTACAAAATTTTAACACCGCAAAGCCGTCACATTATAAATGACCATGTCGCTGGCACCGCCGCTGCCTAACTACATGAGGAAAGTGTGAAATTATTCCAATGGCTTTGCAAGGCGCAGGCAGAATGACTGACACTTGGCAGCTCTTGAAATCTCAGGGGTACGGCGCCTTCAGTGCCACGCAAGAGAATTTTGACCTTGTTGGCCTGGTGCCAGGGAAGAAAGGGTCGGATCGCTGTTTTGTGCTGTCACTCAAAGGGCGGCTGAATCTTTTTTCTGCGGTTTGTCAACAGCATTCCAGACGCTGCTAAATATTAATGTGCTATTTCTAACGGGAAATTTTCTGGCGTGCTGAGAGGAATAAAGAAGCTTCCAGGTACCCTTCCCCCATTCCATTTATGCTATTACATTAATAATAATGAAGATATCCTATGGTCGTCAGCTGGGTCATTCCACGACCCTTCGGCTGTTTGTAATTAGGACGCCTGCATCAGCCATGCAACTTCCAGCGTGGAGAGATAGGATGGGAATTTTACAGAAACTATGTTCCAGTATATGAGTAGAAGGAAAAGAAGCTGAAGTTACATAGTTACATAGTAGGTGAGGTTGAAAAAAAGACACATCAAAAGTCCATCAAGTCCATCAAACCTATGTGTGTGATTATATGTCAGTATTACATTGTATATCTCTGTATGTTGCGGTCGTTCAGGTGCTTATCTAATAGTTTCTTGAAACTATTGATGCCCCCCCGCTGAGACCACCACCTGTGGAAGGGAATTCCACATCCTTGCCGCTCTTACAGTAAAGAACCCTCTATGTAGTTCAAGGTTAAACCTCGTCTTCTAAATTTTAATGAGTGGCCACGAGTCTTGTTAAACTCCCTTTTGCGAAAAAGTTTTCTTCCTATTGTGGGGTCACCAGTACGGTATTTGTATATTGAAATCATATCCCCTCTCAAGCGTCTCTTCTCCAGAGAGAATAAGTTCAGTGCTCGTAACCTTTCCTCATAACTAATATCCTCCAGACCCTAAGTTGTTGCCATTATCAGATTCAAATTTATCAATGTTTTAAAGTGGAACTAAATCCATCGATTTAATAGTTTCAGTGCCTTGAAAAAGCATTCACAACAGGCTGGGAAAGTACAGTTCTTTGAAAAAGTATTCATACTCCTTAAAATTTTCCATATTGTTTCATGCTACAACCAAAAACGCTATTGGGATTTTATGTGATAGACCAACACAAAGTGCCACATAATTGTGAAGTGGAAATGATAAATGGTTTTCACATTTTTTTTACAAATAATTATGTGAAAGGTGTGGCGTGCATTTGTATTCAGCCTCCCTGAGTCAATACTTTGTAGAACCACCTAAATATGCTTTGATCTAAACCAGGGGTCTCAAACTGGCGGTCCTTCAGCTGTCCCATATGGCATTGCAAGGCTGACAGTTACAAGCATGACTCCCACGGGCAGAGGCATGATGGGACTTCCGCAACAGCTGGAGGGCTGCCAGTTGCGACCCCTGATCTAAACCATTCCATTGTAACTCTGGCTGTATGTTTAGTGTCGTTGTCCTGCTGGAAGGTGAACCTCCTCCCCAGTCTCAAGTCTTTTGCAGACTCTAATGCCGCGTACACACAACCGGACTTTGACTAACTAGGTCCGACGGTCTTCCCGACGGACTTTCGGTGGAGGTCCGACGGACTTTCTGAATTAACGGACTTGGCCACACACGACCGGACAAAGTCCATTCGAAAGTTTGTTCGTTTTGAACGTGATGACGTAAACAGGACTAAACAAGGAAGTTCAATAGCCAGTAGCCAATAGCTGCCCTTGCATCGTATTTGGTCCGTTGGACTAGCACACAGACGAACGGTTTTCCCGATTTTTAGCCCGTTGGAATTGAGTCCATCGGATAGATTTTAAACATGTTCTATTTCTAGGTCCGTCTGATTTTTTCTTTATAAAAAACGGTCGGACTAGTTCACACACCATCGGATTGTCCGACGGACTGATCCGGTCGGACCTAGTCTGCCGGAAAGTCCGGTCATGTGTACGCAGCATAACAGGTTTTCTTCAAAGATTGCTCTGTATTCGGCTCCATCCATCTTTTCGGCAACTCTGACCAGTTTCTCTGTCCCTGCTGAAGAAAAGCATCCCCGTAACATGATGTTACAATCACCACGTTTTTACGATAGGGATGGTGTGTTCAGGGTGATGTGCAGTGTTAGTATTCCGCCACGCTCAGAGTTTTGCTTCAAGGCCAAAAAGTTAAATTCTGACCAGAGGACCGTCTTCCGCATGTTTGTTGTGTCCCCCACATGGCTTTGCACAAACTGCAAACGGTACTTTTTATGGCTTTCTTTCACCAATGTCTTTCTTCTTGCCACTCCTCCATAAGACTCCTTTCACACTGGGGCGTTTTTCAGGCGTTTTTCATGCGCTTTAGCGTTAAAAAATACGCCTGAAAGAAGCCGCAACTGCAATCCCAATGTAAAAGCCCGAGTGCTTTCACACCGAGATCCCTTTCATACTGGGGCGTTTTTCAGGCGCTTCAGCGTTAAAAAATACGCCTGAAAGAAGCTGCAACTGCAATCCCAATGTAAACGCCCGAGTGCTTTCACACCAAGGCGCTGCGCTGGCAGGGCGTCAAAAAAAGTCCTGCAAGCAGCTTCTTTGCAGCGCTTTTGGAGCGGTGAATAAAGCGCCCCTTCCTATTGAAATCAATGGGAAGCGCCTGTAAAACGCCTGAAAAACGCCTGAAAAACGCTATTGGCAGCAGCGTTTTGTGGGCGCTTTTAACCCTTTATTTGGCCACTAGCAGGGGTTAAAAGCGCCCCAATAACGCTCGAAAAACGCTGGTAAAGCGCTGCTAGTTTAAGCGGCGCTTTACGAGCATTTTTCGGGCGCTGACATTGTGAAAGGGTTCTTAAAGCACTTGGGCTTTCACATTGGGACTGCAGATGAGGCTTCTTTCAAGCGCTTTACAGGCGCTTTTTTTAACGCTAAAGCGCCTGAAAAACGCCTGAAAAACGCCCCAGTGTGAAAGGAGTCTAAAGGGCAGATTTGTGGAGAGCACGACTAATAGTTGTCCTGTGGACAGATTCTCCCACCTGAGCTGTGGATCTCTGCAGCTCCTCCAGAGTTACCATGGGCCTCTTGGCTGCTTCTCTGATGAACACTCTCCTTGCCCGGCCTGTCAGTTTAGGTGGACGGCCATGTCTTGGTAGGTTTGCAGTTGTGCCATACTCATTGAACAGAGCTCTGTGAGATGTTCAAAGCTTGAGAGATTTCTTTATAACCCAACCCTGCTTTACACTTCTCCACAACTTTATCCCAGACCTGTCTGGTGCGTTCCTTGGCCTTCATTACCTCTAGACTGCTCTCACACTAAGGCGCTTTACAGGGGGCTACAGCACTAAAAATAGCGCCTGCATTTCAATGAGCTGCCAAATGCATGGGAATATACAAGAAATATAGTGGTTACAACTTTTACAATCACACCGCACCAAACCGCATGGTACTGTGGTTCGAAGGCGGTTTAGTTGCCACAAAAAGCACACACATTTCGTAGATGTGTTTGGGGTGCAATTAACAATTAATGTCACTGACATGTGTCTAGCAAGGACAGTACATTTCCTTGTGTGCACTTAAAGATTGGGACAAGTATTAATTATTAATAAGGAACACTTTAAAAAAAAAAAAATAGTGACAAAGTCAGTTTAAAGTGTAACTCCACTTTTATTGAGAAATAATATAATTTTCCCTGGGTGATCAATGTACATTATAATGTTTTTTAACCACTTGCTTACTGGGCACTTAAACCCTCTTCCTGCCCAGGCCAATTTTCAGCTTTCAGTGCTTGCACGCTATGAATGACAATTGCACAGCCATGCTACGCTGTACCCAAATTATATTTGAATAATTTTTTTCACACAAATGAAGCTTTCTTTTGGTGGCATTTACTTGTGGGGTTTTTATTTTTTTTTTAAACAAAAAAAGACCAAAAATTTAGAAAAAAACAAAAACAAATAGTTTGTTATAAAATTTTGCAAACAGGTAAATTTTCTCTTTCTTTGATGTGCGCTGATGAGGCTGCACTGATAAGCACTGATCAGGAGGCACTGATGAGGCTGCACTGATGGGCACTGGTAGATGACACTAATAGGCAGCACTGATAGGTGGCACTGATATGTGGTACTGGTGAGCACTGCTTAGCAGTACTGCTATGCACTGCTAGGTGGCACTGCTAGGTGGCACTGGTGGGCACAGCTAAGCAGCAGTGCATGTGGGACCGAAGCTAGTTTACACAAGCCAGTAATCGCCTTTTTTTTATTCCTCATGCTATGAGCGTGGGGGAAAAAAAGCTGATTACCGGCTTCTGTTTACATCACGTGATCAGCTGTCAGCGATTGACAGCTGATCACGTGATAAGGGGCCGGGATCAATGCCTTACTCCGATATGTGATCAGCCGAGTCTCATGGACTTGCTCATCACAGAGCTTGCCGCCCGCTCCCCGCAGGGGGCGCATTGGTGACTCATGCTCGGGAGGACATACATGGACGCCCTCCCAGAAATTTAGGCCCACGCTGTAGCTATCTTTCGGCTATAGCACTGGCGCAAAGAGGTTAAAGTGGAAGAAAAGCCTAACACTAGCTCTTAAAAATGTTCCCTCCCCCCTCCTCCTAGCTATCTTGCATACCCTGTGCAAAAAAGATCTGTGTACTTACCTCTTTTTTTTCCACTCTAGTCATATGATACTGCAGCTCCAGCTCCAGCCCCGGCTCCGGCTCCGGCGCCCCCCCCCCCCCCCCCCCGGGTCAGTAAGCGGCTGCTACAGGGAAAAGAATGGATCACCTATAATGGCTGGGTCATGGGAGCCTATGGTTGATATCACTCCCAGAATTCACAGCCACTGTCAAGCACTCTCTTATGCCAGCCATATGTAGATCAAATTTGGCCTTCAGCCAATCAGGTAATGGGTATTAGACCCGCCCTTCCTGATTGGCGGAGAGGCGGTTCAGTGTTAGAAAAGCAAATATTAATTTGCCTTTCTAACACACCTGGGTGGACTGCGAGCGCAATGCTCTGCGCTCCAGGTCCACCTTTTTTGAAGCCTATTAGGGCCTATGGCTTTAATCATGTGCTTCAAAAAACCACCCCCGCCACTGTAATTCAGGCAGCCGAAGAGGGGCCAGCCGCCTGAATAGGAGGTGGCGTCCGCAGCCACGGATAGATACATGAAATGCATGAATCTATCCATTATTCATAGAGGGGGGTGGCATGACAGAGGGGGCGACGGCGTGCACCCTTAATGGATGCACCGCCACCGATTAGATCACTGTTAGATGTTAGTTGCTAGCTGTTGATTAGCTTACTGTTTATGTTTGCTGTTCTGATATAAATTTGTACCTTTTTTAGGATAATGCGAACAAGCTCTTTTGTGATATTGTGTGGTATATATTCTGTACGAGTTTACAATAAAGTCAGTTCCAGTTTGCACCTAATCTAGTGTCGTCTAGTTCTTGGGTGCAATTCTCAGCTATAATACCTGGTTCCTGGATCCAGAGTGGAGGAAGCTGTATCTTGGCGGAAGCATCCAAGCAGGGTGGTAGGCGGTCCGTCACACTATGTATGTTTGTTTTTTCCTGAATGATCAATGCCGCTAGCTATAGCCGGAAACATTAAGTATTGTATTCTGTTAAGGCCCCCCGCTAGCAGAACACAATAGCTCTGCGGGAAGGATTCCCCCATTGACACCAAGTGTGTTGATGGGGGAATCAACACTTATTTTCTTTCAACCAAAAAAAAAAAAAAAAGGTATTGCAAACCTTACAAAGGGGGAGCCACAGCTGCAGGACCATGTGAATGGACTGGATAAAAAAAAAAACCTGTAAGTACATAGATCTTTTTTTTTTTTTTTACACAGCGTATACAGGATAGGTAGGAGGAAGGGGGAGGGAATGATTTTAAGAGCAGTTAATGTTAAGCTGCTCATAGACCAATCAAAATTCAGCCATTTCAGCAGGACCTGAACAAATTTTGATCCATCTATGAGCAGGCTAATTGTACTGAAGTCGATCTATTGATCGACTTCAGTACATGTCTGTCAGGTTTTTTTTCATGCGATCGCTGCCGCCAGCTATAGCCATTGTATTCTGAGGACAGGGAAAGCCTCCCACTATTAGAATACAATAGATAGCACGGCGGGGGGGAATTCTGCCGTCAGCACTGACTATGTTGATGGGGGAAATCAAGCGACTTTCTTTTCGTCAACCTGTGGTTGAAGGAATGAAAATTGCATAATCTGTGGCCAGCCTTAGGTTTTTCTTCCATTTTAACAAACAGTACTACCTTTTTCTGTTCTGGCGAAATAGCTGTTTGTATCATCAAATATTATTAATATAAAGGATTTATATAGCGCCGACAGTTTACTCAGCGCTTTACAACATTAGGGCAGACAGTACAATTACAATACAGTTCAATATAGGGGGAAATCAGAGTGCCCTGCTCGTTAGAGCTTACAATCTAGGAGGGAGGGTCAAGTTATACAAAAGGGTAATAGCTGGGGGGGGATGAGCTAATGGAAAAAATAGTGCAGTTGTTAGATGGAGGCAGGAAGAGGAAAGTTTTCAGGGATCGCCTAAAAGTGGATACATTTGGAGACAGTCTGACAGATTGGGGTAACGAATTCCAGAAGATGGGCAAGGCTCGTGAGAAGTCCTGGAAGAACCTTTAAATACTATGCAAACTGATCCCTGAATGGGAGAGCCTGTGTTCATTATAACCGCCTGGTGCACTTTAAGTATTTTAATGAGAAAAGCTACAGTGTTTTCATCCCTTTTGGAAGTATTTAACCCTTAGGGAGTATCTTACCAAAAATGAAATTCCTATTGCAGGGGGTGCCTAAGCTTTTACTTGTATCTCAGTGCAGATGTGCGAGAAAAATCAGTGCTTTTTGTACATTAGTGGTGAACAGAATGCCTCCAGGTTGCCATATTGCATTGAATTTTTAAAAACATTTTTTAGAGAATTACAGCGACCTCACTTTGAAATGGAAAGTACATTTTTAATAACATTAAACTACAAAATGGCTTGTGTAGCAATTTTATATGCTATATTAATTTTTGTAGGAAAGTGGGGTTCTTTTTTACAGTAGAGCTTACTTAACGTTAAACATTTAACAGTAAAAGAGCCGTCTAGGAGCAGACATCGCAAGATGTGCACCATTATCTTTATAAATTGCCCAAGCATTAAGCACCACATGCTAGCAAGAGGAGATTACAAGCTCATCAAAGAATCAGGTATTTTATAGAGCTCCAGCTGCAGACCGGGGTGAGGAAAGATAAAGGAAAATGGACTGTGCAAATTGGGCTTGCATCCCCTGGTCCCAGCAGCCAACAGAGGAGCCCAGGAGTAAGGGAAAGTAAGTATATGCTGCTGGGGAGAGAAAGAGTTGGATGGTCTTTTTTTCTTGCCCTGCATAAAAAAATACCAGTGTATCTAAAGCAGCGTTTCTCGATCTTTTTTCACTCCTGGTACCCTTTAAAGTTATGCAAAATCTAAGGGTACCCCAGTGTAAAAATGTGAATAAGCCCCCCAATCACACAGTTCTCCTATGACAGAGCCCCCTCTTCATACAGCTCCCCTATCACAGACCCCGGCCCCAATCACACACAGCCCCATCACAGAGCCCCCTAACCACACAGTCTACTCATCCCAGAGCCCCCCCAATCACACAATCCCCCCAATCACACAGTCCTCCCATCAGAGCCCCCACATCATACAGTCCCCCATCACATAGCCCCCCCAATCACACAGACCTTTTATCACACAGCCCTCCAATCATGCAGTCTTTTCATCACAGAGCCCCCCAATCACACAATCCACCCCATCAGAGAGCCCCCCCCCCCCAATCATACAGCCATCCCATCAGAGAGTCTCTTAATCACACAGTCCTCCCATCAGAGAGCCCCTCAATCACACAATCACCCCCTTACATCACGGTCCCCATCAGAGTCCTCGACTTACATCATGGTCCCCATTACAGTCTCCCCCTTTACATCAGGGTCCCCATCAAAGTATCCTTTTACATCGTGGTCTCCCCTACATCAGGGTCTCCATCAGAGTCCCCCCTACATTGCGGCCTCCATCAGAGACCCCCTTACATCATGGTCCCCATCAAAGCCCCCCCCCCCCCCTTACAGCAATATCCCCATCAAAGTCACCCTTACATCAGGATCCCCATCAAAGTCACCCTTACATCAGGATCCCCATCAAAGTCACCCTTATGTAGGGGTGACGCTGATGGCGAGCACAATGTAAGAGATTACTTTGATGGAGACCCTGATGTAAGGGGGACTTTGATGGGGACCATAATGTAATGGGGGGGGGGGCTGTAATGGGGACCATGATGTAAGGTGAGGACTCTGATGGGGACCGTGATGTAAGGGGGCGATTGTGTGATTGAGGGGCTCTCTGATGGGAGGACTGTGTGATTGGGGGGCTCTGTGATGAGAAGACCAAATCAAGTCTTGCAGTGACCTTGGTGAGGGCCACATAATTTGGAGACCCCTGGGCTAGATGATTATGGACGTCCTCCAGCCAGGAAAGGATGTTTCCAATACACACTATGAGAAGCTCACAGTGTGCAGTGAAATCAGAGGAAGCAATTTCAGTCCAGGAGAGGGAGCCAGTACAATTGTGCAAGACTGTAGGGAAGACTTGCAGTTCAACTTTAAAAAGTTTGACTTTAGATACATTGTAAAAACAGGTGTTCTATAAATTAACCCAGAAAAAAAATCTCTGCCTATATACTGAGATCAGTTTGATATACTGTATGACTCTTTTTGCAGTTAGTGACGGAAATGTAACAATTTTCGATTCTCTCACAAGTCAGAAGTTCTCTTCCAACAGTTGTACAGACACTCTGAGCCCTGCAGGACTGTCTGTACTCCTCTAGATCTGCCCACCATTGTCTGTAATTGTACAATGATTTGCCATTCTGGAGCTTTTCATACAAGCATAGTAATAATTAGCGTGAAAACATCTGGGTTAGACGCATTACAAATCCCATCGCCGGTGACTATAATTACATAAAATACAATACAGTTATTTGTTTGCTGGAGCTATGGGGCATCTTATTGTCTCTGGGGAAAATTAATCTTATTGCTCCAGATAGCAGAGCACACACAGTTATCACCCTTCCGCTGCAAACATAATTATCTATAGGAAAATTAGCTGCGTTCCGCGAGAGGTGGTGGAGGGGTGGCCATGCAGGAGAACAGGAGGTAAGTGATAGCTCTGGGGGCAGAGAGATGAGCAGTGTACAGTGTTTACCCCAGACCTGCTATGAGCAGTTTTCATTACCAATTGCATTAACACTCATCATTCACACTAGATGTTACGGTTTCCAGCGCAGGCATAATCCTACATTTTTCAGCACAGCAAAAACCCATGTGCACCATTGCACTACATGTTTGGAGAATGCTTTGCTGGGGTTTTTTTTTTTTGTTTGCCTTCCTCTGGAGTAACTGAGGGTATTGTGTATATGGGATATTATAATTATTATTTATGTACTTATTTTTTGGTTGAACTAGATGGACTTGTGTCTTTTTTCAACCTAAGGCTGGCCACACATTATACAATTTTCTTACAATTTTTTGTACAACTATCTTTAGATTTACCTTCAACTATGTAGTGCAAGGGCCTGCATAATTGGATACAATTGAAACTGTTGTTTTGACCTCATATTATATGGGTTTGGTAGTGACGTCATAAGGGGCGGGGCCTCCATATGACATCACACCCAGTGACCATGCCCCATGCCAATATAAGTAGTGGCACACCGCGCACCTAGCATTAGAGCAGAAGAGTGCGTTGTGTCAACATCGGAAGAAGAACAGAGGGAAAAGAGCAAGAAGACAGTGGAGAAGACCAGGCAGAGGCAGAGGCAGAAGCCAGCGGACAGAGGGAGAAGAACCGGAGAGGGCTGGAAGACGTCACCAGAAGAAGGAGTACAGCCAGAGAGGGGAGAGGAAGTCGGCAGAAATGCCAGGACCATCGAATAAATAACTTTAAAAACCTGTTTAATGTACAATGTACCCCATACTCATTCACATAGGGTGGGGGGCTGGGATCTGGGGGCCCCCTTGTTAAAGGGTGTTTCTAGAATCCAATAAGCTCCCCGCCCGCAGACCCCAACAGCCAGGGTTGTCGGGAAGAGGCCTTTGTCCTCATCAACATGGGGACGAGGTGCTTTGGGGTGGGGGACGCAAGGCCCCCCCTGCCCCAAAACACCCACCCCCCCCCCATGTTGAGGGCATTCGGTCTGGTACAGATCAGGAGGGGTGCTCACACGTCCCCACCCCCTTTCCTGAACTGCCGGGCAGCATACTCGGATAAGGGTCTGGTATGGATTTTGAGGGGAACCCAATGCCGTTTTTTTCAGCGTGGGGGTTCCCCTTAAAATCCATGGGAGACTGAAGGGCTTGGTATGGTCTTGGAGGGGAAGCCCATGCCGTTTTTTTTTTTTTGTGCGGAGATCACAGATCACAGATCTAGATCATCAGAGCACAAGTCGCTTGCCAAAGTCGGATCGGTTAAGATGGCGATCCGACTTCAGTGATATTCAATGGACTGAAGTAGGGTCAAAGTCGGACCAAAGTAGTGCAGGGAGCATTTTCAAAGTTGGACCGACTTGTGTCGGACCATTTAAGACGGCTCCCATAGGGAAACATCGATTTTCACACATCATGCGACATGAGCTCCCAATGTCGGAGCGTTTGTCGTACCAGTGTGAACCCGGCCTTAGACTGGGTTCACACTGATACGACACAACTGTTGTACGACCATCATCCTACTTTGCCCTGCTACATCTGTCCTACATTGGTCCTACTTCCATCTAACTTGAATGAACAAGATAAGATTTTGCTCCGATTTTGAGATAATCAAAACAATCCAAGAGTGACAAATTCTTTTTTTTACTGCTGTTGTAATCATCATGTCGGATGGTTAGGACAAGGATCCTACTTTGATCCGACTTCAATGATATTCAATGGGCTTAAGTAGGACCAAAGTTGGACCAAAGTCGGACCAAAGTAGTGCAGGGAGCATTTTCAAAGTTGGACTGACTTGTGTCGGACCAGTCAAGATGGCTCCCATAGGGAAACATTGATTTTCACACGTCATGCGACATGAGCTTCCAATATCGGAGTGTTTGTCATACGCAAGTGTGAACCCGGCCTTGAAGAATACAGGTTTTTATTTTTATTTATTTTATTTTTTATTTTTAGGTAGTCAAAGAAGCAATCAAATGAGTTGGACTTTTGTTGTTGTTTTATTATAGGATGAAAACAGCGAGAATTCCCTGTCAGCGTTTTTACCTTTGCTTTCCCCATACCATGGGATTTTCCTCTATGCTCCTACAGATGTTGCAAGATAAATTAAAAATCCAACAGTAAGACTCCCTCCAGGCAGCAGCAGGTAAGTAGATGCAGAGCTATGACTGCCAAGAGATTTGGGAAGTCACTGATTCATTCGACCCATCAGCCCATCTCAGTGAGGCCCTGTCTATCCTTTCAATGAAATAGCATATGCAGCTCAAATTCAGCGTTTTCTGATGTTGGCACCAGCCGACTAATGATTGACAGTAAACCAGCAGGCTTGTGCTCTAAACAAGATGATTCCTCCGGAGCTGCCCCTCTGGAATTGCCCCTGAATGGCCTCCAAACATCAACAGCTTGATAGGCCACATGTTTCCATGTCTCAGGTGAAAATCCCTCACTATGTGGATCACTTTACGTTATCCATGTTGGCTCACAATCTAACAGAAGGTGTGCGGGGAAGATCCCAATAGTATACTCATCAATCGATACAAGATACTCGTCCTGAATCTATAAAAGCCTTTTAGCCTCACTACTGGATTCTCTGCACCATATACTTCCGCCCAACCCGATGCATCATCCATTTCATTTCTTGTCATTATTGATTGTTAGTAGATGGAATTCCATAATATAAAGGGGTCTCAAGTTTTATTGGAATTTCGTTTTTACTTGGATATCTCCACACCAGTTTCTTTCAGAACAAATGTTAAAAAAAAAAAAAAAAAAAAAAAAAAGACAACAC
Organism: Lithobates pipiens; assembly: GCF_037356315.1. NCBI lineage: Eukaryota > Metazoa > Chordata > Amphibia > Anura > Ranidae > Lithobates > Lithobates pipiens. The sequence goes on from NW_027507785.1 coordinate 66,736,687, forward strand.
AACCACCTTGTAAAAAAAAGAAGGTACCGGTAAATAATACCTACCTTTTGGCAACTGGTGAATCAAATGCATTTCTTGAAGACCTAAAGCTGGCCACAGATGGTTTGAATCTCGGCCAGTTCAGCAGGCACAATAGGAGAGAACACAATAGCTCCGCAGGAGGGATTCCCCCCCATCAACACTGACTGTGCAGGAAAGAAAATCATATCATCTATGACCTGCCTAACCGGTCATACACAAAATGAGAATATCAGACGAATGATTGCCCATTTTCTTTTGCATACCAGTCTCTATAGAAAGAGGTTACTCAATTTATGAAAATTCTTGTACGACAGACTACAACATCGGAAGTGATGTAATGTATTGCATTTGATTGTATTTTCAGACAAAAACGAAAATCTTGGTATCATACGAGAAAATTTTTTGTGTTTGCCCCTTTAGATAATTTTGGATGAACTGTCGTGATCGCTTCTCGAAAGCTGTGTACTAACAATCAGATTATCGCTTCGAAAGCAGTATTTTTTTGTACAACTTCTGTTAAAATGTATTTATGTATTCCCCCTTTTTTTTTTTTTTGACCTTATGTCTGTTTATTACAAATTGTAACCATCCCAATGTTGTCCATATATGTTGGATTGTTTATTAATAAAACTTTTGGAAAAGAAAAACTTTAAAATTTAGAACTGTAAGATGTTGGCACTGGACAATGACACCTATGCCAAATTTATATCTCAATGGTCGATCTGGCTCTCTTCCTCTGACACCTTAATGAACCAAATCTCGAACACATAGGGACACTATGGGCTCTCTCTTACCCTACCCCCTTACCCATATCCCTTCCCCTTCCCCCCCCCTTACCTCTCCTCTCCTCCCTTCTTGCTATTCTGCTTTCCCCTCTACCACTTTGTTCCTCTTAATCTTGTTCCTCTCTTCCCTTTCCTCTTCTCTCTCTATTTCTGTCTTCTTTATGCTATTGATTAAACATTGTCTCATGTAGTAACCCATGAGTATTTCTCACTACTGTGGCCACGTGGATCGGAGAACAGGCCGTCTTCCCTACTCTCCAAGCCTCCCGACAGGGACCGGGTGTGGCCGATAGTCATTAGCCGGCCCCCCGTAACTGTACTCCTGTTACTGTTCCTGCTTGCATTTGCCTCATGATGGTTACTGTTTTATTGTTTTCACTTGAAATGTTTCAATAAAAATATTTTCAACACTAAAATTTAGAACTGTAGCCTTGCCATACAACACATTGCAATACATTGCCCAAATGGGTGATAAATAATATCAAAGCTGATACAAACAGCAATTTACATCTTGTTTAAAATATAAAAATACTTGAATGTCCATAGCAGTGGGACAGTGGCATACATAATCAGCAAAGGGCTCCTTTTTAAAGGGGTTCTAAAGCTCCTATTTAAAGGGGTTGTAAAGGTACATGTTTTGCCCCCCCCCCCGTTTTACTTACCTGAGCCTCCAATTTCCGCTGGCGCATTACCACTGTCTCTTTCCATGGGTTCCCAGCTCTTGATTGGATAGATTGATAGCAGCGTGGCCATTGGCTCCTGCTGCTGTCAATTAAATCCAATGATGCGCGCGCCGGGGGCGGGGCCTGAGTCCTGCATTTGGCCTCTATGGATGTGGAATGCTGCAATCGGGAGCATGCCTACAAGGTAACCCCCTCGGGAGAGCGCCTCTCCAAGGGGGTTATCTAATGCGGGTAGGAACCGCAATAGCCGCCAAGGGACCCCAGAAATGGAAGTTTGGGGACACTCTGTGCAAAACGAGCTGCACAGTGGAGGTAAGTATGAAATGTTTGTTATTTAAAAAAAAAAACAATCCTTTAGTATCACTTTAATTACAGGGACTAGTTGAGACATCATGAAAGATATCCCTTCTATTTTTACCTATATGGCAGCAGGAGAGGTTATCAACACCAGCCCGATACACACCAGATTGATCCCTAAATCCCAGAGGGCCCTTGTGCAGTTACAGAGTCTGTAAAAAAACGCACATCTGCCCTTGGAAATGGGTCAAAGCTTGTGAAATATGATTTAATTTTAAATATAAAAATACATTAGAGTCCAATAACTTTGAAGATCCAAACCTTTACACCGGAATTGTGGTAGATTGAGTAGTGAACAATTTTTTCGGGTATGTATTCCTTTTTCGCATCACTAGTCAGGCACATTCAATTTAACCAAAATAGATTATTATATATATATATATATATATTGTAGACATGTCACTGGAGAAGTGGTTGAGGGGGTGTACATCTCACCTAGGTTGCTACACAGTGTGAGATGGTAAATCCAGGATGGATCAGTTTCTCAGCAGCGATATGCTGCTGAGTTGTTATTTAATTTTGCCGGGCCTGGGTTTATATGGAATGGCAGGTAGGTTTGGTAGAGGGACCTGTCATTCCACATCCCCCGATCCAGTTCTGGGTTTGGGATCAGGTGAGCTTTGATCCTAATTAGCCTGGGAAGCTAAAGGCACTGCAGGGTCTGCAGGTGGTTGCTCTCAGCCAGGGAACGAACAATCTGTGTGTTGAAGGAAGCTGCAAGCACAGCCACTGCTGGAGCTAAAACTCACCCTGCGATATCCAGGCGAAAGACGCTGTGTTTGTAAGTGTCAGATAGGTGAGCAGAACCTGTTAGTAAGCGCCCAGCCGGGCTAGGACTTTTATTTTTGTTGTACTTAGAAAGCACGGTGTTGCTGTATATTTTGTTTGCTGGACTGTTTGTACCACGAATAAACGCCAAGATCTGCTTTATAAATTCCAAGTCTGCTGTGAACTGTGTCCAAACACACCCTACCCCGGGAAGATCCCTTACAATTGGTGGAGGTAGCGGGCAACGCGGTTGCTAGGGGCAACGGTGTGGACAGACTTGGCTACAGCTGCTGATGTCCTGGGTGAAAGCTGCAACTACACTCCAAAAACAGTCCAGCAACATGGAGGAGATGCTGAAGCAGTTTATGCAAGTGAGTTTGCAACAACAGCAGGCGCAGACAGAGGCCAATAGACGACATGAACAGTCCATGGCTGCACAACAGCAGATGATGGCTGCACAACAGCGGATGCATAAGGAAGAGTTGCAAGCTTTGCGCCAAAGCCAACAACAACTTATCGAGCACCTGATAGTAAATCGAGAGGCGCCTGTGGTTGCTAATCCACCCACAATGGAGGGAGCCGCTCCAGAGATTTTTTTTGGGAGAAGGACTGTGCAGAAAGCGCTGCAAAAGATGACTGCTGAGGACGATGTTGAGGCCTATCTAACAGTATTTGAGCGCGTGGCTAAGCGAGAGAAGTTACCAGCCGCTGAGTGGGCAGAGGTAATTGCGCCCTATTTAACAGGTGAACCTCAAAAGGCCTACTATGACCTCAGTGAGCAAGAGGTTAAGGACTATACTCGGCTAAAAGAGGAGATACTTGCCCGACTAGGAGTTACTACTGCAGTCCGTGCCCGGAGGGTACGCAACTGGAGCTACAGTCTGGACAAATCAGCGAGGTCCCAGATGTATGACCTAATCCATTTGGCAAGAAAGTGGTTGGAGCCAGACACTTCTACTCCTGCACAAATCCTAGAGAAGGTCGTGATGGATCGCTACCTCCGAGCGCTTCCTACTGACCTGCAACGCTGGGTGGGACAAGGTGATCCTAGGAACGCAAACGAACTTGTCAACCTTGTGGAGAGGTTCCAGGCGACTGAGGACTACCTCCGTGATGTTCCTGCAGCATCTTCACCTCCCCGGAGCGCCAGATCTGTGCCGTCAGCTGGTAAGAGACTTCCATCTATTGGGGGAGTGTGGAGGGGTGCTGATGGGGGGAAAAGGGCTCAAGTGGTGTCTCAGGGACAAAAGACTGGTGATGGTCCCGGGTGGCTAAGGGGCTCTGAAAAGGACTCCTTGCCAAAGAGACCAGGCCCTATCCAGTGTTGGAGATGCCATGAGGCGGGACACGTGTCTGCCCATTGCCCTCTTACCTCTGAACCCATGGAATGTGACGCTAGCCGGCGTCAGTCGCTATTTGCGGAACCATCTTGTGCTGCAGTTCCTGGACTAGAGACTGAACCGCAAATCTGCAACATCACAATCAATGACTTTCCTGTTAAAGCGTTAATGGACTCAGGAAGCCTTGTAACCTTGGTGCATGCTAGCCTGGTGACTGGGGACTTAGAGTCTAAAAAGCATATGAGTGTTGTGTGCATACATGGTGATACAAAAGTGTACCCTATAGTGCTGGCTAAAGTCGGGACTGAACAAGGCACCGTACAATATGAAGTGGGTGTGGTTAAAAACCTCATGCATAATGTAATATTGGGGCGCGATTTTCCATTATTTTGGGCTCTTTGGGAAAAAAGAAAAATCCCCAAAAGGAGTGAGGATACCTCTAAGGGGGTTGCCTTGTCCACTATGAATGATAAAAATGTGCAGGATGAAAATGATTGTTTTCCTTTGCAGGTCCTGGCTGGGGAGGAGGAGGCTCCTCCCACTGAGCAAAATATACTAGACTTAGAGGTGTCTAGCGATAATTTTGGGACTGCACAATTACAGGACCCCACTCTCAAAAATGCGAGAGAGCAGGTTGCTGTTATGAACGGGGTACCTCAGGAACCAGATGCTGAAAAAAGATTTCCACATTTTTCGGTGACTAATGATCTTTTCTATAGAGTCAATAAGGTTAAAGATGAGATTGTGGAACAGCTTCTGGTACCTAAGCCGTACCGGCGTCAGGTGCTTGACATGGCACATAACCATGTTCTTGGGGGACACTTGGGGACTGACAAAACGCGAGAGAGGGTTCTCCAGAGGTTTTTTTGGCCGGCCATATATGATGACATTAAAAAATACTGTGAGTCGTGCCCCACATGTCAGGTTAGTGCCCCAGTGTCACATTTTCGCAGTCCTTTGGTTTCGCTCCCTATTATAGAGGTGCCTTTTGAGCGTATTGCCATGGATTTAGTGGGTCCCATTGTAAAGTCAGCTAGAGGACACCAGTATATTTTGGTAGTCCTGGATTATGCGACCCGCTATCCTGAGGCTGTACCCTTAAGAAACACTGCATCTAAAACAATTGCACGTGAGTTGTTTTATATGTTCTCTAGGACTGGGATCCCCAAAGAAATCCTAACTGACCAAGGTACGCCATTTATGTCGAAAGTAATGAAGGAATTATGCAAACTATTTAAAATCTCACACATCCGTACCTCTGTGTACCACCCCCAGACGGACGGATTGGTGGAGAGATTTAATAAAACTTTGAAACATATGTTGAAGAAAGTGGTGGCAAAAGATGGTCGTGACTGGGATCATTTATTACCCTACCTCATGTTTGCTATTAGGGAGGTGCCCCAAGCGTCCACAGGGTTCTCACCATTCGAGTTGGTCTATGGTCATCACCCTAGGGGTCTACTGGACATTGCAAAAGAGACATGGGAGAATGAGTCCACCCCATACAAGAGTGTTATTGAGCATGTAGCACAAATGCAGGACCGTATAGCCACTGTAATGCCCCTGGTAAGGGAACACCTCCAGAGGGCTCAAGAGGCCCAAAGTAGAATTTACAACCGGTCCGCAAGAATCAGGACATTCAACCCAGGCGATAGGGTCCTTATACTAGTCCCCACTGTTGAGAGTAAATTCTTGGCGAAGTGGCAAGGTCCTTATGAAATTGTTGAAAAGATCAGTGAGGTGAACTACAAAGTGCACCAACCAGGTAGAAGGAAGCCTTTCCAAGTTTATCACATAAACTTGATCAAGCCCTGGAAAGACAGGGAATCCTTGGTGGCGACAAATACTGTTAATGATTTGTCACAACCAATCCCTCCAGTCAAGGTAGGTGATACTCTATCAGTGTCACAGAAACAGGAGGCTCAGGAATTTTTACAGAAAAACAAAAACAAGTTCTCTGACCTCCCAGGGCGTACACACCTCATCCATCATCACATTGAAACTGAGCCTAGAAGCAGAGTAAACCTTAAGCCCTATAGGATACCGGAGGCACGTAGGGAAGCCGTATCTGCCGAGGTAAAACGTATGCTTGCTCTGGGGGTAATTGAGGTGTCACAGAGTGAATGGTCCAGCCCAATTGTGCTAATCCCAAAGCCCAATGGAACTTGGAGGTTCTGTAACGATTTCAGAAAGTTGAATGAGATCTCCAAGTTCGATGCGTATCCTATGCCCAGGGTAGATGAGTTGATTGAGAAGTTGGGTAACGCCAGGTACATAACCACTCTCGATCTCACAAAGGGCTACTGGCAGATTCCACTTTCTGGTGAGGCTAAAGAGAAAACTGCATTCTCCACCCCTGATGGGCTATTCCAGTATGTAGTGATGCCATTCGGGTTACATGGAGCGCCTGCAACTTTCCAGAGGTTGATGGACTTGATTCTGCGACCACATCGTGATTACTCAGCTGCCTACCTCGATGATGTGGTCATTTTTAGCCCTGATTGGGAAAGTCACCTCTGTAAGGTACAGGCCGTGTTGGATGCCATAAGTGATGCGGGGTTGACCATAAATGCCGAGAAGTGTGCTCTAGCCCTAGAAGAGGCCAAATATCTGGGCTACATTATTGGGAGAGGGTTGATTAAGCCACAGCTAAATAAAATTGAGGCAATACAGAATTGGCCTAGACCCCTGACAAGGAAACAGGTTAGAGCTTTCCTGGGTATTACGGGGTATTACCGTAGATTTGTGCCGAACTTTGCCTCAGTTGCTGCTCCACTAACTGACTTGACAAAGGGCGGAAAGACAGCAATGGTCACGTGGACCCCAGAGGCCGAGAAGGCTTTCCAAAGCCTTAAGTCTGCCTTGTGCCAACCACCTGTGTTAGTTACCCCCGATTTCAGGCGAGAATTTCTGGTCCAGACAGATGCCTCTAACACAGGCTTAGGTGCAGTACTCTCACAAGTAGGGAATGGTGAGGAGCATCCAGTGACGTACTTGAGTAGAAAACTAACCCCGGCCGAGAAAAATTATGCCATTGTGGAGCGAGAATGTTTGGCAGTAAAGTGGGCCCTAGAATCGTTAAAGTATTACTTGCTAGGCAGGAAATTCAAGTTGGTGACAGACCATGCCCCCCTAACATGGATGAAGTTAAACAAGGAGAGAAATGCAAGAGTGACTAGATGGTTTCTGTCCTTACAAAACTTTAATTTCACTGTGGAACACAGGCCAGGGAAATTACAGGCAAATGCTGACGCATTGTCAAGGGTGAGTTGTCTGTGGGGACAAAAGGCTCAGCCCTCCGGTCTGAAAAAGAGGGGGGGGATATGTAGACATGTCACTGGAGAAGTGATCGAGGGGGTGTACATCTCACCTAGGTTGCTACACAGTGTGAGATGGTAAATCCAGGATGGATCAGTTTCTCAGCAGCGATATGCTGCTGAGTTGTTATTTAATTTTGCCGGGCCTGGGTTTATATGGAATGGCAGGTAGGTTTGGTAGAGGGACCTGTCATTCCACATCCCCCGATCCAGTTCTGGGTTTGGGATCAGGTGAGCTTTGATCCTAATTAGCCTGGGAAGCTAAAGGCACTGCAGGGTCTGCAGGTGGTTGCTCTCAGCCAGGGAACGAACAATCTGTGTGTTGAAGGAAGCTGCAAGCACAGCCACTGCTGGAGCTAAAACTCACCCTGCGATATCCAGGCGAAAGACGCTGTGTTTGTAAGTGTCAGATAGGTGAGCAGAACCTGTTAGTAAGCGCCCAGCCGGGCTAGGACTTTTATTTTTGTTGTACTTAGAAAGCACGGTGTTGCTGTATATTTTGTTTGCTGGACTGTTTGTACCACGAATAAACGCCAAGATCTGCTTTATAAATTCCAAGTCTGCTGTGAACTGTGTCTAAACACACCCTACCCCGGGAAGATCCCTTACAATATATATATATATATATATATATATATATATATATATATAAATATTAAAAAAATAATAATTCTACTACCACTTCAGTTCTTAAATGGATTTTTTTACATTTGCATTATTCCTTCATTTTGTGCAATAGAAAATAATGAAAACAGAAGAGACAGCATGTTCAGGAACATTACAGTAGTATAGTCAGAGAATGTGTTCTTTATTTTAATGCTTCCTGCTCCATCTGAAGAGTGAGTCATCTCAGAACCTTTTTTTCTTCAATGAAATGGCAAAGCCTTGTAATTTCACTTTATGTGGCAAGCCAGATGATAAAAAAAAAAAAAAAGAAATCAGAATTGATTTTATTTTTAGGCTTGAGCAGTTCTGTTTTATTATAAAAAATCTGCCACAATCATGACACAGTTTTTTTTTTTTTTTTGCTCACTGCTCGGAAAATTTAAAAAAAGGCAATCTGGTCTGATGGAAAAGAAGGATATTGTTTTATAATGAGCTGTTGCAATTACCAACCATCACCAATTAACTCCTACGTTCCTTGAAATATACAGTCCTGGACGTGACACACTGGGACATTTCGCATCTGTGCGTCTGTGCCCACCCCCTGTTCTGCATAATGCTGATTGCCAGCGCGGCTTATGCCGCGTACACAGGGCCGGACTTTGACGGGAAACGTTGGATGTGAGCTTGTTGTCAGAAAAAGTCCGAACCATGTGTATGCTCCGTTGAACATTTTCTGTCGGAATTTCCGCACACAAATGTTTGAGAGCAATGTTTGTATAAATTTTGACGCGCAAAATTCCTACACATGCTCGGAAGCATTGAAGTTCATTTTCTCGGCTTGTCGTAGTGTTGTACGTCACTGCGTTCTTGACGGTCAAAAGCTCAGAACTTGTGTGACCGTGTGTATGCAAGACAAGCTGAGCGGAATTCCGTCGGAAAAACCATCCAATTCTTTTCAGCCAGAAAATCCACATGTGTGTACCACGTGTGTTGTAAGACACAACAGACACAAGGGGGGAAATGCAAAACCCTCCTGAAGCAAGTCAAATGCATGCCTACTACTACTACCCTACTACTTGACCTCTCTGCTGCCTTTGATACTGTTGACCACCTGCTCCTTCTCAATAAACTACATTCCCTTGGTTCTCTGCCTATTTATCACAGCTCTTTCAGCGTCACCTACAACTCTGTCTCCTCCTCTCCATTGCCCCTTTCTGTGGGGGTCCCCCAAGGCTGTATTTGGACCCCTTCTCTTCTCTATCTACACCTCCTCCCTTGGTCACTTGATAACAGCACATGGCTTCCAATACCACGTTTACGCCAATGACACCCAAATCGATCTGTCTACGCCTCATCTCACTCCTTCAGTCTCCTCTCACATTACTGACATATCAGCATGGATGTCACACCACTTCCTTAAATGAAATCTCTCTAAAACTAAGCTATAAATATTCGCCCCTCCCCCCCGACCGTGCCCCCCTCCATGACTTTTCCATCAAAATCAACAATGCAACCGTCAGTCCCTCCCCTCACGCCAGGGTACTCGGTGTAATCCTAGACTCTGGACTTGAGGCTGAAATGACAAGTCAATCGTTGTCAAAAGGTTGTAGAATTCACCTCCTTAACAGCTCTAAAATTTGCGCCTTTTTTTTTTTTTTTTAACAACACGGTTGGTTTTATTGAGAAGACAGAACATAACAAGCAATATACATACATCTCAGCAGACTGGTACAGCACAGAAGTAATCCAAGAATACTATAACATAACAAATGAGCCAGAATAGCATAAATTGCAAATGAAAAAGAAAAAGGAGTGTGCCCATACAGCAAGCTCACCTACAAACCCCTCCCATACCCTTACCAAAAATACCAGTGCGGAGGGAAAAAGGGGGGGGGGGACGAGGGGGGGGGGGGGCAGAGAGAGGGGGACGAGGGGGAGGGGGGGGGGTGGGGGAGAGAGATAGGGGGACGAGGGGGGGGGGGTGGGGGGGGGGAGGGGAGGCTCAACTGCAACATTTCAAGAGTTCAAAACTGTTCCACCCAAGGTAACCATACCCGGTCAAACTTCTGCGGGCACCCTCTAACCAGATAAGTCAATTTGTATAGGGGGAGGACAGCATTAACCGCCGCATCCCACCGCTCCACCGTAGGGGGAGAGGATGATATCCAATGCCGAAGGATCTCCCTCCGGGCGTAAAACACCAGGAGAGAGAGCAACAGCTTACTGTACCGAGGACGCTGTTCATCATCCTGAATCCCCAGGAGGGCGAACTCAGGCGTCATAGGTAGTGATGGCCGAACGGTTCGCCCGGCGGTCGTTTCGCGGCGAATTTCCGACTTTCGCCGTCCGCGGGTTCGAACGCCTTTTTCCGTCGTTCGCCCCGGCGGACTTACGTGTTTAATGTATACAAGAACTTTAACCTTTCGTGACACGTTTATCATGTGTTACAGGACAACCAATTGAGACATGACAGCTCATGGACACTTGGACATTCCCCCTAACCTATAAATACACCCGATCCGGTGGCCATTTTACATTCTTTCTTCTGTCACTGTAGGGAAAGGATCCTGTGTGGAGTAGGGACAGAGAAAACGCTAGCTATTTGGTACACAAAAGTTCTTTTCAGGACTGGTATAGGTGTTAGGTCAGCAGCCTGAGTTTCTTTTGTCAGTTTAGATAAAGGGACAGAGCGCTGTATGCTGCTATTTTAGGGACAGCTCAGCCAGATTAGTCTTTCTTCATCATCATCATCATCATCATCATTAGCTGTTACTATCAGGTCCACAAAAGAGCTGTTCCAGCTAATCGTTCCAGCCTACTCTTTTTTGCCAATTTGTATAGGGACAGGCAGGAAGCAGTGTGTCAGGCAGTGAGGATAATTTTAAAGACTTGCTGTTACTATTAGTTCCACAAAGGTTCTTTTCAGGACTGGTATCAGTGGTACGGTAATAGGCTTGTACACGTATAATATTCTTTCTTCCAAATATAGAAAGAATATTATACTTGACTGCTGCCCTTCTGCTGCAGTCTGCTAATCATTCACAACTCACTTGTTCCACAAAGCTCTTTATCAGGACTGGTAACTTGGTCTGTCTAGGGTGCTACGGTACATAGGCTTGGGTGCGGTACAGTCTGCTGTTCTGTAAGGACCGCTATCGGTCCACAATACATAGGGTTGCCGTGCACTACTGCTGACCGCTGCCCTATACTGCAGCAGTCCTTCATTGGTATAGGGACTGACGTACAGTCTGCTAATCACTAACACACAACCTGCTTGGTCCACAAAAGTTCTTATAAGGACTGGTAACTTGGTATAGGGTGCTACGGTACATAGGCCTGAGTGCGTTACAGTCTGCTGTTCTGTAAGGACCGCTATCGGTCCACAATACATAGGGTTGCCGTGCACTACTGCTGACCGCTGCCCTATACTGCAGCAGTCCTTCAGCGGTATAGGGACTGACGCACAGTCTGCTAAACACTAACACACAACCTGCTTGGTCCACAAAAGTTTTTATAAGGACTGGTAACTTGGTATAGGGTGCTACGGTACATAGGCCTGAGTGCAGTACAGTCTGCTGTTCTGTAAGGACCGCTATCGGTCCACAATACATAGGGTTGCCGTGCACTACTGCTGACCGCTGCCCTATACTGCAGCAGTCCTTCATTGGTATAGGGACTGACGTACAGTCTGCTAATCACTAACACACAACCTGCTTGGTCCACAAAAGTTCTTATAAGGACTGGTAACTTGGTATAGGGTGCTACGGTACATAGGCCTGAGTGCGTTACAGTCTGCTGTTCTGTAAGGACCGCTATCGGTCCACAATACATAGGGTTGCCGTGCACTACTGCTGACCGCTGCCCTATACTGCAGCAGTCCTTCATTGGTATAGGGACTGACGTACAGTCTGCTAATCACTAACACACAACCTGCTTGTTCCACAAAAGTTCTTATAAGGACTGGTAACTTGGTATAGGGTGCTACGGTACATAGGCCTGAGTGCGTTACAGTCTGCTGTTCTGTAAGGACCGCTATCGGTCCACAATACATAGGGTTGCCGTGCACTACTGCTGACCGCTGCCCTATACTGCAGCAGTCCTTCATTGGTATAGGGACTGACGTACAGTCTGCTAATCACTAACACACAACCTGCTTGGTCCACAAAAGTTCTTATAAGGACTGGTAACTTGGTATAGGGTGCTACGGTACATAGGCCTGAGTGCGTTACAGTCTGCTGTTCTGTAAGGACCGCTATCGGTCCACAATACATAGGGTTGCCGTGCACTACTGCTGACCGCTGCCCTATACTGCAGCAGTCCTTCATTGGTATAGGGACTGACGTACAGTCTGCTAATCACTAACACACAACCTGCTTGTTCCACAAAAGTTCTTATAAGGACTGGTAACTTGGTATAGGGTGCTACGGTACATAGGCCTGAGTGCGTTACAGTCTGCTGTTCTGTAAGGACCGCTATCGGTCCACAATACATAGGGTTGCCGTGCACTACTGCTGACCGCTGCCCTATACTGCAGCAGTCCTTCATTGGTATAGGGACTGACGTACAGTCTGCTAATCACTAACACACAACCTGCTTGGTCCACAAAAGTTCTTATAAGGACTGGTAACTTGGTATAGGGTGCTACGGTACATAGGCCTGAGTGCGTTACAGTCTGCTGTTCTGTAAGGACCGCTATCGGTCCACAATACATAGGGTTGCCGTGCACTACTGCTGACCGCTGCCCTATACTGCAGCAGTCCTTCAGCGGTATAGGGACTGACGCACAGTCTGCTAAACACTAACACACAACCTGCTTGGTCCACAAAAGTTTTTATAAGGACTGGTAACTTGGTATAGGGTGCTACGGTACATAGGCCTGAGTGCGTTACAGTCTGCTGTTCTGTAAGGACCGCTATCGGTCCACAATACATAGGGTTGCCGTGCACTACTGCTGACCGCTGCCCTATACTGCAGCAGTCCTTCATTGGTATAGGGACTGACGTACAGTCTGCTAATCACTAACACACAACCTGCTTGGTCCACAAAAGTTCTTATAAGGACTGGTAACTTGGTATAGGGTGCTACGGTACATAGGCCTGAGTGCGTTACAGTCTGCTGTTCTGTAAGGACCGCTATCGGTCCACAATACATAGGGTTGCCGTGCACTACTGCTGACCGCTGCCCTATACTGCAGCAGTCCTTCAGCGGTATAGGGACTGACGCACAGTCTGCTAAACACTAACACACAACCTGCTTGGTCCACAAAAGTTTTTATAAGGACTGGTAACTTGGTATAGGGTGCTACGGTACATAGGCCTGAGTGCAGTACAGTCTGCTGTTCTGTAAGGACCGCTATCGGTCCACAATACATAGGGTTGCCGTGCACTACTGCTGACCGCTGCCCTATACTGCAGCAGTCCTTCATTGGTATAGGGACTGACGTACAGTCTGCTAATCACTAACACACAACCTGCTTGTTCCACAAAAGTTCTTATAAGGACTGGTAACTTGGTATAGGGTGCTACGGTACATAGGCTTGAGTGCGGTACAGTCTGCTGTTCTGTAAGGACCGCTATCGGTCCACAATAGATAGGGTTGACGTGCACCACTGCTGACCGCTGCCCTATACTGCAGCAGTCCTTCAGCGGTATAGGGACTGACGTACAGTCTGCTAAACACTAATACACAACCTGCTTGGTCCACAAAAGTTCTTATAAGGACTGGTAACTTGGTATAGGGTGCTACGGTACATAGGCTTGAGTGCGGTACAGTCTGCTGTTCTGTAAGGACCGCTATCGGTCCACAATAGATAGGGTTGACGTGCACCACTGCTGACCGCTGCCCTATACTGCAGCAGTCCTTCAGCGGTATAGGGACTGACGTACAGTCTGCTAAACACTAATACACAACCTGCTTGGTCCACAAAAGTTCTTATAAGGACTGGTAACTTGGTATAGGGTGCTACGGTACATAGGCTTGAGTGCGGTACAGTCTGCTGTTCTGTAAGGACCGCTATCGGTCCACAATAGATAGGGTTGACGTGCACCACTGCTGACCGCTGCCCTATACTGCAGCAGTCCTTCAGCGGTATAGGGACTGACGTACAGTCTGCTAAACACTAATACACAACCTGCTTGGTCCACAAAAGTTCTTATAAGGACTGGTAACTTGGTATAGGGTGCTACGGTACATAGGCTTGAGTGCGGTACAGTCTGCTGTTCTGTAAGGACCGCTATCGGTCCACAATAGATAGGGTTGACGTGCACCACTGCTGACCGCTCACCTATACTGCAGCAGTCCTTCAGCGGTATAGGGACTGACGTACAGTCTGCTAATCACTAACACACAACCTGCTTGTTCCACAAAAGTTCTTATAAGGACTGGTAACTTGGTATAGGGTGCTACGGTACATAGGCTTGAGTGCGGTACAGTCTGCTGTTCTGTAAGGACCGCTATCGGTCCACAATAGATAGGGTTGACGTGCACCACTGCTGACCGCTGCCCTATACTGCAGCAGTCCTTCAGCGGTATAGGGACTGACGTACAGTCTGCTAAACACTAATACACAACCTGCTTGGTCCACAAAAGTTCTTATAAGGACTGGTAACTTGGTATAGGGTGCTACGGTACATAGGCTTGAGTGCGGTACAGTCTGCTGTTCTGTAAGGACCGCTATCGGTCCACAATAGATAGGGTTGACGTGCACCACTGCTGACCGCTGCCCTATACTGCAGCAGTCCTTCAGCGGTATAGGGACTGACGTACAGTCTGCTAAACACTAATACACAACCTGCTTGGTCCACAAAAGTTCTTATAAGGACTGGTAACTTGGTATAGGGTGCTACGGTACATAGGCTTGAGTGCGGTACAGTCTGCTGTTCTGTAAGGACCGCTATAGGTCCACAATAGATAGGGTTGACGTGCACCACTGCTGACCGCTCACCTATACTGCAGCAGTCCTTCAGCGGTATAGGGACTAAGAGTTTTGTCACAGGGTCATTTAAAAAATGACATGCAGAGGAAGAGGCAGGCCCTTCCGCAGGGGTGGTAGGGGTAGGGCAGGAGCAACAGGCTTGAGCCAAAGTGGGAAGTTGCAGAAGGTGCGTTCAATTACTTTAAAGGATGCACCAGACTTGGTTGAGTGGCTCGCTCAGCCTTACTCTTCTGCACCCTCCTCATCCTCTCGATCTGCACCCTCTTCTTCACTCTCTGCTATGTGCACCCCCAAAGACACTACCACCAACAACACGACCACCACCACCACCACCACATACCTTCCGCTTGAGTCACTGGAATTATTTTCCGATCCATATCAAGAGGACATTTCTGATGCGCAGCCACTCTTGGTATTGGATCAGGAAGAGGAGGTAGCAACAAGCGCTACTCAGCAGTCTGACGCCAGTACCCAGATCAGCCCAAGGAGGAGGTTGGTCCCCGGTGTTGCTGCCTACTCTACTTATAGCGGTGGGGAAGGTGACGTTGATGATGACGTGTCTAGTGATGTCACGTGGGTGCCCACAAGAGAGGAAGAGGAGGGGAGTTCAGAGGGAGATATGGACCAGCAGATAGGGAGGAGAAGCAGCAATGACTTACATTGCACAGCAGGGACAAAGCAGACTGCAAATGTATCAGGAGCGAGTCATCGACCATGTACGGTCACATCTGGCGCTCCCAGGACACCGGCACATGGCTCCGCAGTGTGGGCTTTTTTTAACGTGTCCGCTGCTGACAATAGCGTTGCCATCTGCAATCTTTGCAGTCAACGCGTTAGTCGCGGTAAGCCCAATACTCACCTAGGGACGACCGCCTTAAGAAGGCACATGAGCAGCCATCACCGAGCCCAGTGGGAGCAACGGAACACACAAAGCCACACTGCAGGCTCTCACCGTCCAGCCTCGTCTTCTACTTCTCCTTCTCCTCTCTCCTCACAATTGTCCTCCACTCCACCTTCCATCACGCCAAGCTCACATTTTTCTGCAAAAAGGCAGGCTTCCGTGGGCCTAATGTTTGAGCGTAAAAAAATGATGACGCCGGATAACCCTCTTGCCCAACGGTTGGCGGCTGGCTTGTCAGAACTCATAGCCCGCCAACTACTGCCATATAAACTGGTGGACTCGGAGGCCTTTCGCAAATTTGTGGCCATTGGAACACCACAATGGAAGGTCCCAGGAAGGAAGTATTTCTCAGAGAAGGGCATCCCAGAGCTATATGGCCATGTTCAGCGGCAAGTGAATGTATCTCTGGCACACAGTGTCGGTGCCAAGATACATCTGACCACAGACACGTGGTCTAGCAAACACGGGCAGGGAAGGTATATCAGTTTTACTGCCCACTGGGTGAACCTTCTGACGGCCGTCAAGCATGTAACCCGTGGCACCCGTGTAGATTTGGTTTTACCGCCACGGATTGCATGCAGGCCTGACTCTTCTTCTCCTCCTCCTACTCCATCCTCCTCCCTCTCCTCCTCAGCTGCCTCCTCCTTTTCCGCTGCTAGCGTCTCTTCCACTGCACCGCCCAAGCTCCCCAGAACCTATTCCACATGCCAGGTGAGACGTTGCCATGCCGTGCTGCGTCTGTTGTGCCTGGAAGCAAAGAGCCACACTGGCCCGGCACTCCTTTCAGCTTTGCGTTCACAGGCAGATGAGTGGCTAACACCGCTCAATTTGACAGTTGGTAAAGTGGTGTGTGACAACGGTGCCAATCTGCTTAGCGCATTGAAACAGGGCAAAATCACGCACGTGCCGTGCATGGCACACGTCTTAAACTTGGTCGTGCAGCGATTCCTTGTCAAATACCCTGGGGTCCAGGACATCTTGCGGCAGGCAAGGAAAATCTCGGCCCATTTCAGAAGATCTTACACGGCCATGGCTCGCCTTGCTGACATTCAGCGGCGACACCATCTGCCGGTCAGACGTCTTATTTGCGATTGCCCGACGCGATGGAACTCAACCTTCTATATGCTTGATAGGCTGCTCCAGCAGAAACGTGCAGTTAACGTCTACCTGTATGAACTCTGCGAAAGAAACGGTTCTGGGGAGCTGGGTTTTTTTTCACCGCGCCAGTGGCTGCTCATGCGCGACACATGCAGACTTCTGCGGCCATTTGAGGAGATCACCAAACTGGTCAGTCGCAGCCATGGCGCCATCAGTGACATGGTACCTTATGCCTTCTTTCTGGAGCGTGCATTGCGTCGTGTCATTGATCAGGCTGTGGAGGAGCAGGAGCGGGAAGATGAGGAAGTCGCAATGCTGGATGAATTCCCAGGGGGGGCTACTCTATCTGAGACAAGTCAACAACAGGAGTCTGATGAGGAGTCAGAGGAGGATGGTGCCGGGGCGGATGAGCAGGAGCAAGAAGAGCATGCTTTAAACCTTTCTGGGATCCCTGTTGTGCGAGGATGGGGAGAGGAGAATGAAGAGGACGACATTATCCTGGATGATGAGCAGGAGCCAGGCCACCACACCGCTTCCACTTTAGTGCAAATGGGGGCCTTCATGCTCCAGTGTTTTAATAGGGACCCCCGTATAAAAAGCATGAGGGTCAAGGACCAGTACTGGGTGGCAACGTACTTAGACCCCCGGTACAAACACAAAATGGCGGAAATGTTACCGCCGTCGCAGAGGGCTGTCAGAATGCAGCACTTCCAGGCCTTGCTTCGAGAAATGCTGCATTCTGCTTTTGCGTGCGCTGGCAGAGGAGCAATTCCCACTCCCAGAGAAGGATTTGCGGGTACCAATCCAACAGCGCCTGCAAGAAGAGGCCGGTTTGAAGATGTGTTGGTGACTTCGGATATGAGGTCATTCTTTCAGCCGACCCATCGACAGGTGTCATCCGGATCCAGCATCAGGGAACGCCTAGACCGTCAGGTGTCCGACTACATTGGGTTAACGGCCGATGTGGACGCTCTGAGGAGTGATGAACCCCTAGACTACTGGGTGGGCAGGCTTGACCTCTGGCCAGAGCTTGCCCAATTTGCAATCGAACTGTTGGCTTGCCCCTCATCCAGTGTCCTGTCCGAAAGGACGTTCAGCGCAGCAGGGGGGATTGTGACCGATAAGCGTACTCGCCTAGCTCACCACAGTGTTAACTACCTCACATTTCTAAAAATGAATGAGGCATGGATCTCGGAGGAATTCAACACATGTGATCAGTAGACCATGTATATGTCTATAAACAATTTTTGGAATCAAGCACACAGACCTTCTTAATTCATTTGGCTCACTTCCCTGACCCAAAAAAGCACACCGTACTATATGCCCCTACCCTCCTCTTTGAAGAGGTTGAGCGGTGTCATATTTCTACTGGGGCTGCTTATTATGAGGGGTTCCCACCATCCCTGTGCTGTGCTGACTTCCTCCTGGGTGTTCTTATTATGAGGGGCTCCCACCATCCCTGTGCTGTGCTGACTTCCTCCTGGGGGTTCTTATTATGAGGGGATCACACCATCCCTGTGCTGTGCTGACTTCCTCCTGGGGCTGCTTACGGTGCTGCTGTCAGCGCTGTATGTCACGGAGCTGCTGTCAGCGCTGTATGTCACGGAGCTGCTGTCAGCGCTGTATGTCACGGAGCTGCTGTCAGCGCTGTATGTCACGGAGCTGCTGTCAGCGCTGTATGTCACGGAGCTGCTGTCAGCGCTGTATGTCACGGAGCTGCTGTCAGCGCTGTATGTCACGGAGCTGCTGTCAGCGCTGTATGTCACGGAGCTGCTGTCAGCGCTGTATGTCACGGAGCTGCTGTCAGCGCTGTATGTCACGGAGCTGCTGTCAGCGCTGTATGTCACGGTGCTGCTGTCAGCGCTGTATGTCACGGAGCTGCTGTCAGCGCTGTATGTCACGGAGCTGCTGTCAGTGCTGTATGTCACGGAGCTGCTGTCAGCGCTGTATGTCACGGAGCTGCTGTCAGCGCTGTATGTCACGGAGCTGCTGTCAGCGCTGTATGTCACGGTGCTGCTGTCAGCGCTGTATGTCACGGAGCTGCTGTCAGCGCTGTATGTCACGGAGCTGCTGTCAGCGCTGTATGTCACGGAGCTGCTGTCAGCGCTGTATGTCACGGAGCTGCTGTCAGCGCTGTATGTCACGGAGCTGCTGTCAGCGCTGTATGTCACGGTGCTGATGTCAGTGCTCTGTATTACGGTGCTGCTGTCAGTGCTCTGTATCTCCTGCACCCTCTTGTTTGCCTACCCTGGTCCCTGACCTTCCCTCTCCTCCATTGCCTTCATTAGCTCCATAGTCCTGAATTGTCAGAACAATTTCCCAAATAAAAAAAAAATGCTTGTAGTTATCGATCCCAAATTCACCTCATACATGTATTATGCTATTGTCCAGGTGGTGGGACTACGTGCTACCCCCTAATAATTACCCCGTGGCCGCAAATTCGACCTAAAGGTTTGCGAAATTCGCCTCCCATTGAAGTCAATGGAGCCCGCGGCGAACGGTCGTTTTCGCGAACGTTTGTGTCCGTTCGCGTTTCGCGTTCGCGAAACGTCCCGTCGGAAGTTCGTCCATCACTAGTCATAGGAATCGTCAGTTGCAGGCGAATGTTTATACAGTCAAAAACATCCCTCCAAAACCGAGCAATTCGGGGGCAGTCCCAAAACATGTGCAGAAATGTGCCTTCAGGGTAATGACACCTGGGGCATTCCGGGGACCGTTGGGGATACATTCTGTGCAGCCTCTGCGGCGTAAAGTATACGCGATGTAAAAATTTTGTGTGTATTAACCGGTCCCTAGAGGAGATCAGCAGCCGGGACCCATCCTCGAAACACTCCTCCCAATCCTGCCTATCCAAATCAGGGATGTCCGCACGCCACTTGTCCCAGAGGGTATTCATCCTAGGAGAATCGGAGCGCAGCAGAACCTGATACAGCGTGGTAAGGGTCTTAGTGAGATTTTCCTGCGCCAAGGCATCTTCTACGGGGTCCGCACACAGCACAATAGGCCCGGGAAACTGTGCCCTGGCCGCATGTCGCAATTGGTAGTAACGAAACAGCATAAACCCAGGAAGCCCCGATCTGTCCACTAGACTCCTAAAGGGCAGTAAGGACCCCTCGGCATAAATATCCCTAAGGGTCCGAATATTATATCGGGCCCACAGCTGCGGGTCTGGAATCGACTGGAAGTGGGGGAGACTCGGATTACCCCACAACGGAGCAAAGGGCGAGTATCGATCTTCACGAAGAAAACGCCTTCTGGCCACCGCCCAGGCCCGCAGGGTCGTCGCAGTAGCCGACGGGAGAGAACGATACGCCCTAGGACCCCTGTACACCAGATTCCCGAGCTCTCGCATAGAACCCAAGGCCGCTGCCTCCAGTCCCACCGCCGCATTATCCCCCGACTGTTCAAACCACCATCGCACCGACACTAAAATCGCCGCCCAGTAATACACCTGCAAGTTCGGCAAAGCCAAGCCCCCGCACCTGACCGGCAGCTGCAGGGTAGCTCTAGCCAGTCTAGGGGCCCTGCCATTCCACAGAAAAGTGCTCAGATAACTCTCCAGCTCCCTAAAAAAGGAGCTAGGGAGCCACACCGGGCAGTTGCGGAACATGTACAAAAAGCGCGGGAGGAACATCATCTTGAAAATATTAATCCGACCCAGTAGGGACAGGGGTAAATCTTTCCACTTAACACAATGGTCTTTAAATTTCGCCACCAGGGGTTGAAGGTTAAGCCGGCGAAACGTCCGAGTCTCCCTCGCAACCAACACTCCCAGATATTTAAACTCTTCCACCCAAACCAGCGGGGACGGTGTCTGCACCGCCCTCGCCTGTGAGTCCAGAGGGAATAAGACAGACTTAGACCAATTGATCTGGATGCCCGAATATCTGCCAAACTCGGTAAAAATAGCTAGGGCCGCCTGCAGCGAGGCCCCCGCATCCTCCAAATACAACAGGGCATCATCAGCATAAAGCGATATTTTCTCCTCCAGAGGGCCCACACGAAGACCCTTAACCGCCACCGAGTCTCTAATTAGAATCGCCAAGGGCTCAAGCGCCAAAGCAAACAGGCTGGGTGACAACGGGCACCCCTGCCTGGTGCCCCTCTGGAGGAGAAAAAAATCGGAGAGGGTGTCATTTGTGCGAATCCTGGCCCTCGGACTCCCATAAAGCAACCGTAACCAACCTAGAAATTTAGGACCTAGCCCGAACCTCCGGAGCACTTCCCAGAGGTAGGCCCACTCCACCGAATCAAAAGCCTTCTCTGCGTCCAGAGAGGCTATGACTCGAGTGCCCATGTTGTCATGGGACATGTCCAAATTAAGAAAGAGCCTGCGAATGTTGATATCAGTGCCCTTCCCCGGCATGAACAAAATTTGCGCCTTTTTAACAAATGAAACCACCAAGCTCCTCATTTACTCCCTCGTTATCTCTCGCCTTGACTATTGCATTTCCCATCTCATTGGCCTGCCTCTCCATAGGCTATCCCCTCTTCAGTCTATCATGAATGCTGCTGCCAGACTTATCCACCTTACCAACCGCTCAGTGTCTGCCAACCCTCTCCTCCAATCCCTACACTGGCTCCCAATCGCCCAGCGAATTAAATTCAAAATACTAACCACAACATACAAAGTCATTCACAACTCTGCCTTGAGCTACATCACCAATCTTGTCTCCAAATATCACCCAAACCGTCCTCTCTGCTCTTCTCAAGACC
The DNA here is from genome assembly GCF_037356315.1 of Lithobates pipiens. Lineage (NCBI taxonomy): Eukaryota > Metazoa > Chordata > Amphibia > Anura > Ranidae > Lithobates > Lithobates pipiens. Next base: position 66,758,213 of record NW_027507785.1, read on the forward strand.
TCCTACTCTCAAGCTCTCTCATCTGCTCCTCCCATGCTCGGCTCCAGGATTTCTCCAGAGCCTCTCCCATTCTCTGGAACTCGCTACCTCCACTGCTCCAGCTATATCCCCTACTCTTACTACCTTCAGGCGATCCCTGAAAAACTCATCTCTTCAAGGAAGCCTACCATGTCTCCAACTAATCTCCTACCACTTCCATCAGCTCATTCCCCACAGTTAAAACCTTTTGTACCATTTGCCCCACCCTATTAGATTGTAAGCTCTTCTGAGCCTCTTAATCCTCTTGTATTTTATTGTGTTATAACTGTATTGTCTCCTTTTTATATTGTAAAGTGCTGTGTAAACTGTTGGCGCTATATAAATCCTGTATAATGATAATAATGCCAGAAGATGGTCAACAACAGGACAAATGTAACTGATGCCATATGCACAAGTCTGTTAATACAGACCCTGGCAAATGTTAAATTGTGGACACCTTCCACCCTAGTGACAGCGTTCACTTAGACAGGAAGTGAGGGTAAATCTCCCCAACGGTACACTGACCGTAATAAAACCCAACTGAGGTTCCGATCCTTCCCTATCTGAAACTTTTAAAAAGGTTTTCTTAGCATTCCAAAAACTTTAGTCACATTCGAAAACCCATATTTGTGGTTAACCATTCTCTTAAAAGATAAAGCATAAGCAGTTGCAGTGAACAGTTGGATGGTTATAGTTACGCAAGTTCCTCTAGCCAGGGTCAAGTACAGGAAAGATATGTATTTATAAATAGACATGCATTTTACAAGTCACTATCCCTCCGGCATTAAAAGGTTAATAGGCCTTTTCCCAGCAGGACCCGTGCCACTGTCGCCATAGTAACAACTGTCTCTCAATAGCTTCTGTCCCACTTTCTAGCAGGTCCCAAATACCGCTACGGATCTTTCCTATTCCTCCTGAACTGTCACTGCGCACACAGGGCCATTAGCTGCTGGTATTAATAGTACAGACATTGCAGTTGGTATATAGAGTTAGCAGTAACATGGTGACAACACTTCCTGGTATAAAGAGAAACGTTTGTGTTGTCCTTGGCAACCGCAATCCATCTAACATTTTTATTTTAGTCAAAGATGACATGTGACTGATTTCTAATGGTCTATAGAGCCACCAATGGTGCAATTTCTTACTGTGGGAGGTTAGGGCATCTGCAGATGGATGGAGGCCCTATAGGAGGAAGGCTGCCCCCTGGCAGCAGGTCAGGGCCCCGTGCTTGAGAACCACTGTCTTAAGGCTGTTTAAAGAGACCCTCTAACGTAACCAATTGCTTAACTGATTGTGGACCACATCCCTGATACAGAGAGAGTCAAAACATGAATTCCTCAGATTGTTACTTACGGACCGCCACACGCCGATATACGCCCTAAGTTTGAAGAGGAATATCGTTGCTATGGCAGCAGCTAGCTGCCATAACCCCAGTATCCTCTTCTTCGGCCGGTGGTCCGCTTTCCGATAAGAGTGGTCTCTGCGGCAGTTTGGCAGCGAGATCACTTTTATCGGCGGTGTGAGAGGGGCGCACCTCCCTCCCCCCGCCGCACTCCACCACCCTCCGCCGCTCACCGGATCTGTCGGCAGCGGCGGAGGCAATCGGATGTTACCCCTTGCTGGGTATGGAGAAGAGTGAGGGGAAGATGGCCTCCTACCCATCTCCATAACATTGCAGGGCGGAAGAGACCTCAAACGTCACTTCTGCCCATAGCTCTTAAAGGGCCTTTTTTTTTTTTTTTTGTAAATGACGACTTTTTATTTATTTTTTATTTTTATTGCATTTTAGTGAGGTTTTTTTGACCCCAGATCTCATATTTAAGAGGTCCTGTCATGCTTTTTTTCTATTACAAGGAATGTTTACATTCCTTGTAATTGAATAAAAGTGACACACTTTTTTAGTTCAAAAACAGTGTAAAGAAAAAAAAAACAGTGTAAAAAAAAAAAAAAAAATTCTTATTTATTTTAACACGCCCCCTCCCACCGAGCTCACGTTCAGAAGCAAAACGCTTACGTGAGTAGCGCCCGCATATGAAAACAGTGCTCAAATTACACATGTGAGGTATCACCATGATCGGTAGAGCAAGAGCAATAATTCTAGCCCTATACCTCCCTCTGTAGCTCAAAACATGCAACCTGTAGAATTTTTTAAACATCGCCTATGGAGAGTTTAAAGGGTAAAAGTTTGTCACCACTCCACGAGCGGGCGCAATTTTGAAGCGTGACATGTTGGGTATCAATTTACTTGCCGTAACATTATCTTTCACAATATAAAAAAAAGAAAATGAGCTAACTTTACTCTTATTTTTTAAATAAAAAAAGTGTATTGTTAAAAAAAAAAGTGCGCTTGTAAGACCGCTGCACAAATACGGTGTGACAGAAAGTATTGCAACAACCGCCATTTTATTCTCTAGGGTGTTAGGAAAAAAAATGTATAATGTTTGGGGGTTCTAAGTAATTTTCTAGCAAAAAAATAAGTTTTTAACTTGTAAACAACAAATCTCAGAAAGAGGCTCGGTCCTTAAGTGCTTAAACCGGGCCACAAACAGTTTGATGGTAAAAAAAAAACACTGGAATCGGATTGCATAGGCGTTTATACCCACCATGCGATCTGATTCCACAGTTTGCACTGCATTCTGCAAACCGATTTCGGGGGGGGGGGGGGGGGCATTAAATTTACATTGACACCCACAGTGGTTCGCAGATGTCAGTGTGAACAGCCTAAAGGAATGTTGTACTTATGGAGCATTATAACACTACCCCCAGATGCTTGATTGGCTACAGCAAGAGTTAGGGCTCACATGTGTGGCTAATATTATTGCTGCCCCTCAGAAAAGCAATCAGCAGTGCATTACTTTAGAGAGGGCCCTTGACAGGCAGCGAGAGGGCGATATGTCACAACCTTGCTAGCTGTTTCTCCAAATTCTGCCCCACCACACCGCAACCGCATGCATTGCACACAGTTGCAGGGCTGCTGGGATTTGGCCCTATTTGTTTTAATGGGTCATGTCCGGCATTTTTTTTTTTTGCTACAGCTGCAAAGCAATGCAGCTGCCTTTATGTGTTTAGATGGGTATGTTTAGATGGGTATGGGGTTGTATGTGTTTAGATGGGTATGGGGTTGTAAAAAACTGTTTTTACAGCCTCGTGACCACCCGTTTGAATGGGGGCTTTTTCTGAAATTTGTTGTTTACGAGTAAAAATCCGTTTTTGTTTTTTTGCTAGAAAATCACTTAGAGCCCAAACATTATATATATGTTTTTTTAGCAGAGACCCTAGAGAATAAAATTGAGGTTATTGCAATAGTTTAATGTCACACTGTATTTGTGCAACGGTCTTTCAAAACAACATTTTTTGGGAAAGAAAAACTTTAATAAATAAAAAAAATAAAAAAAGTTAACCCTTTTTTTTTTGTATATTGTGAAAGATGATGTTATGCTGAGTAAATAGATACTAAACATGTCATTCTTTAACCACTTTAAGACTGGGCTTCCTTTTTAGATGTGGTGTTTACCAGTAAAAAACTTTTTTTTGCTAGAAAACTACTTAGAACCCCCAATCATACTTTTTTTTCTAACATCCTAGAGAATAAAATGGCGGTGGTTGCAATACTTGCTATTACACAGTATTTGCGCAGCGGTCTTCCAAGTGCACTATTTTTTTCTAAAATACACTTATTTTTTATTAAAAAATAAGACAACAGTAAAGTTAGCCCAACTGTTTTTTATATTGTAAAAGATAATGTTATGCCGAGTAAATTGATACCCAACATGTCACGCTTCAAAATTGTGCCCACTCGTGGAATGGCGACAAACTTTTACAATGTCAGGGGTTGGGGCAACGCAGGCGATGCCCCAAGCATCCATTATGGTAACTGAGTGCCCAGGCCCTGGATAATTAGAGGCGAGTTTTAGGCAGGTCACTCTTCCTGTAAAAAAGACCGCTCACTGCTGCTCTCTCTCCTTGTGCAGGATGACTGGTCTTGTCTCCGCCCCCTCCTGTAGTTTTCTATAGTCAGCCTGTAGTAGGTGGAGCCTGCTGGGCCCCTCCCACAGCTCTGCTCTGCACATAGGCTATCTACAGCACAACAATGATACTTTTACAAGATATCTAGAGTTTCAAAGGAATTTAGTGCACAGGAAGTGGATTTCTATCCTTTGTGGCTATTGAGAAATTAGTTATTATCATTCACAATTTATATAGCGCCAACAGTTTAGGTGGCGCTTTACAATGTAGAGGGGGATAGCACAATTATAGTACAGTTCATTATTTTGTGCCCAGAGTTCAGATTTAAATAAATTCTGCATAGTACTTTTGTTACATTTACTTACACATCAAACCTCAGGTTTTGCTTCTCTTCGAAGAAGTAGTCCAGCACAAATTTCCGGACAAAGTCTGGATTCAGCGTGTTGTCGATGACCTCTGTCCGTCCAAACTGTTAAAATAAACATAAATGGCTGTGCTTAGAAATTGTGTAATAGCAGAGAAGGTCTGGGTTGGGGTTGAGTGGTGGTGGGGGGGGAAATTTGCCCTCTGGGCTCCTCTCAGATACATAGGGGTTCATTTACTAAAGGCAAATAGACTTATGCACTCTGCAAGTGCAGTTGCTCCAGAGCTTAGTAAATGAGGTGAGGCTTCACTTTGCGAAGAATACCCAATTACGTACAAGGAAAATAAAAAAAATAAAAAATTTTTGCTTACACATGATTGGATGATGAAAGTCAGCAGGGCTTCTGTTCATTTAATAAGCTCTGGAGCAACTGAACTTGCAGAGTACAACTAAACTTTGCAAAGTGCACATTCTATTTGCCTTTAGTAAGTCAACCCCATTATGAGATGTTTCATCATTCAGACAACAGTTAGAGAGGAACCCACAATCAGTGACACATGTTGGTTATTATCTAGCTACCTGTTTACCGTTCAGACCTGTGATCACAGCTTCTGGCAATGGGAAGTCTTCCAGAGACAATTTCACAGCTCTGAGGTGTCATGTGACTGAATACCGAGAGCAGGGCCATCTTTAGGGCAGGGCAAAAGGGGCAGCTGCCCTGGGCCCTGTCATTGTTGTGGGGCCCAAAGCAACTGCCTCATACTTGCCAACTATCCCAGTTTAAATCCTCTTGTCCTTTTGAAGTTTTAGTCCTATGCTGTGTCCTGATATCTCAGTGTGAAGTGCTGGTATTAATGCTGCTCAGCTCTGCCCTATTGTTGTGTACAGATGACTCACCTCCAGACCCTGTGTTTACATGTAAATAACTGGCATTCACATGTAAATAGTTGATGCCGGCCTCATTGATATGTAAATAAAGGAGGCATTCATATGTATATCATGCTCCCCTGCAGTGATGAGATGACGTGCTGTAACTTCTAGCAACCAGCATCAATGAGCAGTAATACTGTACAGTAATCTCTAGCAACCAATTAACAAGCAGAAATCATTTGCTGTAACCCCTAGCAACTAATCAGTGAGCCGTAATGTGTGCTGTAACCTCTAGCAACCAGTCAGTAAGCAGTAATGATATGCTGTAACAGCTGGCAACCAAATCACAGTCGCTTCCTGATCCGATACAGTAAGTCTAGCTGCTATTTATTGTATGTCTCAGAGCAGATTGAGAGCATAACTGCAGGTAGAGAGTGAAATTGCATGGGTGGGGGTGGGCCCAAGAAAATTTTTGCCCAGGGTTCAATCAATATTAAAGACAACCTTGGCCGAGAGACACAAAGTGAGCTGATGCTGGAAGATCTGAAAATGTGTCATAGTTAAAGAGGATCTTCACCCTAGCAAGAAAAAATTAAAAGTCAGCTTACTTGTCCAAGGATCCAGCGATGTCCGCACCCGGGCTGCATCTTGGCCAGTCTTTGGCGCCGGTATCGGGGCCGTTTTTAAGGCAGGGCAAAAGGGGCAGCTGCCCTGGGCCCTATCATTGTTGTGGGGCCCAAAGCAGCTGCCTCATTCTTGCCAACTATCCTGGTTTAAATTCCCTTGTCCCTTGAGGTTTTAGTCCTGTGCTGTGTCCTGATATCTCAATGTGAAGTGCTGCTACTAATGCTGCCCAGCTTTGTCCTATTGTTGTGTATAGATGGCTCACCTGTAGACCCTGTGTTTACATGTAAATTACCGGCATTCATATGTAAATAGCGGCGGCTGGCGGCATTGATATGCATTGATATGTATGTCATGCCCCCCGAGGTCATATCCACAGTAATCTCTAGAAACCAATCAACAAGCAGAAATCGTGTGCTGTAACCTCTAGTAACTAATCAGTGAGCCGTAATGTGTGTTGTAACCTCTAGCAACCAGTCAGTGAGAGGTAATGATACACTGTAACCTCTGGCAACCAATCACAATCGCTGCCTGATCTGATTCAGTAAACGGATTTTGAGTCTAGCTGCTATTTATTGTATGTCTCAGAGCAGGTGGAGAGCAAAAATGCACAGGGGGGCACGCAAGAAAAGTTTTGCCCAGGGTCCAATCAATATTAAAGACGGCCCCAGCTGTCATGTTTCCCAAGGATATCCGGCTGTGACTCTTTCGGCTTCACAGCAGGCATTCTGTGCTTTGGGAATGGCCCTTCAGCTTTGGAGATGTTGTCAGAACTCCTTCTGAAGCAGTCTGTCCCCCATAGCAACGGGAACAGATCAGCACTGCCGAGGTCCCCATCCTGTACAGAGGTATGGAAGTTCAAGAGTTAAATGAGTGTGCGCATGGAGCCCCCGTGTTAAGCAGGTGGCAGGGTTCCATTCTGCCATACCGGGGAGAGGTGGTGGCAAACGCTGGACAGGTGGATGTGGACATAAGCTGAATGTGTCCCTTCTAAATGCAAGCTACAATGAGAGGCGTGCATTTACATGGGGACCCGAGAGTTGCAGTGCAAGTGTACATGGTTAACGCTCATCGTCGAGCTGCTGAGATACTTCGCCATGGCCTGGTCTCCAGGAAGTGGGGACAGGGTACCTGTAAAAGACAGGTCCCCCCCCAAAAGGGGCCAAACGTGGCACCAGAGGGGGGGAGGAATCAGATAAACGGAAGTTCCACTTTTGGGTGGAACTCAGTTTTAAAGTGTTACTAAACCCAGGACCATGCATTCACTACATCTGGTCTCTCACAGTACATAGAACATGGAAATGCAATCATTTTAGTAACTATGAACTACTAAATACCTTTCTGACTTCTATCAGTGTCTGGTTAAAGCTCGTAGGAGGAGTTTTCATTCTTCCACGATTGTCCAATGAGAATGCAGGACCCCCGACCCTCTGTCTGACAGTGGCAATTGGCCCTGTGCTGATCACATGCACCCTCCATAGAAAATAAAATCTCTCTAGCAATACACACCATACTGAGCATGTGCAGCTTGTCCCCTGGCTCTGTAAATATCGGGTAATTTTTTTGAAGACACTGGAAGGGGAGGATCAGAGAAGACAGGATCAAACAGCCTTGTTACACAATGCGGAAGATTAACCCCTTAGGTTCCGCAGTGAGTATAACAAGCATTCTTTACTACATATACAGACTGATTTTACTGTTGTGGGTTTAGAAACACTTTCATACATCAAGGGAGTTTGCTAGAGTTCATTCATGTTCGTCAACTTCCGGGTCATGAACGTGACTCGAGTAAAGGTACCCCATGGGCGAGGAGAGTGACCCTGTGGGGGTAATCTTCTTATGTGACCCAGACTTGGCACCCAACAAGTTAAAGTGATTGTAAATGATCGCCTTTTAAAACAACCCAGTTTAAAATAGAAATGAAAGGCAAAACATTTGTACAGATTATATATATATATATATATATATATATATATATATATATATATATATATATATATATAAAACAACCCATTATATAATACGGTACCTTTTTTTCCCTCTTTTATAAGTGATCACTTTCCCTCTGTTCTCAGCTGCATAAGAGCTGGGGGAGGAGAAGCAAAAGTACACTGAGCTTCCCAGTGAATGGTTGTGCGGGGGGGGGGGGGGGGGGCATGTCAGGGCAAGTCTGATCATTGAAGGAGAGCTGGCCGAGTTCCCTGCATAGCTAGAGAATTGACCATACTGTGCTCTCCTGCTTAGTGTAGGCAGTTTTTCATAGGAAAGCAGAGGGACTACACAGCCGGTCACATGTACTGTGCCGTTATACATGTACATGCTTTGAGTTAGAAATATCTTATAAACTGACCAGTTTGTGTAAAAAAAAAAAATATATGTTTTAATTTTCTTTCCACGTTTTCTGAAGACTTGTGGAAAAAAATTAACTGTTCAAAAGACTCATTGTGCTTTATAGAATATACGTTGGGGTGTTTGCTTTTCAAAATGGGGTCATTTTGTGGGTAATTCTACTGTCCTGGTGCTCCAGGGCCTTCACAGATGTAATAGGTCGTTATTAATTAGAGGCGTCATTTATGCTCCTAGAACTCCCTGCATTTTGGACTTCTCTGTGTGGCCAGCCTGTGTAAAAGTCCCACACATGTGGTATCGCCATACTCAGGAAGAGTTGCAGAATGTATTTTGGGGTGTAATTGGAAGTATGCATATGCTGTGTATGAGAAATAACTTGTTATTATGACAATTTTGTAAAAAAAAATATATATATATATATATAAAAAAAAACAATTCTTCTTTTTCCCAAGAATTGTGGGAAAAAATTACAACTTCAAAAAACTCACCATGCCTCTTACTAAATACCTTGGACTGTCGACTTTTCAAAAAGGGGTCATTTGGGGGGTATTTGTACTTTCCTGACATTTCAGAGCCTCAAGAAATGAGATAGGCTGTCAGTCCATCAGGTGTGATCAATTTTCAGTGATTTGCACCATAGCTTGTAGACTCTATAACTTTCAAAAAGAGACTAAATAATATCCACTAATTTGGTTTATTTTTACCAAAGAGATGTAGCCGTATAAATTTTGGCCCAAATTTATGAACAAAAATGACTTATTTGCAAAATTTTATCATAGAAACTAAAAGAAAAGTACCTTTCTTTCAAAATTTTTGCTCTTTTTTCACTTATGCCGCAAAAAAAAAAAACAAGTGGTGATTAAATACCTCCAAAAGAAATCTCTATTTGTATGAAAAAAAATGATAAAAATTTTGTTTGGGTAAAGTGTTGCATAACTGAGTAACTGGCATTCAAAATGTAAGAGCGCTGAAAGCTAAAAATTGGTCTGGTAAGGAAGCTGTATAAATGCCCTGTATTGAAGTGGTTAAGGCTGGGTTCACACCGGAGCGATGCGGGAATGCCGCGAATCCGCGTCATTTTCCCGCATTGCATGCCTCCCGCCGGCAGTTCACACTGCCCTATGCGGACTGCTGGGAGTGTCAGTGAAATCTTAATGACACCCCCAGATCAGTTCGCATATCGCAGTGCGATCTGCAAACTCGGACAGGAATCGGATCGCATGGTGTGAACACCCATGCGATCCGATTCTGCTGCGGACCAAAAAAAGGGTCCTGTGCGAGTTTGCGGCGGGGGCGATGCGAATTCAGCCATACTATCTGTATGGCTGAACTCGCATCGCACAGAGATTGGATGTGATTTGCACTGCAGTGCGGTGCGAATCACATCCGGGTCTCCCAGCCGCAGCGGTGTGAACCCAGCCTTAAACCCTAATTTTAGATTTGATAGATTAGATTTTACAGGCGTAATCATTTCAATTTTCAGGCCTTTTTCTTCATTTTCACTTTCATTTAGGGCCAGCATTCAATGTGATGGTTTACATACATTGTACATTTGCATCAGTCCCTGCACCCAAGGAGCTTACAATCTAACATCTCTCTCTCACACATATACACATACTGTACTAGGTTTTATTTAGACCGGAGCCAATCTTTGTTGTGTGGGAGAACACCCACCATGCAACCACAGGGAAAACATGCAAACTTCATGCAGATATTGCCCTGGCCAGGATTGGAACCGTGGACCTCAGTGCTTCAGGGCAGAAGTGCTAACCACTTATCACTTTGTCAGGTTACGGTATGATATTTTTTGGTGCTTAATTTCAAATACTCTTTAAAATGCCATGAACTAAGGAACCAGGATCAAGTTGTAGACAAACAGCGACTAATTTAGAGCATCCCCAGAAGTCCTCTTTTTATTTCGCCCACCTTTAAACTGAGTGTGCGGAAGATTAAAAACAGACAGTTAAGATTTGAGCATGGGGTCACAATGCCATGGATCATCATGGTATGAGCAGGATGGACATATGTTCTCTAAAAGTGTTAAAAAAATCCGTGCTAGATTACACTTGAGGAGAGGCTGCCAACAGAGCAGAACACCCACTAGACATGACAGTAATTAAACTCTATTACCCTCTCTACAGACATCTCTCGGCATGACCTGACCATTTGCCATGATTATAATACAATTTTATTACACTCTGTACAGACATTAAATCAGAGTTAAGGTCTAAACAGATTTGCAGCTTTGCAATGCTGCTACCATTTACAAATTATCATCTACGCCAGTGGTGGTCAACTTTCACGATATAGGAGGCCTCACATGTGGCTTCTAATGTCACCAATGCTCAGCACATATTATTCAGCGAATGTGATGCTACAGAAATTTGGCAGCGACTGCAGACATGTAACAAGAGATTATCAAAGGACTACTAGCATGCTACAAAATGATATTCAGAGACTGTAAACATACTGTAGAAGCCGTGGAAGACTGCAGACATGCAACAATATAGATAGTCAGAGATCACACTCATGCTACATAATGCCGCGTACACACGAGCGGACTGTATGGCGTACTTAGTCCGTCGAAACACATTTCAGCGGACAATCCGCTCGTGTGTGGGCTTCAGCTGACTTTTTCAGCGTGCAGTCTGGCGTACTAAGAATTTCGGATTTTTCGAAATTCTGTCCGTCGTACTTTGGTTTCAGCGGACAATCCGCTCGTCAGTATGCTAGTTCGACGGACTAAGAATGGCGCATGCCCAGAAAGGATTTACACGGCGGAAGGGTGCTTTGTTGTGTCTTGGACTTCCTATTTCTAGTCCCGTCGTACGTGCTGTACACGTCATCGCGCAAGCTTTCGACGGACTGTTTGTGCATCCGTGTGTGGTCAAGTCCGTTCAGTGGAAAGTACGACGGACTGTCCGTCAGATTGTATGACGAACTAAGTACGCCATACAGTCCGCTCGTGTGTACGCGGCATAAGAAGGACAGAGACAGCAGACATACTGCAAGAGTTGTGGGAGACTGCAGAGGTAACGCTACCCTGGATTAGGGCAATTAGTTTAAAGTTCCGGGTTCTATTCCCGCTAGTACCAACAGAAGGTGCCCCAGCCTAGTGCATTATCTTCAGATACACTATATTACCAAAAGTATTAGGACGCTTGCCTTTACATGCACATGAACTTTAATGGCATCCCAGTCTTGGTCCGTGGGGTTCAATATTGAGTTGGCCCACCCTTTGCTGCTATAAGAGCTTCAACTCTTCTGGGAAGGCTGTCCACAAGGTTTAGGAGTGTGTCTATGGGAATGTTTGACTATTCTTCCAGAAAAGCATTTGTGAGGTCAGGCACTGACGTTGGACAAGAAGGCCTGGCTCACAGTCTCCCCTCCAATTTATTCCAAAGGTGTTCTATCGGGTTGAGATCAGGACTCTGTGCAGCCCAGTTAAGTTCCTCCATCCCAAACTCACTCATCCATGTCTTTAAGGACCTTGCTTCATGTTGGAACAGGAAGGGGCCATCCTCAAACTGTTCCCACAAAGTTGGGAGCATGAAATTGTCCAAAATGTCTTGGTATTCTGACACCTTAAGAGTTCCCTTCACTGGAACTAAGGGGCCAACCCCAATCCCAGACAAACAGCCCCACACCATAATCTCCCCTCCACCAAATGATTTGGACCAGTGCACAAAGCAAGATCCATAAAGACATAGACGAGTGTGTTTGCAGTGGAGGAACTTGACGGGCCTGCACAGTGCCCTGACCTCAGCCTGATAACACCTTTGGGATGAATTAAAGCGGAGACTGCAAGCCAGGCTTTCCCGTCCACATCAGTGCCAACCTCAAAAAATGCGCTTCTGGAAGAATGGTCACTTGTGCAGTGCACTTGTAGTGCAGAGTGGATTTGCCTTTAGTAAATCAACCTCTGTACTTAGTTTTTAAAAATGAGCAGTCTAAATACTGAATTTCAGCTGTCTTCAGGCCAGTCACATGACTCTGACTGACTGCTTTACAGATCCGTTGGATGACTTCTGTGGGAGGAGCCATGATCTCCCTCTGACGTCAGCCGTGGGAGATCACGTGGCCGCTCGTCTCCTCCGCAGAAGCTCTGTCTCATAGCTTTAAAGCGGCCGCGAGTCACGTGACCGGCCTGAAGACTGCTGAAATTTCGCTATTTAGAACGCTCATTTTTTAAAACCAAGTACATAGCGTGCCATGTCTGCCTCTAATATAGGAGCTGGCAGTGACCATTGTAGGCTTTTATTTTTAATATTAGTTGCGGCAGGGTGGAGACAGAGACACAGACACAGCTGACAGGCAGGAAGGAAGGGGTGAGAGGGGAGAGAGGAGAGCAGAGCAGGGCAGCGTATGACGGAGGGACATACCTTGACCACGGTGATCAGGGCTTAGCAGTCCTGATTTTTGTGGTCAGAATAGAGAGGGCATACAGGAAGTGGCAGATTATAGTGGATCTGCTCTAAAAGTTGATATTGTGATAAGCGAGCCTATCACACAAAATTATAACTATATATCCAAATTAGTTGCAACACACCATAGTGTAAAACTGATATATAAATAAAAAATAGTCTGTATATTGAAAAACATCAATGAACTCTTGTGTTATCTTCAAACCACCACCAACACAAAGTGCGTGCTTACCGGAAGGCAAACTGTTATAAGCCTGTGGCTAATACCCAGCCAGGGCCTTTATCCAGGGAGTATATACCACCAACTCGGAAAAACTTGATCGATAGGATGGATTGGTACAGCAAAAACGACCAGGGAACTCGATCACTCAGTGGTCAAGATTAATGACCATTACCCAAAATAGAAAAGGAGCTCAGCCCTGGTCGTTTTTGCTGTACCGATCCACAAGAGTTCATTGATGTTTTTCAATATATATACACATCATATACATCAGTTTTACATTTTGGTGTGTTGCAACTAATTTGGAGATTATATATATATTTATTTATTATTTATAATTTTGTGCGATAGCCTAGTTTATCACAATATCAACCTTTAGCTCAATTCCACTCTAATTAATGTTTCTATTTATGTGTGTATCTCACCTATTGAGCTGCTGCTCGTCTGTGTTAGTTTTACTTTTACTTTTAAACCCTTACAAACCACTTTGACCTACAGGTAAGCCTAGATTAAGGCTTACCTGTAGGTCCAAGAAATATCTCCTAAACCTATACGGTTTAGGAGATATTTATCCGAAGACAGCCACCGCTGTCTACGGCGCAGGCCGCAGATCGCGGCGATATGCCGCGAATGTCGGCTCCCGTGCGCACGCGCGGGAGTGACGTCATCGCGGCTCCGGCGCATTACAGCGCTGGAGCAGCGAGACCCGGAAGTCGCTCCGGGATACATGGCAGCGGCGAAGAGGAAGACGGAGGACTGCTTCGGGGGCTTCGTTCTCAGGCAAGTTATTCATAATGAGCTAATATACTTTGCCTTACAGGGTGTGTTTTTTTTTTTGCCTTTACTTCCTCTTTAAAAAAATAAATAACAATCACTTGAGCAGTTATGCAAAGAAGAGTGGGCAAATATTGAAAATATTGAAAAATCTAGGATGTGCAAAGTTATTAAAGACATATAACAACATACTAGGACCCCTTTCACACTGAGCCACCCCAGGCGTCAGTGGTAGCGGAGCAAAACGTCTCTGCTGTGTCGCTTTGCTGCCGGTATGGCAGCACTGCCCCATTGTTTTCAATGGACAGGAGTGGTGTAGTTACCGCTCCTACACCGCTGCAAAGAAGCTGCTGGCAGGACTTTTTGTGATGCCCTGCCAGCGCAGCGGCTAAGTGTGAAAGCCAGATTTGCAGCTGAGGCTTTTTTCAGGTGCTTTACAGGCGATGTACTTTTTATCTATCAAAAAGTGTTTTCCTGCACTAAACCTGTCATCTTATTTCTAAATTGTTGCATTGGTAAATTCCAAAAGCCAATATAAAGGAATAGTAGTGGTAAAAAAAGCACTTGTGGGTTTAACCAATCTTGATTTTTTGTACAATTCTCCTTTAAGGGAGCGTGACAGGGAGTGTGTCCTATGCCTGCATATTTTTGCTGATAGGTGTCCCTTATTTCCATCTCAAAAACTCTTTATATCAGCGCTGTACAATCCTCTGTACCGCTGAACCCTGTAAGTCAATCAGATTCTACTTCATTGCATAGTGGCATCAAGCTTGCACATAGGAGAAAAGCATAGAAATGAATTTAGGGGGTTCTGCTGCACCCGTCCAATCACAGGCAGAGGCGTGTCCTTGACCAAGCTGTAGTGTCTTAAATACAGAGGAGAGAAAAGAGGTCAGGGACCTTTCTATGATGTCTGACAAGGATAAGTCAATCCAATGAGGGGTATGATCAGCTTTACAGATCTTTTGACAGTTATAATAGTTCATGTATTTCTTTAGCTTCCTGTTTTTAGTTCTCCTTTCAGTAATTTTACTGATCTTTTTTTCCCTATGAAGTTTTGATTATTGTATTAATATTTAAGTAGCTGGTGAGTGACTCATATAAAAAACAATACAAGCCATATTGCGATCAGCTGTATCTATGCCGCTGGCGTCGTGCCAGTTTTGTACATGCAATTGATGCTGTTGTCGGTCAATTCTGATTACTACGGGACCAGAGTCTGCTCTGGCAACTCCTCATTGCCAGCTTTAAGGAAAACAATGCAGTTTATTGTTCTCTTCCTCGCAGTTATGTTTATTGCAATGGGCACTTTTCCAGCTTTTCATAAAATCACCACTTTTAAGTACTGGGGAATTCCTCGGCCATCTGCGTTGCATTCTGTGGCAGAACTGAGATTAACGTGCCCCCCTTTTTATCTGTAATCCCGGCTGCGCTGTGTTTAGTCCTCCAACCTTCCGTCTGTCTGTTTACTAGGTCTTATGTCTCCTACTCCTCTATTGCTTTCTTTACTTTGCACTGTGTTCCTGTGGATTTATTCCAGTACTACGGATTTGTTTATTGAATGCGCAGACCAATATCCATAGCAGCCTATGCACATGACACCTGTAAAAGCTGGTTGTAGGACCCATGCCCTTCACAGATTATGCCTGGAGAACTCTTGCACCTGTATACCCTGTGATGCTGGATATAGTTTCAGAGCTTGTTGGAAATTCTACTTTAAGTTCTCCTCCCCTGCAAAATGTGGCATATCATTATGAGGAGGGGGGAGCAGGTACCTAGTTTTGACAGATATCCGCTCCCACTTCTACTCGGTTTGCCTAATCCAGGGGTCCGCGCCCTGTTTGCAGCTGGGGTCCAGAAGGCTGCACTGTCAGAGCTGCAGTGGCGGTGTTTGAGCAGAGAGGTGAAATCATTTCTCACTGCCCACCCCGCATCACCTTTGTTCCACCCTCACTTGGAACCCACCACTGCACCCAGGCAAGCCTCTGTGCTCAATAGACCAATGCGCACATCCATGTTTCCACCAATGCAGTGACAATCCACATCTGGTGGCAGGTGACGTGACAAGTGATAATCCGCATCTGGTGGCAGGCGAAGTGGCAAGTGATAATCCGCATCTGGTGGCAGGTGACATGGCAAGTGACAATCCACATCTGGTGGCAGGTGACATGGCAAGTGACAATCCGCATCTGGTGGCAGGCGAAGTGGCAAGTGACAATCCGCATCTGGTGGCAGGTGACATGGCAAGTGACAATCCACATCTAGTGGCAGATGTGGCAAGTGACAATCCGCATATGGTGGCAGGCGACGTGGCAAGTGACAATCTGTTTCTGGTGGCAGGCGACATGGCAAGTGACAATCCTTATCTGTTGGCAGGTGACGTGGCAAGTGACAATTGTATCTGGTGGCAGGCGACGTGACAAGAAAAAAGCTGCACTTGGTGAGTTGAACCATTTCATTTTATATTACATTGTATTCATAGAAATAATGCACTTCAATCACCCGGACACCATATCAACCATGGTGCCATGATAATTGAAGCGCTAACACCAGCCATTGCCCCGACAAATTGCCAATGAAAAACCGCATACTCACCCACCCACCACTCATGCCCTACCCCCGGGTCTTGCCACAATTTTCTTCTACACAGCCGGTCCCCGGTGCCCAAAAAGGTTGGGGAGTGCTGGCATAGGCGTAGACCAAGTTTTCCCCTCCCCTCCGTCCGCACACTCTTCTGGGACACGTCACAGGTTAGAGGTCCCAGAAGACTGCTGGATCATTCACAGGTCGCTGGACCCCTGTCCGTTTGTCCAGTATAAAGGAATAGTAGTGGTAAAAAAGCATTTGTGGGTTTACCTAATCTTTTTTTTGTATAAGTCTTCTTTAAAGGGGTCTGGCGGTTGTGTGTCCTATGTTTACATAATTTAGGTAACAGGTGTCCCTGATTCCCATCTCAAAAAGTTGAGACGCATGGCTATAGCGACTACCGACTGGAGACCAGTAACATCGTAAGTCAAAGTATATATCGCCAGCACACCATGAATCTTCAACGTAAATGTTTATTAAGATAATCACGTCACAGCGGTAAGGTACAATTTTTCCAGGGCCATGGAGGACCCCTTTGTGAGGATTGTGATGATGATGGGGTGCTGTGTGGCCACCAAAACACAGATGGCTGTTATGTGATCATCTTACTAAAGATTTGTATGTTATCCTGAAGCTCCATGGTATGTTGGCGATATATACTTTGTATACCCTTTATGGACCAGAGCAATCTTTCCCTTTATTTTACAGTATGGCAACATAACATTGTATATGGTGCTTCGCTGTAATATTATATGTGGAAAGCAGTCCTGAAGGCAGCTTACCAAGAACCATAGTGTCCTGCTGGACCCTCAGAGGAGTTTTCTAAATACAAAATGTAAAAGATGGGAGCGCCACACTAGTTCGTACAGTCCATAAAATATTTCAATCTGCAACAAAAGCCAACACATTTCGGGGGCTGAAAACCCCCCAAAATGGCCCATTCTGCCAGCTGTTTCGTTTCATTAACTGTTGAAGTTAGTTATAGCTGAGTCTCCTCATCAAGGTTCATCGCTGATGCCATTTCCATTTACAGGGACTGCTAATTCAGCAATTCATGTTAACCCTCGTTATCCATTCAGCAGTCTTCTGGATCCTAAGAGGACCTGTGCTGGTTGGCCAATGGGAATGCCTTGAAAGGTTCTTCTTTCATGTGTTTACATCACTGTTTGAGAAACGTTGGGGCGATGCCCTCGAAGCAGCGGATGATGGAGAGTCGTGTCTCCTAGTACTGTTAGACCTCAGCGTAGTGTTTAATACAGTAGACCACAATACTCTACTCGTCCGCCTCACAGAAGTAGCCGGAGTTCAAGACGTAGATCTCCAATGTTTGGCGTCCTTCCTAGGAAATCGTTCACAGACAATGAAACTAGGAAAATTCTTCTCTGAACCCCGGGCAGTCATCTGCGGAGTCCCTCAAGGATCACCTTTGTCACCAGTTCTCTTCAACATTTACATCTGCCCACTCCTCCAAATCATCAGATGTTCAGACCTTTGCTTCCACTCATACGCTGACGACATGCAACTTTATTTCCGTATCACTGGACAAAAAGATCACCACCTACAACTTGAAAAATGCCTTAATTCAGTAGAAGACTGGATGACCATCAACTCCCTCAAACGCAACAAATCAAAGACAGAGCTTCTTATCCGGCACCCAAATAATTCCATAACCAAAACCTCCTGGACTCCATCCACCGTCTTTGGGCAGACCGTCTCCCCGAAGACCAAGGCCAAGAGTCTCGGGGTTATTTTAGACTCAGAAATGTCAATGGATGCACAAATAGGAGCAGTAGTCAGTGGATCTCACCATTTGCTTCGCATGCTTCGTATACTCATCCCTTTTATCCCAAAGAATGACAAAGCAGTGGTAGTTGGAACAATCATTAATTCACGACTGGACCACGCAAACTCGCTTTACATAGGATTACCACAATATCAACTTGCACGATTACAACTGATCCAAAACACGGCGGCAAGGCTGATAACAGGAAAAAAACCCTGGGAACCAATCTCTCCTTCCCTGAGGAGCTTACATTGGCTACCCGTAAAAAAAAAATCGGATCACATTCAAGAACCTCTGCCTCACCCACAAATGCGTGCATAGAGAAGCTCCGCAATACCTAGCTGAGAAAATACATTACACACTAAACCGCAGTCTTCGATCAGCCAACAAAAACCTCCTCCTCGTGCCAAAAGCCCGGTACAAATCCAAGGGGGATCGGAGATTCGCTGTCCAAGGACCTCGGCTATGGAATGCTCTACCAATCAACATCCGCCTGGAAGAAAATCACCTGGCTTTTAGGAAAAAACTCAAGACCTTCCTCTTCTAGCTGATGACCAAAGCTCGCCACAGCGCCTTGAGGCGATTTAGTTCACGTTGTGTGCTATACAAATATTTAATTCATTCATTCAACATGGACATATGAAAGAAGAACCCCTCCAGGAAGTGAACAGAAAGGAAAAGGACCTGGCCCTGGACGGCCCAGTGATCAGATGGGGGGGTGGAGGGAGGGGTTAAAAGGGGGTTCATTTTATACCAGAATTACGCTTTAAGCAAAAGCCATTCTATATTAGATATATATATATATATATATATATATATATATATATATATATATATATATATATATATATATATATATATATAGAGAGAGAGAGAGAGAGGGTGTTTTTTTTATTATATATGTTTATCATACCTGATGAAGGCTCTTAAGAGATTCGTTTTTTACTCTCTTAATAAAATTTACAAAGTGCTGTAGATTCAATGTTTTTGAGAATAATATATATATATATATATATATATATATATATATATATATATACACACACATACATACACACACACACACACACACACATATATACATATATATATATATATATACACACACATATATACATATATATATATATATATATATATATATATACACACACACACACACACACACACACAGTGTATCATACAAAAGTATTAACAACATTTAACTTTCCACATTTTGTTATGTTACAGCCTTATTCCAAAATGAATTAAATTCATTATTGTCCTCAAACTTTTACAAACAATACCCCATGATGACAATGTGAAAGAAGTTTGTTTGAAATCTTTGCAAATTTATAAAAAAAAACAAAAAAACAAAAAACAAACTGTATGTACATACAGTAAGTATTCACAGTCTTTGCCATGAGCTCAGTTGCATCTCATTTCCACTGATCATCCAGCATGATTGATAAATTCCTGTGGTAAATTCAGTTGATTGGACATGATATGGAAATACACACACCTATCTATATAAAGTCCCACAGTTAACAGTGCGTGTCAGAGCACAAACCAAGCCATGAAGTCCAAGGTAATGTCTGTAGACCTCCCAGATAGGATTGTATTGAGGCACAGATCTGGGGAAGGGTACAGAAAAATTTCTGCAGCATTGAAGGTCCCAATGAGCACAGTGACCTCCATCATCCATCAATGGAAGAAGTTTGAAACCACCAGGACTCTTCTTCCTAGAGCGAGCCGCCCAGCCAAACTGAGTGATCGGGGGAGAAGGGCCTTGGACAGGGAGGTGACCAAGAACCCGATGGTCACTCTCACAGAGCTCTAGCGTCTCTGTGGAGAGAGAGAAGAACAACCATCTCAGCAGAACTCCATCAATCAGGCCTGTATGGAAGAGTGGCCAGACGGAAGCCACTCCTCAGTAAAAAGGCACATGACAGCCCGCCTGAAGTTTGCCAAAAGGCACTTGAAGGACTCTCAGACCATGAGAAACAATTCTGTGGTCTGATGAAACAAATTTTGAACTCTTTGGCCTGAATGGCAAGCATCATGTCTAGAGGAAACCAGGCACCGCTTATCACCTGGCCAATACCATCCCTACAGTGAAGCATGGTGGTGGCAGCATCATGCTGTGTGGATGTTTTTAAGTGACAGGAACTGTGAGACTAGTCAGGATTGAGGGAAAGATGAATGCAGCAATGTACAGAGACATCCTTGATGAAAACCTGCTCCAGAGCACTCTGGACCTCAGACTGGAGCGAAGGTTCATCTTCCAACAGGACAATGACCCTAAGCACACAGCCAGGATAACAAAGGAGTGGCTATGGGACAACTCCGTGAATATCCATGAGTGGCCCAGCCTGAGCCAAGACTTGAACCTGATTGAACATCTTTGGAGAGATCTGAAAATGGCTGTGCACCGACACTCCCCATTCAACCTGATGGAGCTTGAGAGGTCCTGCAAAGAAGAATGGGAGAAACTGCCCAAAAATAGGTGTGCCAAGCTTGTAGCATCATACTCAAAAAGACTTGAGGCTGTAATTGATGCCGAAGGAGCTTCAACAAAGTATTGAGCAAAGGCTGTGAACACTTATGTACATGAGATTTTTTCAAAACTTACTTCATACTGTCATTACGGGGTATTTTTTGTAGAATTTTGAGGAAAATAATGAACTTAATCCATTTTGAAATAAGGCTGTAACATAACAAAATGTGGAAAAAGTGAAGCGCTGTGAATACTTTCCGGATGCACTGTATTTACTTAAATGTAGCTGTCATCTGGGCTAAGTAATAAAAAAGGAAAAGCAAAAATATTCTTAACATGCATACTACCAAAACAAATGACTAATCAAAGACTGAGCAGGTGCTGCGAGACAACGGCCAGATATAACTAAGTTTCTTCCAAATGTTCTAGCTGTCTTCAGTTTAAATCTGTTTGCAGTACTAACAAGAAAGGGAATCCCATAAGGGGGGAATCATAGCCAAAAAATGAAGTGTGCCGGGCGGCAATCTTTGGCCATTTGCTGAGAAAAAAAAATGGGAGATTCTTGTTAAAGCAGAGGCAGCCTACACCCAAGCAGATGGTAGAGGACAGTGAGCAAGTCAATGCTCCAGCCCTGCAGAGCGCTAATGGTAATAACATACAGCCCTAAATATCCAGGGCTTTTTTTCAGCAAAGACTTGGCACCCCCAGCGCTGAGAGTATGCAATGGCCAGTGGTGATTGGGGTGTACTGGTGGGTCTATTGTTGCTGGCTGCTTGGGGATCTATTGTCACTGGAGGGGGGGGAGAGAATATTGTTGCTGGTGTGATCTATTGCTGCAGGGGGATTTATTGTTTTGGGGATCTATTGTTGCTGGGAGGATCTACTGTTGAGGGAGGGGTCTATCTTGCTGGCTGCTGCAGGGTCTATTGACAATATATCAGAAACAATCCAATAAAACAGTTGTTTCCTATTACTGTGAGTTGTCTGACACATGCAGATATTCATGTTATCAACTGTTTTAAAGCACTCAATACAATTCTCTCACGGTCGATCAACTGAACAGCCTCAAAGTCATTTGAAAGCTCACTAAATCGATCCATTGATCCAACTGATTGTGGTTTACGATTCTAATTCAATTTGATAATTTTAGTGGCACTGAAGGAGGTGAAAAGTTGGAAGGAGTATGCTGATAAGGTAAGAGAGCAGAGTGCGTGACAGATTCATCAGCTGCTTCTCCTTTTACTGTCCAGTCACAGATTGGGGAGGGACAAGATCTGTAAAGTTGAACTAAAGTCCCAAATACTCACCAAGCTCCAATGGTCCAACACTCATGGCGTTCCTTGCTGGCATCTTCTCCCCGGATTCTTCCGGGTGTCGATCTTCAGCCGCTTTGTTTGGCCAAAACCGGATCACATCACTCCTGCACATGCACGGGAGTGTAGTCCTCCCAGCACACTGGCAGTGTGCCAAAATACATACTGAGCTGTGCATGCTCAGTGTACATTATGTAGGGGAGTGTGAAGAAGCAAGCAAGTGTATTTTTAATGCAGAAGAGCAGTGGTGGAACTACAAGGGTCACAAAGTCGCATTTGTGACTGGGCATTCCACCACTTCTGTTGGAGGGCCCCAGTGGAGTTTCTGGCTGCAGGGCTCTGAGCTGAGAGCGTCTCTCTCTCATACATCCCAGAGCCTACACTGAAAGTTCCCTCTACCTCCTTTCTCGCATTGACGGGAGATGAGAGAGCCAATCTGCTCCTTCTCCTGCTCCTCTCCTCCTGTTTGCACCATGGGAACTGTGAAGCTAAGCAGCTGAATTTGATCATTCAGCTGCGCTGCTTCATACTTCCCACAGTGCACACAGGAGGAGAGGGGGGAGAGGAGAAGGAGCAGATTGGCTCTCTCATCTCCCATCAATGCGAGAAGGGAGGGGGAATTGTCAGTGTAGGCTCTGGGATGTATGAGACAGACACTCTCAGCTCTGAGTCCTGCTGAGGAGGCACTGATAGATGGCACTGATAGACGACACTGAAGTGCACCGATAGGCACTGATAGGCAGCACCAATGGGCAGTGATAGGTGTCACTGATGAGCACTGACAGGTGGCACTGATGAGCATTGATGCATGGCATTTATGAACACTGATAGGTGGCACTAATGAGCACTGATGGGCGCTATTAGGCAGCATTGATCATCAGGGCACCGATGATCATTGCCCTGATTATCAGTGTAAACAATGTACTGACATTCAAACTGGTTAAGGGCTCTCCTTTCCTTACACAGACAAAGCGTGGGAGGAAAGGACTGCCAATAACCGGCAAATCTGTTTACATTGTGATATGCTAATCACGTAGTAAAGGGCCGCTGTGATTGGCCGTTCACCGTGACCTGCGATCAGCTGTGTCTGAAGGACACAGCAGTCACAGAGCATGCTGGATTCACCCTAAAGCCGCATACACACGTAGCCGTCTGTCCGACGTACTTAGTCTGGCGGACTTCCCGCCAGACTGTCCGTCTGACTTTCCGAACGGGCTACTTGCCCACACACGGCACTTTTTCAGCGGACTAATACGGCGTACTAAGTCCGCCGTACTATCCGCCCTACTTTTGAAATTAACGGACTCGCCCACACACGCGGAGGAAAGTCCGCTCATTTCGAGCGCGTCTCCAGGTAGGCGGGGCCTGCGAAGGAGACGTCGCTGGCCCCACCGCCTGGTATGGACTTAAAGGGGACCCCAACGCTGAAAAAAAATCGGCGTGGGGGTCCCCCCCAAGTCCACAACAGACCCTTGTCCGAGCACGCTACCCGGCCGGCCAGGAAAGGGGGGGAGAGCGAGCGAGCGCCCCCCCCCCCCTCCTGAGCCGTACCAGGCCGCGTGCCCTCAACATGGGGGGTGCCTTGGGGAAGGGGGGGCCGCGCGGCCCCCCCACCCCAAAGCACCTTGTCCCCATGTTGATGAGGACAAGGGCCTCTTCCCGACAACCCTGGCCGTTGGTTGTCGGGGTCTGCGGGCGGGGGGCTTATCGGAATCCGGGAGCCCCCTTTAATAAGGGGGCCCCCGGATACCGGCCCCCCACCCTATGTGAATGAGTATGGGGTACAATGTACCCCTACCCATTCACCTGTAAAATAAAAGTACAAAAAAAACACAACACACGAGATAAAATACTTTATTGCACAGCTCCGGGGGTCTTCCGTCTTCGGGGGTCTTCTCGCCGGACTCCTCCGCTATCTTCTGCTAGCTCTTTTGCTAGTGGAGGAGTCCGGCTTTCTTCCTCGCCGCCGCCCTCTTCTTCCGACTTCGGGGGTCTTGTCCCCCTCTTCGGTTCTTCTGCCGGGCCACCGCGCCTTCTTCTAGCTCTTTTACAGGCGGTGGCCCGGTCTTCTGTCGTATTTTATCTCGTGTGTTGTGTTTTTTTTGTACTTTTATTTTACAGGTGAATGGGTAGGGGTACATTGTACCCCATACTCATTCACATAGGGTGGGGGGCCGGTATCCGGGGGCCCCCTTATTAAAGGGGGCTCCCGGATTCCGATAAACGCCCCCCGCCCTTGTCCTCATCAACATGGGGACAAGGTGCTTTGGGGTGGGGGGGCCGCGCGGCCCCCCCTTCCCCAAGGCACCCCCCATGTTGAGGGCACGCGGCCTGGTACGGCTCAGGAGGGGGGGGCTCGCTTGCCCCCCCTTTCCTGGCCGGCCGGGTAGCGTGCTCGGACAAGGGTCTGTTGTGGACTTGGAGGGGACCCCCACGCCGATTTTTTTCGGCGTTGGGGTTTCCCTTTAAGTCCATACCAGGTGGCGGGGCCGGTGGCGTCTCCTTCGCGGGCCCCGCCTACCTGGAGACCCGCTCGAAATGAGCAGACTTTTCTCCGGGCGGGAAAAGTCTGCTCATTTCAAAAGTACGGCGGACTGGCATACACACGGCCGGATTGTCCGCCGAAATGCGAGTCCGGCGGGAAGATTGGAGTGCAACGCGGCATTCTAAGTCCGCCGTACTTTCGGGTCAAAAAAGTATGCCGGAGGCTACCCACGGGGGGATTGTCCAGCGGACTTGAGTTTGCCGGACTTTTCCACCCGCTTGTTTGATCGTGTGTACGCGGCATAAGAGGCACGTGGGAAGCAGGATTCTGGGAGGATGTCCATGGATGTCCTCCCAGAACTGGATGCCTGGGGCTCGGATGGAAAGGGGGGGGGTGTTAGGGGGGCCCCTTAATGGCTTCTTGCACTGGGGGCCCTGAAGGTTCTAGTTATGCCTGTGCAGAAGAGACATGCAGTGAGAACCTGTTTTTGCAATTTTTCATTTTTTGTATTTCATTCCTCCTTTAGCTGCAGCAGAGGAAAATCAAGTTTTTAGAGCTGAGTAAATCTCAGAATTGAATGGACAGTGATACATATTTGGGGGATGAAACAGTTCACATATAGGGGTGGATCTACTAAAGAAGCCAAATAGACTGTTGACAAGTGAAGTTGCACTTTGCAAGGGCAGTTGCTCCAGAGCTTAGTAAATGAGGGGGGGGGGGGGGGGGCGGGGGGTGCTACTGACTTCCATCATCTAATCATGTGCAAGCAAAAGTGATTTTTTTTTTTGATTTTTTTGCATGCAATTGGGTATTCTTTGCGAAGTTGAAGCTTCTCATCTAATTTACTAAGCTCTGGAGCAACTGTACTTGCAACATACACAGTATATTTGCCTTTAGTAAATAACCCCATAGAGTTCAGTTTTAAAACAAAAGGTCCCTAACGAGTGTACCGATGTGTGTGTGGGTGTGTGGTGTACACATTGGACTGTAAGCTCTTCTGTCAACAGGAGATAATGTGAACATTTCTGCGTGCACTTTAGAGTGCTGCATAATATGTCTACATTATATAAACCTGGGAAGCAATATTACATAAGAGTATAATTCATTTAATAGGGCCAGATAGGAAAGAGGCAGATGAAATAGATTAATTAGTGTTTCAGGCTGTTGTGACCATAGTGAAATTTCCCAGTAGATGATGAACTCATTTAGCATGTTATTGCTTTATACACCTCGTGCTCAAGTTCATTAGTAGATATTATCTGCTAGGCCAAGGTACTCTGTTATCAAGGCATTTAACGCAAAGAAAAGTCTCTGAGAGTAATCGGTGATCTGCAGGACTGCCAGGCAGTTCCCGGAGTGCTGACAAATCCATAGCAATGATGGCTAAAGACTAAACTCAACATTCAGTAAGGAACATCCCATAATAATCACTGCTTACATCTTATGGTTTTGGATACAAATGAAAAATCAGATTTTTGTCGGTCATTGGTGGCCAGTGGGAAGAATGCTCCTTACATTGGTGATCATTGCGAAAAATGCTCCTTACATTGGTGATCATTGCGAAAAATGCTCCTTACATTGGTGACCAGTGGAAAGAATGCTCCTTACATTGGTGATCAGTGGAAAGAATGCTCCTTACATTGGTGATCAGTGGGAAGAATGTTCCTTACATTGGTGGTCAGTGGGAAGAATGTTCCTTACATTGGTGGTCAGTGGGAAGAATGTTCCTTACATTGGTGGTCAGTGGGAAGAATGCCCCTTACATTGGTGGTCAGTGGGAAGAATGCTCCTTACATTGGTGATTAGTGGGAAGAATGCTCTTTACATTGGTGAAGATCAGTGGGAAGAATATTCCTTACATTGGTGATCAGTGGGAAGAATGTTCCTTACATTGGTGGTCAGTGGGAAGAATGTTCCTTACATTGGTGATCAGTGGGAAGAATGCCCCTTACATTGGTGGTCAGTGGGAAGAATGCCCCTTACATTGGTGGTCAGTGGGAAGAATGCTCCTTACATTGGTGATTAGTGGGAAAAATGCTCTTTACATTGGTGAAGATCAGTGGGAAGAATATTCCTTACATTGGTGATCAGTGGGAAGAATGTTCCTTACATTGGTGATCAGTGGGAAGAATGTTCCTTACATTGGTGGTCAGTGGGAAGAATGTTCCTTACATTGGTGATCAGTGGGAAGAATGCCCCTTACATTGGTGGTCAGTGGGAAGAATGCTCCTTACATTGGTGATTAGTGGGAAGAATGCTCTTTACATTGGTGAAGATCAGTGGGAAGAATATTCCTTACATTGGTGGTCATTGGGAAAACTACTCATTACAATGGTGATCAGTGGGAAGAATGCTCCTTACATTGGTGAAGATAACTGGGAAGAATATTCCTTACATTGGTGGTCATTGGGAAAACTACTCATTACAATGGTGGTCAGTGGGAAGAATGCTCCTTACATTGGTGGTTAGTGGGAAGAATATTTCTTTCATTGGTGATCATTGAGAAGAATGCTCCTTACATTGGCGATTATGGGGAGAATGCTTGTTATACTGATGAGCAGTGGAAAGAATGCTCCTTACAGTGGTGATCAGAATGCCCTCTTACAAGCAACAAAAAAAATCATTGGTGTCATATAGCACTGCGGCATTGGCCCCAGAACTATGCCGGCTCCATCAAAAGTGTGTGTGTGTGTGGGGGGGGGGGGGGGGGGGTGGAGAGGTCAATCAGCCACAACCCTAATTTCTGAAGGAACCCTGGTTGAGAATGGCTGGTCTAGCTGGTGTGCACTTGTCTTCAAATTGCAATATGTTGACATTTGTTCATTATGTGCATGTTCACTTAAATACAGACGTACTTAAAGTATAACGTATAAAAAGTATAACGTATAACATATATCAAGATATGTTTTCAGTGCCTTGTAGTTATTAGGATGAATATTAAGATGGTAAGGAGACGGAACTGAAGGTAATAATAGAAATACATCTGAAACGTATTTACCTTCCTGAAGAGCTTATGAGGATAACATAATCTATGTGAACACCGCAGAGAAATAAGAAAGGGATTTACTTTGTAATTGAAATCTAAGGGGGTCCCACGCCTCCTGCTGTGTCTATAAAAAAACTGTATATATCCGGATAGGAATCCGGCAACAAGCAGGATGCCCTTATATTGAGCTGCGGGTGGGTAGAGCTGGGAGCATGCTGGCATCCACAAGCAATACAAGAATCCACTTGCCTGGATTTGCCCAAAACCAATAATATCACCTTTTAGTTGACTTACTTTAACTCTTCCTTTTAAACTTACAGTCTACAGGAATACATTCGTAGCAATGCACAGCCTATACCATACTTGATCTCCAGTCCAGCGCCTTTGCCTAGGCTGCAATGAGGTCATCAGTCTGCTGCAGACTGGAGGAAGCTTTGATTAGGCCTCATGCACACTAAGCCCTTGTACACACGGTCAGAGATTCCGACAACCAAATCCGTCGGATTTTGTCCGAAACTGTTGCATACACCTGGTCGGACAAAGTTGTCGGAAAATCCGACGTGATGACGTTATTTCGTTACGACGGGACTACGTTCACGCTAGTAGCCAATAGCTTTTGTGTAGGAATTTGATCTGAGCATGCGTGGCACTTTGTCCGATCGGAATTCTCTACACATGATCGGAGTATGTCCGATCGGAGCATTTTGTCAGAAAATTTTACCAACAAGTTGGAAAACTTGGTCCGTCAGATACTCCGACGGAAACAGTCCGATGGAGGCCACACACAGTCGGAATTTCCGAAAAAACGGTCCGATCGGATACATTCCGTCAGAATCTCCGACCGTGTGTACAAGGGCTAAGTGTCAAAACCGGTGCCTTTCAAGAGCGTTTCATGGCCCCCTCCCTCTAAACACCCCTCTATGTTAGCCTGTGTCCATGCATACATACCGTTCTTAGGCGTTAAGTGGCAGGGGTGTTTAGAGGCAAAAAAAAAAAACCCCCATGGCCAGCGCATTCAGGGGAGAAATATTTTGCTGCAAATAAAAGCCCAACACACATAAAAGTGTGTAAACACGTCTAAACACGCCTAAGTGCTAGGCACGTTTAGCGCTTGAATGTCCATTAATTTCAGTGCCCAAAATAAAATTTATAGTCTGGCCAATGAAACGAATGAACACTTGCTGCGCTTAAACACATTTAAAAAGTACCTAAACGTGTATGAAAAAATGTGGATTTAGACGCATTTTTAACGCTGCTTTCTCCTGCTAGAGGAAAAGCGTTTCGAAGAGTTGCAGTGTGTATGAGGTCTTAGCGCAGTTTTGCACTGGTACGGCAGCCTATTCCCTAGAATGGGCTGCTGTGCCACCAGAAAACGCAGCGAAAAACGGGCCCTGAACCTTTTCTGAAAACACAGAAACAGCGGTTTCCAGTGCGGCGCAACGGCATTGCGTTTTTCAGTGCGTGGGTGTGCCCTTAGGATTAATGGTACCCCCACGCATTTCCTGAGTAACAGCACATTTTTCTGTGTGGGTGGTGGAGGCTGCGGGAACAGGTGTAGACCCGCTGCCACATTCACCTGCACAAGTGTGAACATTGCTTTATGCCCCGTACACACAATCCGAAAATCGGACGACAGATCGTCTGTTTTTTTTGTGCATGCTAGTCGTATATCGTACCTGAAGAGGTTACTAAAGTAACAAAAATTCTCGTACTACAGAATAAAAAAATTGGAAGTGATGTCATGTGTTGTAGTGTATTTATATTGTATTTTCGGACGACCATTGTCCTAATTAAATGTAAATCGTACGAGAATAATTTTTGCGTTTGTCCGACCGGATAATGTCGGATGAACTGTCATGATCGGCTCTCAAGAGCTCTGTACTAACAATCCAATTTTCGTACGATAAAGTGGAAAGCGATATTTTTCGTCCGATTTTCGAATTAGTCTCCACTAGTGATCAGACTGCAACATTGTAATTTTCTAGTCAGAAGGTGAGAGGGGCAGGAGTTGCTCTGTCAGACATTTGTAAACACAGTCTCCAGGATTTATGCAATTGTGTAACCTCTGAGCCCGCATCTCAGTCCTGGAAGCAAGGCCGTTGCTACCACTAGGCAAACTAGGCAGCCGCCTAGGGCGCACTGCTGCCTAGGGCACCCGGCCACTGGTGTTCCTACTCTCTTCTCTCTGCAGCAAGCAATTAAGTCTCAGCATCAGCAGGCAGCCGCCGCTCCGTTGGCGAGGCTGCATTTGCTGGGCGCTGGTGAGGCTGCATTTAATGGGCACTTCATTAAAAAGGTGGGGTATACATGGGCAGGGCAAAGGGGGTGGATTCAGGGGTGAAGCCAGGGGGGAGGGGCAAAATTAGGTTTCGCCTAGGGTGTCAAAAAGCCTTGCAACACCCCTGCCTGGAAGTGGATGCTGATCTTAGAGGATGCCTGAAAAAAGATGGCTCTGTCCTTCTGGAAGGAAAGCAAATGAAGGCATTGGTGTTAGTTCACCAAGAGTTAAATAATGGTTAATTTTATGCGGTAAAATACTGCATGCGGTAACAATTGTACAAGTGTTCAATTCACTAAGAATTTGGAGTTAAATACTGAATGCGGTATTTGTTCAGATTAGCAGTAATTAGCGCATTAGTTAATGCAGCAATTTACCGCATTGAGTTGGTTGCTAAGGAGCGAGCCGGGAAGCCAGCCTCAGCGTCCTTAACAATCGATCAGCGGGCAGCCCAACAGGTCAGGAAAGCAGGGGAGCGCCCCCCCCCCCCCTCCTAAACCATACCAGGCCACATGCCCTCAACCTGGGGGGAGTGGGTGCTTTAGGCCAGGGCTCTGCCCCCTATTACAAGGGGTGTTTCCATTCCTTGTAATAGGAACAAAAGTGATACAAATAAATAAATAAATAAATAAAAAGGGACAGTGTAAAAATGTAAACAATGAAAAGCGAACTCATACTTAAAGCGGTTGTAAACCCGCTGATGTGTTTTTTGTTTTTTTTTCCCACCTGCAAAGGAAAAGGCATAATGAGCTAGTATGCACCGCATACTAGCTCATTATGAAATACTTACCTTAGAACGAGGCCCCGACATCTGGTCCGATCCAAGCCAAGGGAGCTGACATGTTCCCTCTGCGTTTCTTCTGGGTATCGCAGCTCCGGCGCTGTGAGTGGCCAGAGCTGCGATATTGTCACTCCCGTGCATGCGCGCGGGAGATTTCTTCCCGGCAGGGTCCGGCGTCTGCCGGGCTTTTAGCCGAGAATCCCCTGTGCGCATGCGCCGCTGCAGTCAGCGGCGCATTGCAAGGGGAATATCTCCTAAACCGTACAGGTTTAGGAGATATTTTTTTCACCTACAGGTAAGCCTCATTATAGGCTTTCCTGTAGGTAAAAGTCCCAAAAAGGACTATACAACCACTTTAAGTGGTGCACGCATATGTAAACGGTGTTCGCAGCACACATGTGAGGTACCGCCACAAACATTATAGCGAGAGTAATAATTCTAGCACTAGTAACTCTAAAGTGTCTTAACTGGTAACCTATAAAAACATTTTTAAGTGTTGTCTTGGGAGAGACTTTTAAGTATCGTAGTTTGTCGCCATTTCACGAGCGTTCAAAATTTTATAGCAGGACACGTTAGGTACTTATTTACATAACATCATCTTTTATATTTGACCAAATTGGGTTATATACAGTATTTTTTTTTTTTTTTTGCAATTAAAATGCATTAAAGTATCTTTTAAAAAAAGAAAAAAAATGGCTTTTGAAAATCTGCTGCATAAAAATACAGCGTGACATAAAAAAAATTGCAATGATCGCCATTTCTGCAAAAAATAAAAAATATATAATGTTTTGAGGAGTTCTAAGTAATTTTCTAGCAAAAAAAATACAGATTTTTACCTGTAAACAGAGAGTGCGAGAAAAGGCCTGGTCCTTAAAGTGGTAGTAAACTGTGTACTGCCACTTGTACCTAAAGGCGAGCCTATAATAACAGTGGTTTGAGAGTAACTTGGTTTGAGAGCATTTGCAAGACAAGCAACATTTTTGAATAAATTTTGACTTGATATACAAGGAGTATTATGTCACAACTATGTATAAAAAAATAAATAAATTAAGGTCCGGCTTATAGTGCCTGAGCTTGTGCCGGAAACGGCATCTCCCACCCATGTGACATCAATGATATCATTGCGGCTCTAGCCAATCACATAGCAGGAGTTTGCAAACCAAGACAGACTGGGGGGGAAATATCAGCCCTCTCCGCGGTGGCTCTACATCGCTGGAGGGCTTTGTTTCACGGTATTTCATAATGTGCTAGTATGTGATGCATTGGATACTAGCACATTAAGCCATTGCCTTGCAGGTTTTTTTTTTTTTTTGAACATTGGTTTACAACCGCTTTAAGTAGCTAGATAACGCTCACATGTGATCCCAAGTCTTCACAAAAGAACCGCAATTTAATGAATGAATGGGGCATGGCAGGGACAGTCAGGCAAGGGAGGAAAGAGCTAAATAACACACCTCCCGACTTTTTGAGATGGCAATGAGGCACAATTATCAGCAAAAGTATGCAGGCATAGGACACACCCCCTTGTCACGCCCCCTTAAGGCTGGGTTCACACCGCTGCGGGTGGGAGACCCGGATGTGATTCGCACCGCACTGCAGTGCAAATCACATCCGATCTGTCTGTGCGATGCGAGTTCAGCCATACAGATAGTATGGCTGAATTCGCATCGCACCCGCCCCAAACTCGCACAGGACCCTTTTTTTGGTCCGCAGCAGAATCGGATCGCATGGGTGTTCACACCATGCGATCCTATTTCTGTCCGAGTTTGCAGATCGCACTGCGATATGCGGACTGATCTGGGGGTGTCATTAAGATTTCATTGACACTCCCAGCAGTCCGCATAGGGCAGTGTGAACTGCCGGCGGGAGGCATGCGATGCGGGAAAACGCCGCGGATTCGCGGCGTTCCCGCATCGCTATGGTGTGAACCTAGCCTAAAGGAGAATTGTAAAAACAAAACAAAAAAAACAACAACATTGCTTAAACCCACAAATGTTTTTTTTTACCACTACTATTGGCTTTTTGAATTTACAAATGCAGCAATTTAGAAATCAGATGAAATGTTTAGCGCTGGAAAACACTTTTTGATAGATAAAACGTGTATTTTATATAAATCTATATGGATCAGACCAAAATGAGGGACAGATGAGGAGGAATGAGGGACAGAGGGACATTGCTCCAAATCAGGGACAGTCCCTCCAAATCAGGGGCAGTTGGGAGCTATGAAATAATGCTGGAAGTTCTCAAGCCAAGAAACGAAACGGGTTCCATCTGGCTTGTTGTCATTTCTAATGCACGCTATGAGAAGCTCACAGTGTGCAGTGAAATCAGAGGAAGCCATTACAGTCCAGGAGAGAAGCCGGTGTTCTGCCAAAAACTGTCCCCCCCATCGGATAGTGTCTGCCCCGTACTGCGCAGGCGCAGCGCTTGCGCAGTAAGGAGGACAAGGAGATGCTGAAAGTCTCCGAAGATGAATGGCACCGGTGCACTGAGTCCAGGTTCAAGTCCCACCATCCAAGTGGACATACGGTAGCACTTAGTAAGAGGGCCCCTCGCCATGCTTCAGCCTCGATTCGCTCTGCAATTTTTTATTCTAACTCTATACCCACTTGGATGGTGGGGCTAGAACCTGGACTCGCTGCGCAGGCGCCGTTCATCTATGGAGACTTTCGGAATCTCCTTGTCCTCCATACTGCGCAAGCGCAGTACAGGGCGGACACTATCCGACGGGGCACAGTATTCGACACAACACCGGTACAACTGTGCAAGTCGAAAAGTGGAGTCCAGCTTTAAACTGGTGTAGCTGACCCCAGTATATACGGCCGCAACAAATACTTTTATGAATTCTGCAGAACAGCGAGCTAAAACTGCATCAGAGTAGCGACATTCGACGTGGAAACCGGAGGAATTTAATTTTTCACATATCCTGCATAATAAACGTGCCCCAGTTTCATGTTGTGATCCCTGGATTACACTGAAAGACTGCACAGGGAGCAAAGCTCATTATATTTCCAGGAATCTATAGTGCCGGGTTATACACTGGATTTTGTTTAAAGTTTCTATCTGGGTAAAATAAAAAAATAAAAAACTATGTCACACATCTCTGCAAGACAAACTACTTCCCATAAACACTGCAAGTACAGAAAATGACCCGATGGTCTGCCAGAGACTTTTTGCAACCCTGCTGGACTACAGATCACTTCCATCTATACAAGGCCGTGACAAGGGGTGGGCAGGAGGGACATCTGCCCTAGGCACCGTGCCTTCATCAGCGTAGGAGATTGGTGCTGGGAGAGGGAATTTGGGTGGCATCAGGGAATATGAAACATGATCAATAACAAAATGTAAAGAAAAATAAAAAAATGTCTTGGTCAATTTAGGCCAACATGTATTCTGCTACATATGTTTGGTAAACACAATCCCAATAAGCGTATATTGATTGGTTTGTGCAAAAGTTACAGCGTCTACAAACTATGGGATAGATTTATGGACTTTTTATTTTTTTGACTAGTAATGGCGGCGATCGGTGACTTATAGAGGGACTGCAACCATGCGGCGGACACTGACATTTTTGTCACTTTTTTGCGACCAGTGACACCAATAGAGTGATCAGTGGTAAAAATATGCACTGTCACTGTACTAATGACCCTGGCTGGGAAGGGGTTAACATCAAGGGCCATCAAAGGGTTAAATGTGTTCCTAGGGAGTGCTTTCTAACTGTGTGGGGGAGGTGCTTGCACTGCGGAAAGGCAGAGATCAGTGTCCCTGCTTAGCGGAAACACAGGACCACTACCTTCCCTACCGACAGAACGGTGATCTGCCTTGTTTACATAGGCAGACCGCCGATCTGCTTCTCTCCTGAATGATCGGTGAGTCCTGGCGGACATCAAGTCTGCCGGACCCGCTGATTGGCTCCCACTGTGTCCAATTACAGCGGGAGTGGGTCGGCGGCGGTTTGCATGTGCACCCCAGACCTGGAAATGCAGGATCACGTACGGGTATGTGATTCTGCACAGGGAAGCCACCTTCCTGCCGTATTTACTGTATATGTGAAGAGGGATTAAAACACTTATTTTGTTTGTTTTTATTGCTGTCTGTGCCCCCCATTAGGGAGATTCTCCCTCTCTATTTGGCCTGTTTGCCATTATCATTAGTGAAAGTAAAAGAAAACCCCAAATTTTGGGTTATCAGAAAAGTACCGGCAATAGCCATGTATTGGCTTTTCCTCTACTCTGACAGACGTGAGTAGAGGAGAGACAATCGGCTGCTCTCCTGATGGGGGGGTCTGCACCAATTATCAGTGCAGCCCCCCCAGGATGCCCACCCAAGACCACCCGGGATGCCCACCCATGGTCAAAAAGAATGACCACCAGGTAAACCCATTAGAGCCCACCAGGGATGGCAATCATTACCCATTAGGAATGGCACTCTGTGCCCATCAGTGATGCCTGCCAGCACCTCTGATCAGTGCTGCATATCAGTGCTGCTCATCAGTTCCGCCTATATGTGCCCTCCAGTGCAACCTATGAGTGACCACCAGTGCCGCCTATGAGTGACGACCAGTGCTGTATCAGTGCCCATCAGTAAAGAAGAAAAAACCTACTTATTTACAAAGATCAGTGCTGCATATCAGTGCTGCTCATCAGTTCCGCCTATATGTGCCCTCCAGTGCAACCTATGAGTGATCACCAGTGCTGTATCAGTGCCCATCAGTAAAGAAGAAAAAACTTGCTTATTTACAAAGATCAGTGCTGCATATCAGTGCTGCTCATCAGTTCCGCCTATATGTGCCCTCCAGTGCAACCTATGAGTGACCACCAGTGCAACCTATGAGTGACCACCAGTGCCGCCTATGAGTGACCACCAGTGCTGTATCAGTGCCACCTATCAGTGCCCATCAGTAAAGAAGAAAATGTACTTATTTCCAAAGTTTTGTAACAGAAACAACATTTTTTCTTCACAATTTTCTTTTTTTTTTTATTTGTAGCGCAAACCTCAAAGGTGATCAAATACCACCAAAAGAAAGCTCTATTTGTGGGGAAAAAAAAACAAATTATAAAAACTTTGTTTGGGTACGGCGTCGCATGACCGCACAATTGCCATTCAAAATGCGAGAGCGCTGAAAGCTGAAAGGTGCTCTGGGCAGGAATGTGTAGAAGTGCCCAGTATTGAAGTGGTTAAGGTTAATAGGGCTGTGCTGCCAATGCCCCACAACCTGTGCGCAATACACACCGTTGGCAGAGACGTATTCTGGCATATAGAGGGTTAAATTAGATTGATGCTTAAAGTCGGCACAGCTTCACCTCAATTACTAAATGCATTTTTTTTTTTAGCTTAGTTTAACCTCTTCAGGTCCTGGATCCTAGAAACGTACCTGAAAGTTTATTGTGACATGAAAAAAAAAATATTTTATATCTTGAAAGATCGGAATGTTGTGTTTAATAAATGTTTTCTTCTGTAATAGAGATTTGAATTCCTAAGTCTTCTTCCTTGAAGGGATGTCAAGCAAAACCGACAGCCAGGCACCTTCAGAGGGATGTTCATCAGACCGTGTACAATCCCGCTCCGTGGGTAATTACTTGTGAAAAGACCTGGCACCTTTCACATGACAAATCCCCCCCAAGTTTGGGTAGAGGCCATGTCATCACAACATTCCACGCTCTGCAGATGCTCCTTATTCTACAAAAAATCCAGAATCCTCCAAGACTATTTACAGTCCGGTTCAGAAGGAAAAATGTAATAGTAATTGATAAAAAAAGGATAAGGCTAGATCTATACTTGAAGTTGTGGGGGGGGGGGGGGGGGTAGAGCTGTGTGTTTTGTCCCCCCCCCCTTCCATCCAACTGCTCCTCTTTAAGCTGCAAAGGCAGCAGATAGGGGTGTACACAATGCATAGCACTGCGGCAAAAATGATCGCGACATAACACCTTCTCACTAGACATGTGCAAAACAAAAAAAAAATATTTTGTTTCGTTATTTAACAAATTTTGTTTTATTAAATGTGTTTTAATGAGTTTTTGGAATTCGTTTCATTTCATTTATTCGTTTTGGACTTTGATTTGAATTCTCCAAAAACTCGAATCGGCATGTATATCGGAATTGGCATTTGAATTTATTCTATTCAAAATTTCAAATTTCAGAAGATGGTTATATTCAATTTTATTCTATTGTTTTTTTCTATTTAAATTTTTTTCTATTCTAGTCTGTTCTTTTCTATTCTATTCCTTTACTTTCTATGATATTTTATTTGATTATGTTATGTTTTACGCTATTCTTTTCAATTCTGTTCTATTATTTTATTTTCCATTCCTTCATTTTCCATTTTTGTCTATTCTTTTATATTCTATTTCTCTATTTTACGCTATCTGAATTTTGGAAAACTTATTTTATTCTATTTTTTTCTATTCTATCCTATTTTTATATTCTATTCTTATGTTTCTTTTATATATTTTTTTTCAAATATATTCTAACCTATTCTATTTTATTCCATTTGTTTTTCTATTCTATTTTGTTCTGTTTTACTCTATTATTTTCTAGTCTATTCTTTTATATTTTAGTCTATTCATTTATTTTCTATTCTGCTAAAAAAATTTCTCAATACTATTACTTTCCATTCCATTCCTTTATTTTCTATTTATTTTATTATTTTTTTGATTCTATTCTTTTATAGTCTAAATGGTTTTCCTACCATTTTTTCTAATGGTATCCTAATTCTTATGTTTTTTTTATATTTTCAAATATATTCCAATCTATTCTATTTTATTCAGTTTGTTTCGTTTTACTCTATTTTCTAATCTATTCTTTTCTATGCCATTTTATTCATTTATTTTCTATTCTGTTCTACAATTTTCTCAATTCTAGTCTATTATTTTCTATTCTATTCCTTTATCTTCTATTATATTTTATTCTATCCTATTCTTTAGTATTCTATGCTTATGTTTCTTTTATATTTTTTTTCAAATATATTCTAACCTATTCTAATTTATTCTATTTGTTTATTTTCTATTCTATTTTGTTCTGTTTTACTCTATTTTCTATTCTTTTCTATTCTATTCATTTATTTTCTATTCTACTCATTTATTTTCTATTATACATTTTATTCTATTCTGTTTTACTCTATTTTATTATTTTCTATTATATTCTATTATATTCCTTTATTCTCCATTATAGTTTTTTCTATTCTTGTTCGTTTGCGAATTCGACCTCTAAATCATTTTTGAATGAAATTCGAATTATACATTTTGGCCAAATTTTGGTTCGTTATTTTGCATTTGTTTAAATCCATTGCTATTGTAATTCAGAAATTCAGGTATATCCAAACTTCCGAATAACAAAAAATGTGTCCAAATTTCCATTCCAATGTACTCCTCACCACCTGTCAAA
Organism: Lithobates pipiens; assembly: GCF_037356315.1. Lineage (NCBI taxonomy): Eukaryota > Metazoa > Chordata > Amphibia > Anura > Ranidae > Lithobates > Lithobates pipiens. Next base: position 66,795,893 of record NW_027507785.1, read on the forward strand.
TGCCTCTGAAAAATGATACACCACACTAGAAAAATGCAGAGCTATGCATAGGCACATAGAAAACAACCATTTTTGATGTGTCCTGTTTAAAGTGGGACTAACTGACTGGCCAGCAGGGGGTGATGTCAGCCCATGTGTGGGTAGGTGCAGTGTGATGCAGCGGGCAGTAAACAAACAAAGTCCAAGTCCAATGATTGGAATATATTTTTATACGAGTCTAATACAAACTGACCCAACGGGAAGACATATCTCCTAACTCTCCCTGATTTAGAGGGACTGTCCCTGATTTGGAACAGAGTTTCTCTGTCCCTCTTTCCTTCTCATTTGTCCCTCATTTTGGTCTGATCTACTGTATATTTCATCCAATTTCTAAATTGCATTTGTAAAGGGTAGGAAAAAAAAAATGAAAGAAAGAAAGGAGATTTAGAACTAAGCCAGGAAAGGGAAGGAGAAACAGTCAAGACAAGAATGGAAAAGGAGGAGGTGTAGTTTTGGACAAGAAAAGAACGTGGGGCTATGGGTTGGGTGGTATATCAGAACGGTCCGGAAAATCCCCAAGCTAGTTAGGAGCAGTATGGGGAGAACATAAGACCACCATGGGTTCCACACTTTGAGGAACTTAGCATGAGAGTCATGAAGTACACCAGTCATCTTCTCATGCAGCATGAGGGTAGTCAAAATGCTCTTCACCTCTGCAAAACCAACCGAGGGCTTCCGCCAAGCTCTAGCAATAGCGTGTTTTGCGGCAATGAAGAGGTTGTTGGTATGAGTAGAGGCCTGGGAGGGTGCAGTGGAGAAGTGCATGCCGGGCGCCTTTGTGGAAGGGTACATGAAAAAGGGTTGAAAGGAGTGATAATTAGAGGATGGTGTTGCGCTCCCACACGTGAATGAATATATAAATATCCGAATAAAAAAAAAAAGAGGAATATATCCTTAATATTAAATCAATCAAAAATGTGAAACAGTAGTCTATTTGTATTAAAAACCAATAAAGTGCTGATGTGCATAATATATCTCTACGAATAAAAATTACATAAATAAATGAATAAATTAATAAAGCAGCAAAAGAAAAAACAATAAATAAACCAAAAAAACAAATAGTGATGTCATTCAAAGTGAAATAAATAATATACATAGTCCATAAATAAAATCCAAAGTGAAAGCGTCACTTTAAGGTGAAGCTATGTACTACTAAAGTGAATCTGTGACAAAACAATCTCCACAGCAAAGGTGATGTCCAAGTGTTCACTGAGCACACTGTGTGATTACCTTACAGCTGTAAGGTATACAGCATATATAGCCTTTTGAGGAAATACAGGGAAACCAAGGAGGGAACTTCAGATTCTTGTAGCCTCACCGCCGTCCAATACAGGGTTAATCCACAGGTTAACTCAAAGGGGATACTCCGAAAATAAACATAAAGCCCACCATAGTGTAGTAGTTTTGCATAAAACAATCATTTAATAGAGATTAAAACTACTCACACATTGCAGATAAAAAAAAAATCACACAGTAACAGACTACGAACGTCACTTCCGGTGTCCTACGCGTTACGTCACTTCTCACGTGACTTCAACTGGGATGTCCCAGTGACATCACTATTTGTTTTTTTTGGTTTATTTATGTATTGCTTTTTTCTTTTGCTGCTTTATTAATTTATTCATTCATTTATTTATGTAATTTTTATTCGTAGAGATATATTATGCACATCAGCACTTTATTGGTCTTTAATACAAATAGACCACTGTTTCACATTTTTGATTGATTTAATATTAAGGATATATTCCTCTTTTTTTATCCGGATATTTATATGTTCATTAACGTGTGGGAGCGCAACACCATCCTCTAATTATCACTATTTATTTGTATGAAAGTGTTTAGCTCATAAGGTGTGTGCAGCATCCATATAGACCTTATCTCTTCTCTTTTGCCTCATACATAGCGCAGGAGCTTATATACATATATTTTTTATGGTTTGAAAGGAGGCCATAGACCCTAGACCAGAATCCCTACAATCGTGGGCAAGACCACCAAATGTGAATTACGTCTCCACGTTGGCCATATTCCCTGAAGCATCTATTGTTGTACAATGGGTTTGAATGAGTTATGCGGGCCGGAACACAATACCAGCGGAGGAGAACCTTATAGGTTGCGGTTACATTACTTTTAACTCAAATAGTATAATTGTTGCATAAACCCAATAATCAGGATGTTCATACTAATCACATGAAAAGCAGAAAAAAAATGATATCTTTTTTCATGGTTGGATTGCAATGCCGCTGATCATAGATATACATGATGCAAGGCACGTACTATATACAGTATCTATTTTCATCTATATCCCATGAAAGGGACACATAAACCAATAAGTGCAATCTCCCTCCGTATTGCGCTGCTCCGGTTCCCTGTGTAATCTTGTAAAGTGCTTCACACATGGCTGACAGTATATAAATAAAGTCACATGATGAAATTTCAGCATGTGCCCAAAGCGAGCCAAAGTGGATCAGTGACCGGCCGTACAAGATGTTCTTTCCCTAGCATTAAATCACATTTTGAGAAAAGCAATGGAATATTTACTTACTTCTGTCCATTCTTTGTTGCCGATTCCTTGTATGTACAGGACCACCACTGCAAGAGACAAGGAAAATGTCACAAGAAGGCCAACACCTAGAAAATCTAATGCCAGTCAAAAGGATTGCCATTGCTTAGTTTTGGATGGCATAGGGAAGGGTTAAAGCCAAGCTCTAGGCCAGTGGTTCTCAACCTACAGGCTTTGACCCTCTGTCGGGCCATGGCCGTCCTGCTCCCCAGCCTCCAGCCTATTGCAGATCCTCTAACCTCCTACAGTGCCACCCAACCTCCCACAGTCCTTCCAGGGCTCACCTTGAGCCCTTAGCCCCCGCAGTGTTCCCCAGCCCCCTGCAATGCTCCCTAGCTTGCTGCAGAGCCATCAGCCTTCCATAGTGCCCCCAATTTTCAACAGTGCTCCCCAACCTCCATCAGAGCACCTGAGTCAACCCACAACCTCCTCCAGAGACCTCAACTTCCACAGTTGCCACTAGAAGCCTCATCCCCTACAGGGCCCCCACCACCAAGTCTGCAGCGGAGTCCCCTAACGAAATCCTCAGCAAGGCTACCGCCACTGAGTCCCTTAACCCCCTCCAGAACGCCTATCCCCACACAGTGCTCAGTAACCTCCCTCAGAGCACTTGAGTCTGTACAGTGCCCTCAAGTCTCCCACAGTGCCCATGAAAAACCCACAACCTCCTCCAGAGACCTCAACTTCCACAGTTGCCCCTAGAAACCTCATCCCCTACAAGGCCCCCAACACCAGTGCCTCCCAGCATTTCAGAACATATTTCCATACTTATATTGTGTGAGCATAAACTTTTTTTTTTTTTTTTTTTTTTTTTTTTAAGCATTTTTTCAGGCCCTAATTTCAATACAATTGAGAACCACTACTCTAGGCAATCTAGGTAGCTTGCTGCAGAGCCACCAGCCTTCCACAGTGCCTCCAACTTTCAACAGTGCCTGACAGTACTCCCCAACCTCCCTCAGAGTACCTGAGTTCTTGTAGTGCCCTCAAAACTTCCAAAGTGCCCATGCAAAACTCCCAACCCCCCCCCCCAGAAACCTCATCCTCTACAAGGCCCCCACCACCAAGTCTGCTGCTGAGTCTCCTAACCAAATCCTCAACAAGGCTACCACCATTGAGTCCCTTAACCCCCTCCAGAACTCCTATCCCCCCACAGTGCTCTACAACCTCCCTCAGAGCACGCAATTCCATAAAGTGCCCTCAAGTCTCCCACAGTGCCCATGCAAAACCCACAACCACCACCACTGAGTACCATAGCTCCTTCCAGAACCCCCCAAAAAATTACCCCCAACCCAATCCAGATCATATTTTATACTCTCATACTTATACTGTGTGAGTATAGACTTTATTCTTAAGAATTTATTGGGCCCCGTTTTCAATATGATTGAGAACCACTGCTCTAGGCAATCTAGGTAATCATTAATACACATAGGTGTGCACAGCCTATTGCATTACGGTGTGCACTAGACATGTGCAATTTGTTTCGTTCCAAATTAGTTTTTCGCCGAAATTCGACAAATTTGTTAATACGGAAATAGTTGAATTAACGAAAACCCGAAATCTGAAAATTCATAAGAAAGAAAATCTGAAATTTGAAAAAAAAAAGAAGGAAGAATTTTCAGATTTTTGTTCTTTCAAATTTTAGGAAATTCATTTTGGGGATTTTCGAAATTTTACAAATTTATTCGAAATAACGAATTTCTATCATAACAAATGACCAGAAAAATGAACAGAAAAAAAAAATGAATGAAACAAAAATGTAAACTAACAAATTTTTCGGCAGCGCCCATGTCTAGTGTGCACCCCAAAGCTCAAACACACATGCCTCTTTGCCGGTCCAGCTGTACTGGTCAGTGAATGAATGGGAAGTGCTCTGTGCTGGGTGTCTTCCTGTTCATTTACAAACCGAAGCTTGTAAACACAGTTTACTATGTATCAGTTGTGAATGAATACAGTGAATGAGTGTGTTCATTTAGAAAAGGAAGGGCCTGGTCAGTGATATACTGACTAGCCCTTCTCCCCCGCTCTGCATCCTGAAACACCCCCCTCAGCAGCCGAGGGGACAGAAGAGTTGGGAAGCCAGCAGCAATGTGGGGGGTAACATGGGGGGGAGCCCAGGCAGTAGGGGGAGTCGGTACCGCACAGTGTGATTAGGGTGTGCCCAGGCACACCTGGTACTCCCCCTGCTCCCGCCTATGTTAATACATCACTAAATGTATTTTTTATAAATACAAGCAGTGTAAGCACATGATTTTGACCTGGTATTAGTCTCTTACAGTATTACAGTACAGTAGAGCAGGAGTGTGAAAGGAAGAAGTAGAACAAGAGCCAATTAGTTCATGTGTTGACAAGAAGCATGCTAACAGAATGGAGAGAGTAGAGTGACAGAGAGATGAACTCATCACTGCTGCTTCTCCATGCACTGTCCAGTCATAGGCTGTGGAGAAGTCCAGGGCAGTCTGGGCTCAAAAGGAAGCTGGTGGAATGATACTGGTTACCAGACTGAGGACATCATGTAGCAGAAAAGAAGTACTACAGAGGATAGCTCTGGATTAAATGTGAATATTGCAAGTGTAGCAAAGTTCTGGGCCTCTTTAGGCCTAATGGTGACCTCCAGAGTTAGGGAGAGCGGACATCCTTCAGTGTAGAGTGGGTTACAAGGCATGGTGGGTGTAATGCAAGATGAAAGGGTGGGCGCCAGACACTATGAATGAAAGAGATTTATTGTCTCTTAAAAACAGAACTGTGGGGGAGAGGGTAAGGGCCAGGACACCCTTAGGTGGATGCAAAGATAATTAGCAGACTCTGAGACTTCTATAGGTGGACAGCTATACAAGCAAAGGCTTCCTGACGGACACCACTTCTGTATAGGTAGGATGCTATCTCCTATGGCAACAATCTTGTAGCTGTTACAAACGGTAATGGTATTCAACTGTTTGCAACTCGAACAGTTCTCCTTACCCCACATTCGCTTACTGTGGGTCTTCAAGCATCTCCCCCACTGACACGTTAGGTCCCTGGCTTTGCACTCACTGATGCTCCAAAACTGTCACCTCTAATGTCCTGCTGGTTCCCTGACTTGGCACTTGCTGAAGTTTTCCTCCTTCTTCACTGTCCCTAGCTGGCAAAAAGTCTGCTCTGCTATTGGCCTCAGCTCACTCACTGCGGTCTCCGGTAGCAAGGTGGGGGTCCCTTATTGGCAGCAGCTTCCCCTCTACCCCCGACCGCAACTAGTTCCCCATCTGGTTGGACTACAAGCCCACAGTCCCAACCCTATGCTGCTCTCCTGCTTCTGGATAGGCCCTCAGACAGCCTAGCAGGCAGATGTCCCTGGGATAGGCCTAAGGCTAGCAGCCCGGGGCAACATAACACACATCCAGAGCCATCCAGGCAGCACAGAATGCCAATCACCTGACTCCACCCAAATAGGCTCTCCCAGCAGGCCAAGGGACCCAAGAAAATCCCTGCCCATTGGCTAAGACCCCATTCATTCCTAATCTGTCCTTGCCCTATCTCATTTCACCAGCTACAATGCCACCTAGTGACAGAAGGGAGAAGTGCAGCAAGTCCAGAATTAGGGTGAAGTCAATTGATCTCCTAACAATTGGCCAAGGAAACCATCACCTGGCAACTAAATTTCATAGCAACCCTGTCCAAACATCAGGGTGTTACATCCGAAAAATTGCTTTTTATTTTATCTTTTAGTGGGCCATTCATTGTTATCTTGTTGTTTTTGGATGGTATTGTGCTGTAAAAGCTTAGTTTTTTGTTTCTTTCTGTGACTCGGTTGGGTAGATATCCCCTTACTTCCATACGGGTATACTTCAACAATGCAATGGACTGAGTTTCTGTTTTGTAAATCATTGCGAGGTGCACACAAAAAAAGAGCAAGCAAGCATTTGCAAGAAAATGCAAAAAGACATATCACTGATGTTTAGGGGTTTTAGTTGACCCTTTTCTCACCACTGAGGCCCCAAAGCCAGTGGCGGAATTATAGGGGTCGCCAAGATCGCCATGGCGACCGGGCCCCTTGCTGCAGGGGGCCTTTGAGGGCCCCCTGTACTCTTCGATAGGAGGGGAGGCTGACAGGAGCTCCCCGATCATCAGCCGAACTGAAATCGGCACTGCGTGGGGAGCTCCGTTCTCACATTAGCCTAAGTAAAAGCACAGTGTGTGTTCTTTGTCTCCCCCTAGAGTGCAGTACCCAGCAGGAAAAGCAGAGGTAAATGTCTGCCGTTTTTTTTTGTTTTTTTTTATAATTCTATCTACTGTATTTGTCTTTATATGTGTGTGTGTGTGTGTGTGTGTGTGTGTGTGAGCATGCCTGTATGTGTGTGTGTGTGAGCATGCCTGTATGTGTGTGTGTGAGCATGCCTGTATGTGTGTGTGTGTGAGCATGCTTGTATGTGTGTGTGTGAGCATGCATGTATGTGTGCGTGTGAGCATGCTTGTGTGTGTGAGCATGCTTATATGTGTGTGTGTGAGTGTGTGTGCATACTTGTATGTGTGTGTGTGAGCATGCTTGTATGTGTGTGTGTGAGTGTGTGTGCATACTTGTATGTGTGTGTGTGAGCATGCTTGTATGTGTGTGTGTGAGCATGCTTGTATGTGTGCGTGTGAGCATGCTTGTATGTGTGCGTGTGAGCATGCTTGTATGTGTGCGTGTGAGCATGCATGTATGTGTGCATGTGAGCATGTATGTGTGCGTGGGAGCATGCATGTATGTGTGTGTGTGAGCAGTGAGCATGCATGTATGTGTGCATATGTGCATGCTTGTATGTGTGTGTGTGAGCATGCTTATATGTGTGTGAGTGTGTGTGCATGCTTGTATGTGTGTGTGTGTGAGCATGCTTGTATGTGTGTGTGCATGCATGTATGTGTGTGTGTGCATGCTTGTATGTGTGCGCGAGCATGCATGTGTGTGTGTGTGAGCATGCTTGTATGTGTGTGTGAGCATGCTTGTATGTGTGTGTGAGCATGCTTGTATGTGTGTGTGTGTGTGAGCATGCTTGTATGTGTGAGCATGCTTGTATGTGTGAGCATGCTTGTATGTGTGTGTGTGAGCATGCTTGTATGTGTGTGTGTGAGCATGCATGTATGTGTGTGTGTGTGAGCATGCATGTGTGTGTGTGAGCATGCATGTATGTGTGTATGTGTGTGTGTGTGTGTGTGTGAGCATGCTTGTATGTGTGAGCATGCTTGTATGTGTGTGTGCGAGCATGCTTGTATGTGTGTGTGTGTGAGCATGCTTGTGTGTGTGTGAGGATGCTTGTATGTGTGCGTGCGAGCATGCATGTATGTGTGCGTGTGAGCATGCATGTATGTGTGTGTGTGTGAGCATGCTTGTATGTGTGTGTGTGTGAGCATGCTTGTGTGTGTGTGAGGATGCTTGTATGTGTGCGTGCGAGCATGCATGTATGTGTGCGTGTGAGCATGCATGTATGTGTGTGTGTGTGAGCATGCTTGTATGTGTGTGTGTGAGCATGCATGTATGTGTGTGAGCAGTGAGCATGCATGTATGTGTGCGTGTGTGTGTGCATGCTTGTATGTGTGTGTGTGAGCATGTATGTGTGCATGTGTGTGTGTGCATGTGTGTGCATGTATGTGTGTGTGAGCATGCATGTGTGTGTGTGTGTGTGTGTGTGTGTGTGTGTGTGAGCATGCTTGTGTGTGTGTGTGTGAACATGCTTGTATGTGTGTGTGTGTGTGTTCATATATGTATGTGTGCATGTATATGAGTGTGCATGTATGTATGTATGTGAATGTGCATGTGTTTATCAGTGGCGGAGCATCCAAAAGGGCGCACAGGTACCGCCCCCTCTCTCCAGCCACCCCCTCTATGACCAATGGATAAATTCATGCATAGCATAGCATGAATCTATCCATGGCCACCGCTGCCACCCCCATATTTAGGTGTCTGGTCCCTTTTGGGGTGTCGGGTCACTAAACCGCCTCTCCACCAATCGGGTCTGTTATCCATCACCTGATAGGCGTCCAATAGCTGCGCCTATCATTTCAGACAATCAGGAGGAGAGGACGGGAGATGAGGATGGCAGGAGATGCATGGAGGACCCCGCTAATGGCCGTTACCCGCTGCCCCACCAAGACAGGGTAAGTGGCAGGCAGACAGCGAGCGGGCGGTGGGGATTCACAGTGGCAGCATTTGATGGACACACCAACAGCATTTGATGTGCACAGTGGCTCCATTTGATGGCCACAGTGGCAGAGCTTGATGGGCACAGTGGCAGAGCTTGATGGGCACAATGGCAGCATTTGATGGGCACACTGGTGGCATTTGATGGCACAGCGGCAGAGTTTGATGGGCACAGTGATGACATTTGATGGCACAGTGGTGGCGTTTGATGGTACAGTGGCTGTAATTTATGTTTTTTTCTGAATTTTTCAGTTTGCTTGCACCCCCCTAAAAATTTTGAGCACCAGCTGCCACTGGTTTATATGTGTGTGCATATGTGAATTTTCCTTCCTGCAGCCGCTGAATGCCTGTGGGTGGGAGAGGAGAAAAAGCGGGGGGAAATGGAGAAATCGGTTCCTTTATAGGGCAGCCACCCACTTGGGACCGGGCCCTGGTGTTCCACCATCGGGCTCGGAGAAAAGAGCCCTGTACGGAGGTGGGGGGGGGGGCCCTCCATGGTTTCTTGCATCGGGGCCCTGAAGGTTCTAGTTACGCCACTGCCCAAAGCATTGTTAGATATGTCTCTTTTTGCCTGTTTTGTTTTGCACTTTACCACTATGTAAATGTAAGCTCAATAAATTATACTTTTGAGGCTCACCCATGTATTATTTTTATTATTATTATTATTATTATACAGGTTTTATATAGCGCCAACAGTTTGCTCAGCGCTTTAATGTGCTGGCTTTATATGTGAATATCACATACCAACCAATCAACTTTCAAATGTGATTTTTGCAGTCTAGGCCAGGGGTCTCCAAACTAAAGGCTAGTTTACTGGCCTTCAGACTTTATGGTGGCCAGTGGGAGTAAACAACGCCTGATCTTTGGTATTAGGGGGAGAAATAGTTGGTTTCAGTGGGAGGAATAGTGCCCTGTTTTTGTTGTCAGTGGAAGGCATTATGCCTCATCGGTGTCAGTGGAAGGAATAGTACCCCATTGTTGGTGTCAGTGGCAGGAATTATGCCTCAAGGGCCATATAAAAGGCAAGAAAAGGGTCACATCTGGCTCTAGGGCCACAGTTTGGATACCCCTAGTCTAGACCTAAATCTGAAAAAAGATCCCGATTCAACAAGCAAAACAAAAGGTTAGCTTACTGTTCATATATCATCTCCTTGATGGTCTGTCTAAGCCCTTGTACACATGGTCGGAGATTCCGACAACCAAATCCGACGGATTCTGTCCGTCGGATTTTGTCCGACGGATCTTGTCCGAAACTGTTGCATACACACGGTCGGACGAAGTTGTCGGAAAATCCAATCGTTCAGAACGTGATGACGTTATTTCGTTACGATGGGACTACATTCAGGCTAGTAGCCAATAGCTTTGGTCTAGGAATTTGATCTGAGCATGCGTGGCACTTTGTCTGATCGGAATTCTCTACACATGATCGGAATATATTCCGACGGAAACAGTCCGATGCATACCACACACAGTTGGATTATCCGACAAAACGTTCCGATAGGACACATTCCGACGGATTCTCCGACCGTGTGTACAAGGGCTAACATTATCCAAAAGAATGGTGAGTGTGAAACAACAAGTTTGATTTCTGTATCATATTTTGGTTAACAGCAACATTTACTGCAAAGGAGATGAATGAATGAATGAAATAGTTGTATAGCGCACAATGCGAACTGAATCGCCTCTAGGATAGTTCACATGGTCAATGACATTATTAGCACTAACCTGGATCAGACTTGGAAAACGTGTCCATATCCAGCAAACTCCTGTAAGGAAAGAGATAAAGAACATGATAGTAAGAGGAGGAAAAAAGAAAAAAAAACACACAGAAAAGAAGGCAAATTGTGTAAGCAAAAGCAGATACCTTCTACACCCTACCCATCCCTATTCCCTCCCATATACTTTGATTCCTTCAGTAACAGAAATTGACATTTATATGAGGCCTTATTAAACCCTGCCATAATAGGAACACTCTTTACAAACCCAAGCCTAAAAGGAAAGCTGGAGTACATAACATTACCCATTAATATAAAGTTGCCAAAATAGCACCACTAACCAAATACCCTCTGTTTCAGAACCCCCATTATGGATTCTTCTAGGTATAGATGTCCACCCAATGTCCCTTTCCTGCCTCATCAAAATCCATCCTCCCTTACCTACCAAACCTCTCAACCCAATCTTGGTGCACACTCTGTCTGCCAGGGAATCTCATACTTTGTGGGTTTTATCTCACCACATCTCCCTTTGCTTAAAATATTCAATTGCCCTTTGACAACCCCTAGACGACCTCCACCAGTTTTGTTGGTGGATCTTGCAAGTCCTTACAGCGGATGCTCCAGCCAAAAGGGAAAAAATTGTGATTGTTTTCACCCTTCTCCCCTACACTGCCACATTTGCCCCCATTTGGGGGGGCGGAGTGGGTACCTGGTTTTGATGTTCGGCCCCCCCCCCTCCTTCCCCTGCCGTCTTCTGGGACACATCACAGGTCCCAGAAGACTACGACACCATTTACAAAGCACAGCCTTCCTTCCCGTTTCCCTTTTTCTAGATACCGGCGCCTGCACCGGAAGTCGATTGATGAATCGGCTTGGGTGAGGACCTCGCTGCATCCCTGGACATGCAAGTGCCCTTATGCTAAAAGTCAGCAGCTACAGTATTTTTAGCTGCTGACTTTTAATTATTTTGGAGGGGAGCCTGGAGTCCCACAAACTTTCCACAACTTCAAGTTTCACATAAAATCACAAATGGGGAACTCTATTATATACAAATGTACCACTACTTGGACTCCCCACTCAGGTCACGAAAGCCTAACTTTGACCCAATTTGAATCTCTCTGCTGATCTAATCCCTCAGCAAACTGAATAATCTCCCTATATTTTTCTTCTTTTTAGGTTAATTCTACTCATCAAATCCCAATGTACTATACATTTTGGGAATCGAAAGTAAATAGATCTTTTCCACCCATAGAGTGGGACCAGATATGGCTTTCCCTCCTTAAGAGCTCTCAGAATGTACAAGCACTGAAAACTCTTATAAAAGGTCTTGACGCACTGATACTTCTTCCCGGTGCGCATAGTAAAAACTATGCTTACACACCCTTCCATATGCTTTAACCACTTGAGACCAGCGCTATAGCCGAATGACGGCTACAGCGCAGATCTCCTTTGCCGGGACTACGTCTATTGACGTCGTCCCGTGCACGAGCGGCCTGCGCCCCCTGAGGGGCGCGCGGGGCGCGCTCTGTGATCGGCGAGTCTATGAGACTCGCCTGATCACCGATCCGAGCAAGGGGTCGATCCCGACCCCTTATCACGTGATCAGCTGTCAGCCAATGACAGCTGATCATGTGATATAACGGAGCCGGTAATCGGCTATTATTCCTCCTCGCGCTGACAGCGCAAGGAGAAAAAAAAGAGCCGATCACCGGCGGCCATGATCGGGACATCAGTCCCGATCACGGCCAGCCCTGCCAGTGCCCACCTGCCCCCTGCCAGTGCCCACCTGCTCCCTCATCACTAAACATCATTAAAAAATAAGTGCCCCCCGTCAGTGCCACCCAGCAGTGCCCATAGTGCCACCCAGCAGTGCCCACAGTGCCACCCAGCAGTGCCCACAGTGCCACCCAGCAGTGCCACCCAGCAGTGCCCACAATCTGCCTCAACAAAGGTGCTGCACCCCAGTGCCACATATCCGTGCCCATCAGTGTCATCTACCGGTGCCCATCAGTGCCCAGCAGTGCCGCCCATCAGTGCCCAGCAGTGCCACCTATCAGAGCCACCTATCAGTGCCCATCAGTCCCATCTATCAGTGGTACCTATCAGTGCCACCCATCCGTGCCACCCATCCGTGCCATCTTTTCTGTGCCCATCTTTGCCCATCAGTGCCGCCTTATCTGTGCCCATCGGTGCCGCCTTATCTGTGCCTATTAGTGCTGCCTTAACTATGCCTATCAGTGCCCACCAGTGCAGCCTATCAGTGCCCACCAATGCAGCCTATCAGTGCCTACCAGTGCAGCCTATCAGTGCCCACCAGTGCAGCCTATCAGTGCCGCCTTATCAGCGCACTTCAATGAAGGAGAAAAATGACCTGTGTGCAATTTAATTGCAGTATAAATACGGCTGTTCTGTGAAGCCCTTACAGGTTTGTTAGAGAAATTGAGACATTTAAAGCAGGGCTAGGTTATTAAAAAAAAATAAAAAATATTCCATGCTTTGAACATCTCACGGAGCACTTGTTCAATCCATCATCTGAAAATGGAAAGAGTATGGCACAACTACAAACCTATCAAACATGGTCGTCCACCTAAACTGATAGGCTGGGCAAGGAGAACATTAATCAAAGAAGCAGCCAAGAGGCCCATGGTAACTCTGGAGGAGCTGCAGAGATCCACAGCTCAGGTGGGAGAATCTGTCCCAAGGACAACTATTAGTCGTGCTCTCCATAAATCTGGTCTTTATGGAAGAGTGACAAGAAGAAAAGTCATTGTTGAAAGAAAGCCATAAGAAGTCCCATTTGCAGTTTTGCGAGAAGCCATGTGGGGGACACAGCAAACATGTGGAAGAAGGTGCTCTGGTGAGATAAGACGAAAACGTAACTTTTTGCCCTAAAAGAAAAACGCTATGTGTGCCAGAAAAAAAAAGGAACACCGCACATCACCCTGAACACACCATCCCGCCGTGAAACATGTTCACAGGATGGTGGCAGCAGGGCTGTACTTACCATTGGGCTTGACTGGGCTCAAGCCCATGGGCCCCGCCTAATAGAGGGCCCCGCATGCCCTGCTGAGATACATACCTGAGTGTACTTGGCTCAGCTCCGCTCACAGTCACGCCCAGTCCCTATGATGGACATAACACAGGGACTGGGCGTGACTGTGAGCCGATCCGAGTACTCGGCTACTCTCGGCTCCGCTCTGAACTGCAAAAGGAGCTGCCGAGAGCCAACCGAGAGGACCCGGGAGCCGCCGAGATACACAGGACTCTGCTCCATTTTTAAACTTCAAGACTGCAATGACAAGGCTGCAATGACACTGGACAAGGCAGCAGATGGATGGACAAGGCTGCAGATGGACACTGATAAGGCTGCATTGATGGGCATTTAAATGTAAGTTTTTTTTCCTTAAACTTCCCTCCTAAACATGGGGTGAGTGTTATACGCCGGTGCGTGTTGTACACCGATAAATACAGTAATGCATAGAAGGTAGGGCCCAAAAGTGACTCAAGCCCAGGGGCCCCCACCACCCTAAGTCCTGCCCTGGGTGGCGGCATCATGTTGTGGGGATGCTTTTCTTCAGCAGGGACAGGGAAGCTGGTCAGAGTTGATGGGAAAATGGATGAAGCCAAATACAGGGAAAAGTCTGCAAAAGTCTTGAGACTGGGGTGGAGGTTCACCTTCCAGCAGGACAACTGCCCTAAACATACAGCCAGAGCTACATGGAATGGTTTCGATCAAAGCATATTTGTGTGTTAGAATGGCGCAGTCAAAGTCCAGACCTAAACCCAATTGAGAATCTGTGGCAAAACTTGCTGTTCACGGACGCTCTAAATACAATCTGACAGAGCTTGAGCTAATAAAAGAAGAATGAGCAAAAATGCCACTCTCTAGATGTGCAAAGCTGGTAGAGACATCCCCAAAAGACTTGAAGCTGTAATTGCAGCAAAAGGTGGTTCTACAAAGTATTGGGCTGAATACAAATGCATGCCACACTTTTCACATATTTGTAAAAAAAAGTTGAACCATTTATCATTTTCCTTCCACTTCACAATTATGTGCCACTTTGTGTTGGTCTATCACAAAATCCCATTAAAAGAAATTTACGTTAGTTAAAAGTCATATACAGGGGATTATAGATTAGACTCCATAGCAGCATACCTAAAGAGGCACTGGGAACTTTTGGACCTGCAAGTGTAGTCAGATGAAGGAAAACTTCAGACAAGCTCAATGTTCTGTTGATGCGTTTTCCACACATCAAGGATTGCCTTGATAGGCACCCAACAGTAGCTCAAACCATAATAATACAGATAGGAGCACCAGACCAAACTCAGATAAACGAATTCCAGGTAATTTTAATTGATAAAGAAAATTTAGCATATGTGCTGTTCCTCTAGAGCAGGCATGTCCAGTTTCGGCCTACGTTCCGGTTTGATGCGGCCTCAATGGTAATTTGGAGATTATAATATATATATATACATATACATATATATATATATATATATTTATGGTGTGGAGCCCTCTGACCGATACGGTTAAGGATGACAAACAAGGTTAACATAAACTCGCTTACTTGAAATGGACCTGAAAGTGTGCCCTGGTCTGACGTACGGTATACCAAAATAAGGGGGCATACCTTAGATAGAAAGTGGGTGATAAATGAAATGAATATGAATGGAGTGAAATGAGTACTCTCATGAGGAGTATGATGCTTGAGAAATGCCCTGAAAAAGGGGATGGGTGGGTGGGTATCGCGCACCGGAACCGACGAGGAAGACAGGCGAACGGGCTGGTTATATACTCCACCGGGCTCCTCCCATAATTTCAGGCCACCATACTGGCCTTTCTATTTATGGTGTGGAGCCCTCTGACCGATACGGTTAAGGATGACAAACAAGGTTAACATAAACTCGCTTACTTGAAATGGACCTGAAAGTGTGCCCTGGTCTGACGTACGGTATACCAAAATAAGGGGGCAAAAACATTCAGGTAGGGGTTGCATTTTATTGATCCAAGTTTGTTTACTGGGTGAGCTCGACAAAGGCCTGGGTCATCTCCGCTTGCGGAATGGGTATGTAACGGGCGAAACAGGTGGACCTCCATCTGCCCAACTTCTTGACAACGTGAGTAGGACAGAGGTGAAGGATACCCGGGAGTATCCTGACACGTTCCACCGGGCAGCGTTCAGAGGTTTAGTGAGAAATGGCAGAAGAGGACTAACTCCTGGTTGATCAGCCAAAAAGGGGGCCGACAGGCGCGTGAGAATGGCGACCGGGTACCAGCGGTTGTTGGACTTATAGAGGTGTATGTCCGAACCCGAGCCAAGCTGCTGCGTCTTGGAGACTGCTAAGTGTAAGACGAAATGGTCTTCGTATCGGACCAGGTGGTGCTCGCACAGCATGCGTGCTGTGAGGCTACAACAAGTAAAACTCGCTTGGCCGTAAGAAGCCGTAGAAGGCCAGGTGTATGGCTGCTTGTAAATGACACTAATGTGGAGACCGAAAAGGTGAAGTGGCCAGGAAATCTGACATATTTCTAAACGTCTCCTGTAACAGGCAGTCGTTTTGGTGCCGGCCATCGGCTGGCGCTTTCTGGATACCGCGCATAACAGCCCGAACGGCGTGGTAAAATAGGAAGGGTACGGTAGGGTCCTGGAGGGACGTGAAATGTTGTACACCGGTCAGGTATAGCCGGATCGTATTAAAGGATAACGCCAACTGCGAGTGGCAGTAGGCAATGAAGGCTATGACTTGCTTGACACGGGACGTCTCTGTACTGTGATACGTGATGAAGTTGGTTAAAGGCCCTCCAGGCTGATTGATAGGCTTTGAGGGTATTGCGGGAAAGGGAGTGATCAAATGAGTTGGGTAGCCGCTAGGAGGTGAGGGGCTAATCCAGGGTCAGTTGAGACCAGTCCGAGATAGCTGCTGATGTTGGTCCGGCTCCGGGTACCTGAACGAAAACGAGACAAGGTTAAAAGCGGGAGAGGGCGTCCGCTGCCTGATTGACTTTACCGGGGATAAAGGAAGAATGGATGTTGAACTGAAACAACAACAAGAGCTGGACCAGTCGACGTAGGAAGGACATAACCAACAGAGAGGGCGCCTTGGCGCAGCCAGGAATTGCCAGTAACTGGGGAGGCCAGGGAGCTGCGAGCCAGAGGTGGCCAAAAAAACAGCCGCAAGCCCGTGGAGGCCGCTGCGTCGGTCATCACCTGGGGAGAAAGGGAAGACACGGAGGGAATGAACAGGGAGACGTCATTCCCAGACGATAGGTATTCCTCCCGCATAGCAAGGACTGCTATTGCCGCGGGAACCCAGCTGAGGACTTGCTCTGGATCCTGTGAGAGGGACAGTAAGACCAATAGGCGTGACACAAAGGCGCGACCCCTGAGGGATGATGTGCATAGCGACGCTCGACATGCCGTGAAGGGACTGTAGGTGTCTTTCGGATGACTAAACTGGGGAATATGCGAGGATATTGTATGTCCGTAAAGATGGCAGTTGTAATGGGCGAGCATTGGCCGATGGCTATGGGCTGATGCCTCTGGACGCCTCGTAGTGGGGATCTTGCTGTATGGGCCGTAGCAACAGATGGCTCTCCGAGCATTGTAAGGATAAGAAATGTTGAACGCTGGCTAGAAATAGCCTGGGCGTGCTACAGGAAGAAGCCAGTCGCGTGTGTCAACATGATCCTGGTGCGGACGGAAGTAGAACTCAACTGTCCTAAGGAAGAGACGGATAGACAGACAACAGTGAATGGTTTGTAAGAAAGCCACGGGAGACGAGAGGCCAATTAAGTGCTGCTGAAAATGACGTGTAGCCAGTTTGTGTGCCACTGAGAACGTGCTTGCCAATGAATGATTGCAAGAAGTTATGCTAAGTCACGAGCCTTGGCGTGACTAAAAGTTGTGTTTAAACATGTGCTTGCGACAATTGCCCGGGAGTTTGTCACTGGAGATGTATACGTAGTGACTGTGAGCCATTCGTGTTACCGCATGTGCACTGCGAAGACTACAGGAGTTGTGCTTGAATGCATGTTTGGATGCGTGCTTGCGATGATTGCAAGATGTTACCCAGGATGCGTGCTTGCCATGACTGCAAGATGTTATGCTAGGATGCGTGCCTGCAACTAATGCAAGGAGTTGTGCCAGGACTCGTGCCTGCAACGACTGCAAGGAATTATGGTAGGCTTCATGGGTAGCCAGGCCGGAAAAGACAGAAGTCCATCCGGTCCAACCAAATCAAAATAAATAAGGTATCACACAACCCGACACCCAATTCTACGCCCGCAGCTGATCCAGAGGAAGGCAAAAAACCCCCAACAGAGCATAGGCCAATTTGCTACAGCCGGGGAAAATTCCTTCCTGACCCCTCGAGAGGCAATCGGATTTTTCCCTGGATCAACTATACCTATAAATATAAGTACCCCGTAATACAACGTACATTTAGGAAGGTATCCAGGTCTTCCCTAAAGCAATCTATTGAGCAAGCCAGAAGTGCCTGCCAGCAATGATTGCAACAAGTTGTGCCTGGACACCTGCTTGCAACGATTGCAAGAGGTCTATGCTCAAATGCGTGCTTGCCATGATTGCAAGAGGTCTATGCTTGAATGCATGCTTGTAATGAGTGTAAGAGGTCTATGCTCGAATGCGTAATTGTAATGACCGCGAGAGGTCTATGCTCGAATGCCTGCATACAACGATTGCAAGAGGTCTATGCTTGAATGCATGCTTGTAATGAGTGTAAGAGGTCTATGCTCGAATGCGTAATTGTAATGACCGCGAGAGGTCTATGCTCGAATGCGTGCTTGCAGCGATTGCAAGAGGTCTATGCCCGAATGCGTGCTTGTAATGAATGCAAAAAAAGGTCTATGCTCGAATGCGTGCTTGCAACGATTGCAAGAGGTCTATGCTCGAATGCGTGCTTGTAATGACCGCGAGAGGTCTATGCTCGAATGCGTGCTTGCAGCGATTGCAAGAGGTCTATGCCCGAATGCGTGCTTGTAATGAATGCAAAAGGTCTATGCTCGAATGCGTGCTCGCAACGATTGCAAGAGGTCTATGCTCGAATGCGTGCTTGTAATGACCGCGAGAGGTCTATGCTCGAATGCGTGCTTGCAGCGATTGCAAGAGAACTATGCTCGAATGCGTGCTTGTAATGAGTGCAAGAGGTCTATGCTCGAATGCGTGCTTGCAATGATCACCAGAGGTCTATGCTCGAATGCCTGCATGCAACGATTGCAAGGGGTCTATGCTTGAATGCATGCTTGTAATGAGTGTAAGAGGTCTATGCTCGAATGCGTGCTTGTAATGACCGCGAGAGGTCTATGCTCGAATGCGTGCTTGCAGCGATTGCAAGAGGTCTATGCCCGAATGCATGCTAGTAATAAGTGCAAGAGGTCTATGCTCGAATGCGTGCTTGTGATGATTGCGAGAAGTCTATGTCTGGATGCGTGCTTGCAACGATTGCAAGAAGTCTACGCTTGGATGTGTGTTTGCAACGATTGCAAGAAGTCTACGCTTGTATGTGGAGAAAACAGCGAGACACGCCTAAACGAAGCTGTGTTTCCCTTTTGAAGGCAATCTATAATGAAATGAGGCCGAGGAGCAAGGCCCCCGGCAGGCATCCAAACATTGAAGAATCAACTGGACCCAAGCCGGGAAGCGGTATGTGACAGTGAAATGAGAGAACCTGCCATGACAGAGATCCGGATCGCCATGCCACAACTTGCGACCGAGCACGAAACGGATTCTGGAGCATGTACTGAAATGAGGCCATTCCTGGGGCACGCCGAGACGAATTTTGGTACACAGATGTGACTATTCGTACCGGAACGTGATAGGTGAAATGAAATGAAAAACCCATGACAAAGACAAGAATCAGAGGACGAGCCCTTGAACCAAACAGATGAATCCTGTCTTTGGAGCATGTACTGAAATGAGGCGTAGCAGCTGGGCACACCAGAACGAATCGGTGCATAAGGAATGCGACAGGATTCGAATTGGAGCGTAATAAGTGACAGAAATGATATGCCATGACAGAGACAAGATTCAACGACTGGACTGATGGTTACAACAAAGAATCCGTCTCTGGAGCATGTACTGAAATGAGGCGTAGCAGCTGGGCACACCGGGACGAATCGGTGCATAAATAAACGCAACAGGATTCGAATCGGAGCGTAATAAGTGACAGAAATGATATCCCATGACAGAGACAAGATTCAACGACTGGACTGATGGTAGCAATAAAGAACCTGTCTCTGGAGCATGTACTGAAATGAGGCGTAGCAGCTGGGCACACCAGAACGAATCGGTGCATAAAAATGCGACAGGATTTGAATTGGAGTGTAATGAGTGACAGAAATGATGTCCCATGACAGAGACAGGATTCAACGACTGGACTGTAGGTTACAAAGAATCCGTCTCTGGAGCATGTACCGAAATGAGGCGTAGCAGCTGGGCACACCAGGACGAATCGGTGCATAGAGGAATGCGACAGGATTCAAATTGGAGCGTAATAAGTGACAGAAATGGTATGCCATGACAGAGACGAGAATCAGGGACCGTGCGTGAACCTGCGAGTGATTCAGTCTCTGGAGCATGTACAGAAATGAGGCCGAACCCTGGGGCACTTCAAAGCGAATCGGTGCACCAGAGGTGCGACAAGATTCGCGCCGGAGCGCGACTAGTGACAGAAATGATTTGAAACGGTAGAAATGACTGGGAGTGAAATGATTTGACATGAGATAAAATAAGATACATAACATAACTGCATGAATGAAGAGACATATATTCGAACTGGAGCAGACAAAGCGAAACGTGCGGACTGCTTGCCTTGTCGTAACAAGCAGTCGGCTGTGAGTCGAACGATTCGACCGATACTAATAGAAATGCTCGGGCAGACGAATGGTTTCGAATGCCGTACCTGCGAATGAATCGCCTGACGTGGCGTAATCGAACGTGTCGAAAAGTGATAACGACTACATCGAAAATAGAAAATAGTGACATGCGTACGAGGGCCACAGTAAAACATTCGATTTAAAAGAAGCGAGCGGGTCGAGAGTACAGGGAATGTTGATGGTACATCGAAATACATATCTGAAAGGGGATGCCGAAGCCAAACCTGCGACAGCCGGCCCAACGTGAAACGACAAATTCGATGGGTACGACGACACTTCGACGGCGAAACCCACGGACGCTGATGTACGGGAAGACGAGTTGTCAAGACGGAAACGAATAACGCGGGAGCTCACGAACAGGCTCACTGCCTCTGGTCTGGATAGTCGGCCCTTGATGTCTGACGTATCAGATATCGCGCACCGGAACCGACGAGGAAGACAGGCGAACGGGCTGGTTATATACTCCACCGGGCTCCTCCCATAATTTCAGGCCACCATACTGGCCTTTCTATATATATATATATATATATATATATATATATATATATATATATATATATATATATATGAGAGAGAGAGAGAGAGAAAAAAAGAGAGAGAAAAAAAGAGAGAAAAAAAAAAGAGAGAGAAAAAAAGAGAGAGAAAAAAAAGAGAGAGAAAAAAAAGAGAGGAGAAAAAAAGGAGAGAGAAAAAAAGGAGAGAGAAAAAAAGAGAGAGAGAAAAAGAGCGAGAACGAGAGAGAAAAAGAGAGATCGAGAAAGAAAGAGAGAACGAGAGAGAAAGAGAGAAAGAGAGAACGAGAGAGGAAGAGAGAACGAGAGAAAGAGAGAGAGAGAACGAAAGAGAGGAAGAGAGAGAGAGAGGAAGAGAGAGAGAGAGAAAGAGAACGAGAGAGAAAGAGAGAACGAGAGAGAGAGAGAAAGAAAGAGAGGAAGAGAGAGAGAGAGAGAGAGAGAAAAAGAGAGAGAGAGAGAGAGAAAGAGAGAGGGAGAGACTCTTGTGGCCCCCAACCAATCCCCGTGCTGCACTAGTTGTTGGGGGGCCACAAAAGACATATACCGTATTTGTCATTCTGGCAGCCTCAGAGGGGACAGGGAGGGGGCGGGACGAGCGCTGTCAGATTACATACAGGAAAATCTCCTGTTTACTCGGCGGCCTCTGTAATAGGAAGTCCCGTCTCCTGGGCTGGCATTGGACGACTGTTCAGTCTATCATAGGAGGTGGGACTTTGTATTAAAGAGGCCACCGAGTAAACAGGAGATTCTCCTGTATGTAATCTGTTGGCGCTCGTCCCGCTGCATTGATGGGCGCTGACCCATATTTTGCTTCACAGTTCTATATTTAAAATTTACGTTTCTTCCTGAAATTTAACTTAAAGTGAAGGTGCATGTTATACGCCTGTGCGTGTTATGCGCCGATAAATAAGGTATAGCCAAATAACATGCCCAAGCTCATCCTTAGGCTCTTCACCACACACAGCCACAAAGGCAAGAGAATTCTTGTTGGGCAGTGTATTAGTCAATTTGCATTTAATTTTAATGGTTCAAAGAATGTCAGGCAAAATGGTCGGCCCTCACGCACGGTCACTTCATCAAATCTGGCCCTCTTTGAAAAAAGTTTGGACACCCTGGCTTTAGAGCAATGTGCTGTGGCTGTGACTCCTATGCACATGTGTAGGAGTGATGTCATCATGACCATTCAAGCGGGCGCAACCTGCGAACCAGGAATGAAGACCGAGTGAAGATGGAAGCTTCTGCAGCAGTGACAGTGCACTGCTGGAGGGCTTTGTTTGAAGGCAAGTCTTTCACAATGTGCTAGCACATTATGCCTTTAATGGTAAACTGATGACTTATAGGGGCTTTAATAAGCATCGCTAATTGAAAATATAGGGTACTGAAGTTTGTTGCCATTTCAAAGGTGCATGCAATTTTAAGGCTTGAATGTTAGGTATTTATTGACTCGGTGCTACCTCATCTTTTTTATCTTACAAAAAATGTTGGGTAATTTGCTGTGTATATGTGCCATAAAAATACCATGAGTGTATTTTTTAACCGACATTTTGCATTTCCTAAACTGTTGCACTAATATGTGACAATGAAAAATAAAAATACAGTAATGCTTAGGGGCCTTATTTAATCTTCAGGCCTAAAATTATCTTTCAAATGTGTGCAAAAAATGCAAAAAACAGCCCTGGCAGTGAAAGGGTTCATGCTTGTTCAGAATATCTAATACTTTTCACTAAAGATGAAATGAGGGGAAAAAAATAAGAAAGGGATACAAATGGAAGGAGGGAGATTGTGTAAGAGAAAAACAGTACCGCTACACCTTTACCATGCTGTAAACGTACAAGATAATATATGCATTAACATCCATTCTATGTACTTCTTTGTAAGATGTTCTCATTTCCACCTCGCTGGAAGGCAGCATTGTGACGTGAACATCCTACATAGCCATCAACTAATGTTTGCTGTCCTGCCGTTTACCTGTGGTATAAAAACATGCATTACAGCACAGGCAAACACAGAGATATGAAGAGATCCCAAGAGAGGGAAAGAAAGGAGAGAGATGAGAGAGAGATATAAAAGAAAATTAAAACTGTGTGAGTGTAAGGGGGGGGGGGGGGGGGGTGAAGAGAGAGGGAGCAAGAGAACGAGATAGTGAGAGAGCAGAGAACGAGAGCAAGAAAGAAGACAGAGAAGATAAAGAGAAATTGAGAGCGAGACAGAAGGCAGACAGTGAGAGGAGAGGGAGCATGAGAGAAGAGAGAGCGTGTGAGAACAAAGAGTGAGAGAGAAAAACGAGAGAGCAAGAGAAATTAGAGTGAACGAGATTTAAAAGAAAGTGTGTGTGTGTGCGCCGAAGTGAGAGAAGATAGAGAGCGAGAGAAAAGAAGGAGTAGGAGTGGGGAGAGTCAGAGAGAAGAGAGAGAGAACAAGAGAGAGAATAGAGTGAGAGGAAACAAAGAGTCAGAGAGAGAGAGAGAGCGAGAGAGAGAGAGAGAATGAGAGAGAGAGAGAACGAGAAAGAGAGAGAACGAGAGAGAGAGAGAGAGAACGAGAGAGAGAGAGAATGAGAGAGAGAGAGAACGAGAAAGAGAGAGAACGAGAGAGAGAGAGAACGAGAGAGAGAGAGAACGAGAGAGAGAACGAGAGAGAGAACGAGAGAGAGAGAGAATGAGAGAGAGAGAGAACGAGAGAGAGAACGAGAGAGAGAACGAGAGAGAGAACGAGAGAGAGAGAACGAGAGAGAGAGAATGAGAGAGAGAGAGAACGAGAAAGAGAGAGAACGAGAGAGAGAGAACGAGAGAGAGAGAGAACGAGAGAGAGAACGAGAGAGAGAGAGAACGAGAGAGAGAGAGAACGAGAGAGAGAACGAGAGAGAGAGAGAGAGCGCGCGAGAGAGAGAGAGAGAACGAGAGAGAGAGAACGAGAGAGAGAGAGCGCGAGAGAGAGAGAGAGAGAACGAGAGAGGGAACGAGAGAGCGAACGAGAGAGAACGAGCACGGACGAGAGAGAGAGAGCACGAGAGAGAGAGAGCACGAGAGAGAGAACGAGAGAGAGAGAGATCGAGAGAGAACGAGAGAGCACGAGAGAGGGAGAGAGCACGAGAGAGAGAGAACGAGAGAGAGAGAGATCGAGAGAGAACGAGAGAGCACGAGAGAGGGAGAGAGCACGAGAGAGAGAGAGAGCACGAGAGAGAGAGAGAGCACGAGAGAGAGAGAACGAGAGAGAGAAAGAGAGAGCGAGCGTAAAAGAAGAGAGCGAGCGAAAAAGAAGAGAGCGGAGAAAGAGTGAAAAGAGAAAGAGCAAGAGAGAAGAGAAAGAGTGAGAGAAGAGAAAGAAAGCGTGAGAGATGAGAGGAAAAAAGGGGGGGGGGGGGTGGTGTAAAAGATATTGAAAAAAGTGTGAGAGTGGTGAGAGAGAGAAGAGATTGATATAAGATAGGGTGACCAGGCACCCCCATCTCTGAGCTGTGTCCGGGGTTATTGATGATGTCACATGCAAATATTACGAGATCTTCCCAGTCCCTCCCCTTCTGCAGACTCCGTTGCGGGAGCGGAGGATATGGATTATTTGCTGCCTTTCCTTTGCTTGTGACGATGACCTGCAGTGCACACCGGGGGCTGCACTCTTGACCCAGAGCAAAGTAGGCTCAGGTGTTACGTGTAAAGTATCAAATTATTTCATACATAATAAATACAGTAAGCTTTTCACAAGGATATGATAAAGTATGTGGACAGAAGTCAGAATCAACATATACATAAGTTATGGCACCAAGATCCCATTTAGATAAAAGGAAATGTTTGGGAGATGTGGGACTTTAAGGGTGCATGACAAAAATAAATAAATATATAAAACAAATTTTATTAAATAAACAATGTCAGAAAAACAATACATACAATATAATCACAGCCCTAGGTGTTTGCAAAGTATCCTATTAATGATAATGATTTACTGTAGTCACGTTCGTATTTTCTACATGTTTCACCATATGGCTTCTTCACGAATGTTCTTTTGTTTAGATATAAGAGCCTATAATCCGACAACTCATGATTTGAGTGTGGGAGAATGAACAGACTTAAAAATAAATGAAGAATGGGATCCAACAATAAACTACATCCACATGACCATAAATCACCAAATGTTGCCCGGTCACCCATAGGGAGGAGTGGGAAAATTAAATGATGTCAGATGTTTTCGTTGGCAACTTGAAATCAAGTATATCTTGAAAAGATGAATTATAAACTGGGATCCTCAAACACCAACTGACAACAGGAATTGTATCGCAAAAAAAGAAGATCATTTCATAGTTCTCAACTTATGGGCTAAAAAGAAACCTTTCCATAAAAAAAAAAATAGGACATATGTTCCAATCAGCGAGACAAAAAGAGACAGGAGGGGCCCCCAATCGCCAAATGATGCCTATATCTGTTATCCTGTACAGTTAAATATGAGGCTCCCAGGGATCCCAACCTTTTCACAAGGATAACGAACTCTATTTTCAGTGACGGGATAGTAACTTTTAAATCCCACTGAGCTCAGCTGAAAATAATGGTCACATTTTTCAATATAAGGATCCTTATTTAGGTGTTTTAGCTTTTTGAACTGAGGCTACTGTCTACTTCCATCACCCTACATCCAGAATGAAATGACTTTGGGTGGAAGCTAGATTCAGGCCTATGTGCCTCGGGAATGCACACAAAATTTCACACTTTTCTGACATGTAGAGAAACGTGCACTTTAGCAAATGTGTGGCAGTGCATTCATTTTTAATAGCACCCCAATGCATCTGCAAATGTGTGCATTTTCGTGAAGGCCAAATAACAAAAGTGCCGCAGCATCATGCCTTTCTTTGTGGATCGCCTCAGGAAAAGAGCCAGGGAATTTTTTTCCACATTTCTGTGACACACATGTGACATGCGAGAATAACACACTGAAATGCGCCCATGCTTGATTACACATGTAGACCAAGCAACACAAAAACCTACCTATGCATTTTGGTCAGATGAATAACCTACTGACTTTTTTTTTTTTTTTGTAAAAGCAAACACCACACGGGGTCTTCCTGCCTTAAGCTGGGCACACACTGCTAAATCAGCTAAAATTTGAGCCATGTGTAGCCCTTTTAGCACCACTTGGCTCAATAAAAGTGCATTTAGAAATCCACTGAACCCAGGGCTGGACTGGGACAGAAATTTGGCCCTGGACTTCATCCAGACCGGCCCACTTACATTTTGAGCGTCCCATCAGAACCCCCTTACATCAGAGTGTCCCATCACCAGCCCCCTTACAACAGAATGTCCCATCAGCAGCCCCCTTACATCAGAGTGTCCCATTACCAGTCCCCTTACATCAGAGTGTCCCATCAGCAGCCCCTTACATCAGAGTCTCCCATTACCAGTCCCCTTACATCAGAGTGTCCCATCAGCAGCCCCTTACATCAGAGTGTCCCATCGGCAGCCCCCTTACATCAGAGTGTCCCATCAGCAGCCCCCTTACATCAGAGTGTCCCATCACCAGCCCCCTTACATCAGAGTGTCCCATCAGCAGCCCCTTACATCAGAGTGTCCCATCACCAGCCCCTTACATCAGAGTGTCCCATCACCAGCCCCTTACATCAGAGTGGCCCATCAGCACCCCCTTACATCAGAGTGTCCCATCATCAGCCCCCTTACATCAGAGTGTCCCATCACCAGCCCCCTTACATCAGAGTGTCCCATCAGCAGCCCCCTTACATCAGAGTGTCCCATCAGCAGCCCCCTTACATCAGAGTGTCCCATCAGCAGCCCCTTACATCAGAGTGTCCTATCAGCAGCCCCCTTACATCAGAGTGTCCCATCGGCAAACCCCTTACATCAGAGTGTCCCATCAGCAGCTCCCTTACATCAAAGTGTCCCATCAGCACCCCCTTACATCAGTGTCCCATTACCAGCCCCCTTAAATCAGAGTGTCCCATCAGCACCCCCTTACATCAGAGTGTCCCATCAGCACCCCCTTACAGGAGAGTGTCCCATCAGCACCCCCTTACATGAGAGTGTCCCATCATCACCCCCTTACATGAGAGTGTCCCATCAGCACCCCCTTACATGAGAGTGTCCCATCAGCAGCCCCCTTACATGAGAGTGTCCCATCAGCAGCCCCCTTACATGAGAGTGTCCCATCGGCAGCCCCCTTACATCAGAGTGTCCCATCGGCAGCACCCTTACATCAGAGTGTCCCATCAGCAGCCCCCTTACATCAGAGTGTCCCATCAGCAGTCCCCTTACATCAAAGTGGCCCACTGAGCCATCGGCCCACCGGGAAACTCCCGGTAATCCCGATGGCCAGTACATGCCTGACTGAACCAGGTGGAAAATTATGGGTCGTACAGCGACCGCACCCCATCAGGGGCAGAACAGTGACCGCACCCTATGCAATCATTGTTTGGGTATTCAGACAGCTGCAGTACCCATAGCAGTCCAGATTACTCCAGCCATGTATGGATTGTGGAATCTATTGAATTAAATCTAAAGCCCCATACACACTATCAGATTTTCTGCTGAGTTTTTCCTTCAGATTTACCAAAACCATATAATATGAGGTCAAACCTTAGGAGTTTCAATGTGTATGCAATCAGGCAGGCCCTTGCACTACATGGTTTTGGAAAATCTGAAGTAAAAACTCAGCAGACAATCTGATAGTGTGTATGGGGCTTTACAATGTATGGCCAACCCTAGTTTCCATCTCTGCTCCACACTTCTGTAGGGTCTAATTTTTCTGCTGCAAAAAAAATAAAATAAAAATGTCTCGTTTTCTCCGCTGCATATTTTTTCATCTAAAAAATAAATTAACACATGACCAGAAATTCCCCATACACACAGTCGGACATTCAGACCACAAAATCCGTCCGATTTTGGCCGAAACTTGTCTTGCATACACACGGTCGGACAAAGTTATCAGAAAAGCTGATCTTTCTGAACGAGGGGACGTCAAACACGTACATCGGGACTATAAACGGGCCAGTAGCCAAAAGCTTTCAGGTCTTAGTTTATTCTGAGCATGCGTGCCACTTTGTTCACAGGCGACGCTTGAATTTTTTTTTTTTTTTTTTTTTAACAAGTCACCTATTTAGAGTTACAAAGGAGGTCTAGTACAAGAATTATTGCTCTTGTCCTAATGATCGCAGCGATACCTCACATGTGCGGTTTGAACACCATTTACATAAGCGGTTGTGACTTACATATGCGTTCCCTTCTGCGCACGGGCTTGGGGGGGATGGGGTGCTTTAATTTTTTTTCTTATTTAATTTACTTTTTTTTTTTTCTTTTACACTGTCCATGTAATTTATTTTTGATCACTTTCATTCCTATTACAAGGAATGCAAATATCCCTTGTAATATAAATAAGAATGACAGGTCCTCTTTATTAAAGAGATCTGGGGTCAAAAAGACTTTTGGGAAATACATCACATGTGCATGCACAGGAAAGCATCAATCTACATGAGTACAGCAGCATAGTCATTCGCTTGTATGGTAGGCTGTACGCAGCACCTAGGGCTACCTGGGCATAGAAAATGCCCAGAATTGTATGCCTCTCACCATCTCTGTGCATGAAGCCATTAACTGACAATGTCAGGGGTTGGGGCAGCCACACGCGGTCCGACAGGATCCGATCACACAATCCAACCATGTGTTCAGGGCATAAGAATCGTATTGTGGCCACAGGAGGTGGACGGAGCTGGGAACTCAATACCCAACATAGGATATGCAAGATCTAAAAAGTATGTGGGTAATTCAACTCCCAGCACCCACCAATAGCTAGTATCAGTTTGGCGATGGCTTAAAGCTTTATAGCGAAGTTTCCCTTTAAACCTATATCCTGAGCCCTAATAGAATTTATGAAAAATTCTCAATTCATTGCATAGAACTTCCCAGAACTGCAGTTTAATTTGTCATTATGTTACATGCGTCAGCTTTCTCAGTATTCGGCGATGTATTTGTTGCTATTGCCATCCCTTTAATAATGATACATACACAGGATATGCAGAGAAATTGAATCAATCTTGCACCAGTACACATATAGAATATTTATTATCTATGAATAATGCAGGTAAGTTTTATTTTAGCCTTCCCAAAGCTGCATAGTATAGAAATTATTTCATTATTATTTCCCTATGTGTGGTAATGAAGTCATAATAGTACTTGGAAAATGTGTCTACCAGTATAAATATTATGTACACATTAAAATGGCTCATGAGACAAAATGGAAAATGCAGCAGTAATTATAATTTAGCATTATGCAAAGAGTTGGCATTATGTACAGCGTACAGCAAACAGTGCATGCATAGAGCAGTCACACAGAAACTATAGCATATATACAAATTATATACAGTATACAATACATACACTATATTGGCAACAGTGTGTGGGTACACTTCCAAATTATAGAGTTCAAAAGGTGAAAACTGAAGGGTAACTTTAGGCATGGTTCACATGCTGCTCTTTAGCTGATGCATATTGGCACCTCATGCATGAACAGTTGCATGCATTTTTAGTGTGGCACAATTTTACAAAAGGGTAGGGGACTTCTTTTCTCATGTTTCTTGCAGGTAGGGCAACCCAATGAAATAAATAGGGCAGCTGACCTACATGCAGGAACGTGTGAACAACGAGTGGAATGGAAGGAAGGAAGGAAAGTAGATAAAGAGGAGGAAGGAAGGAAGGAAGGAAGGAAGGAAGGAAGGAAGGAAGGAAGGAAGGAAGGAAGGAAGGAAGGAAGGAAAGAAAAAAAATTGAAGAGGAAAGAGAATGGAACGGAAGGAAGGAGAATAAAGAGGAGGAAGGATTGAAGGTAGGGAAGGGAGAGAGAAAAGAAAGGAAATAACATAACAAGGAGAAAGGGGAGGAAGGAAAGAGGAGAAAAAATCAAAAAGGGAGTGAGGAAGGAAGATGAAGAGGAGAAGGAAAAGGAAGAAAGATGAAGTGGAGAAGGAAAAGGAAGGAAGATAAAGCGGAGAAGGAAAAGGAAGGAAGATAAAGCGGAGAAGGAAAAGGAAGGAAGATAAAGCGGAGAAGGAAAAGGAAGTAAGATAAAGTGGAGAAGGAAAAGGAAGGAAGATAAAGCGGAGAAGGAAAAGGAAGAGAAAAGGAAGAGAAAAAGGAAGAGAAAAGGGAAGAGAAAATGAAGAGAAAAGGAAGAGAAAAGGAAAATGGAGATAAAGAGGGGAAAGGAAGAAAGGAAAGATAAAGAGGAGAAAGGAAGGAAAGTAAAGAGGAGAAAGAAAGATGAAGATGAGAAAGGAAGGAAGGATGGAAGGAAGGAGAAAGGATTAGTGGAAGAGAAGGGAGGAAGGAAGATAAAGAGAAGGAAGGATTGAAGGAAAGGAAGACGGGTGGAAATAAGAAGTGAAGGAAGGAAGAGAGAGATAGGGGAGATAATGGAATTAATGAAGGCAGGAAGAAGAGCAGAAAGGACAGAAAAGGAGGAAGGAAGGGGAAAAAGGAAGTAAGGAAGGAACTATAAAAGGAGGAAAAGATAAGTAGATATAAAAAGAGAAGGGGGAGAGAATAAAGAGGAGAAAGGAAGGAAAGTAAAGAGGAGAAAGAAAGATAAAGAGGAGAAAGGAAGGAAAGTAAAGAGGAGAAAGAAAGATGAAGATGAGAAAGGAAGGAAGGAAGGAAGGAAAAGAGGAGAAAGGATTAGTGGAAGGGAAGGGAGGAAGGAAGATAAAGAGAAGGAAGGATTGAAGGAAAGGAAGACGGGTGGAAATAAGAAGTGAAGGAAGAGAGAGATAGGGGAGATAATGGAATTAATGAAGGTAGGAAGAAGAGCAGAAAGGACAGAAAAAGGAGGAAGGAAGGGGAAAAAGGAAGTAAGGAAGGAACTATAAAGGAGGAAAAGATAAGTAGAGATAAAAAGAGAAGGGGGAGAGAATAAAGAGAAGAAAGGAAGGATGGATAGGTAGATCACAGTAACTTATTCTTCTCTGCATATTTTTTCGGGGTGAACATTTTGCTCTTCCAATCTCTTTTTACCATACAGGCTTCAATTTAAAGTCCATTCACTGAAAACAGGGCCACAAACAGATTTACAAAAAAAAATAACACGAGACTGAACAACCATGTATCTATAAATATAGATTCTGGGGTATCTTCTAAATTATGTTCCCTTTTCTGCCTCCCAGAATCCCATTTCCCAGCAACCATCCTAGATATGTCCTAATGTTTTATTGATGTCGATATACTGAACCATTTCGAGTCATTCTCGCTGTTATTATACCTTCTATAAAGGTTAAACGTGGCTCTGTAACCTGTATCAGGAAACATGGCAATAATAATTACATGTAGCACTTAATATCCAACATCTATAATCATGGCCAACATAACGGTTTGTTAATTTAATAGAATTGCCTTAATCTCTCAATTATACCTTACCGGATAAATTGGGTTTTAGCAGTGACCTATCTTGCTCATACATTAGGAACGTAATGCAGCTGCTATACAGGGAAAATAGGCTGCACTGTATTATTAGATATGGGCTATAATATATATATATATATATATATATATATATATATATATATATTTATATATGATAGAATTTGTCACAGATGGGTTTCTATAATAAAAGTAAACTGAGAGAGTATGATGTGCATTGCTGATAACCATTTTATTGGCATACCTAGGGCTTAGTTCATACAGTAGTTGTCCCTGAAGATTCTTGTCCTAGAAAATGTAACAACTTTGGAATAAAGTCACGTTTGTTTGAATCATCAGTCCTAGTCACAGTCCTTACTTAGCTCCTTTGAATTAATATCTCCAGTATGACAGCGTGAAGCATATTTGCAGCAGCACGGTGGGTGGGTCTTAATGCCCAGCTGACATATATGCAAAGCTGGGTTGTTCTGTTGTGTGCTCCATTGGTGCCTCCAGGACAATGACTGAGCGGTCACCAACAGCTGATAGTAAAACCATTGATGATCAGGAACCAGTAGGATGGCGTTCTGATGATGTCATCACTATGTACTCAACCATAGTGAACAATTGAATGAAAGCCCCTCCTATTGGCTTCCAAAATTATGGCCCACTTAAAGTGAAATCATTTAGGGAACTGCCAATGTTGATAAACTCACTATGGGCCCATTTATAAAGCAGCCATATGACCTTACTGCGGCCTTACCGCTACTTAAAAGGCACATCATTGTGCTTTACAAATGTATATCGCCTCCTCTTGCAAGCAGGCTATGTACCCGACATGTTTCGTACTATGGTACTTCTACTGGGGCAGTGTAAATTGTACACTGTTCTGGCAACAAAAGTGTACAAATTGTGCAGATCCAACAACAATGAGGGCCTAGCTGGATTGTACTGGCAGGTACAGCAGGAATCTGGAACCTTTTGCTAGATCCTGGAACATGTAGAAATTTAGCTCACATTATCAAAGATTTCAAATTTCTTTGACTTCCCCCGAGTCGCCTTGTTATAAAGGCCAACACTTGACTGGTCAATACAGACATCAGGCCCATTATAGCTCCAGAATTCATAAAATGACTACTATGTGAGGTGTGCACTAAGCCAAGCACAGGTCCACCGAGAGCACCAGGCTGAAACAGGTCCGCTCAGTAATAAGGAACAAGCTTACTGTGAACCTTATATTGATCACTTCAAAGGAAAGGCGAGATTTACCTCACCCTCCAAGGCAAAACATGACTAGGATGTAATTAAGAAGCACAGGGCAAGCTAAAACATTTCCTGCAACAAAAAAAGCTACAGAGAACACTGGAATGGGAACAAGGTGTACAGGTTTCCGACAGAACATTGTTTAAAATTCAGTATTTGTTTACAGCTACCGTTAAACTGAGAATGGCACTTGGATGAATGATAAAAAGTCTTCAACATTACAGAACAATTCCAGTTGATAGGGACTGATAACCTGCTAGCTATACCATGACCTAGATGAATGAGAACCTGCACAGACGATCACAGAGATCTCACTAATAAGGTAATCGAGAGATACACGGTATTACCAAACGTATTGGGACGCCTGCCTTTACACGCACATGAACTTTAATGGCATCCCAGTCTTAGTCTGTAGGGTTAAATATTGAGTTGGCCCACTCTTTGCAGCTATAACAGCTTCAACTCTTCTGGGAAGACTGTCCACGGGAATGTTTGACCATTCTTCCAGAAACGCATTTGTGAGGTCAGGCACTGTTGTTGGACGAGAAGGCCTGGCTCGCAGTCTCCGCTCTAATTCATGCCAAAGGTGTTCTATCGGGTTGAGATCAGAACCCTGTGCAGGCCAGTCAAGTTCCTCCACCCCAAACTCACTCATTCATGTCTTTATGGACCTTGTTTTGTGCACTGGTGTGCAGTCATGTTGGAACAGGAAGGGGCCATCCCCAAACTGTCCGCACAAAGTTGAGACCATGAAAATGTCAAAAATGTCTTGGTATGCTGACGTCTTAAGATTTCCCTTCACTGGAACTAAGGGGCCAAGCCCAACCCCTGAAAACCCCCCACACCATAATCCCCCCAATAAAGACATGGATGAGGGAGTTTGGGGTAGAGGAACTTTGTCCTAACCTAAACCCAATAGAACACTTTGGAATGAATTAGACCGGAGACTGTGAGCCATGCCTTCTCGTCCACATCAGTGCTTGACCTCACAAATGCACTTCTGGAAGAATGGTCAAACATTCCCATAGACACACTCCTAAACCTTGTGGATAGCCTGCAGCTAGAACAGCTTCAACTCTTCTGGGCAAAGTGTGGGCCAACTCAATATTGAACCCTACGGACTAAGACTGGGATGCCATTAAAGTTCATGTGTGTGTAAAGGCAGGAGTCCCAATACTTTTGATAATATATTGTATAAGAAGTCTCCAGCACCTACCAAATACTGACCCTTTAACTATCACAGTTATAAACACATAATTAGGAATGCGTGAATCTGCCTGGGTTCAGTACGCAAACAGTTTTATGAATCTTGCTTGAGATTCACAAACTTTGTCTTGTTATTTAATTCGGTGCATTTACATAGTTCCATAGTAAACCCATCTAGTTCAACTAAATAGGAAAAAAATTAAAATATATAATCTCCATATACAGATTCCTATGCCAACAGTTGATCCAGAGGAAGGCAAAAAAAACCCCCAATAAAGCATGATCCAACTTGTACCAGCAGGGAAAAGAAAATCCTTTCTGATAGCCCGGCAGGCAATTTATTATTCCCTGGATCAACTATGCCTAGAGTTATGACCTATAAATGTTAAATGTGTGTATGTGTATGTGTATGTATATATATATAGGACAATCACTATGTATTTCGTTACAAGTTGTTCCTGGTTTCTGGCAGAAACCTTGCAAAGTTGGTGGACACGGGTTTGTTATTCGCAAACTTTACAGATTGCCACAAACGGGATCATCTCTACACAGAACACAGCTGGCAAAAAAAAACAAAAAAGGGGCATTACCTGTGATCAAAAGGTGTACCCATCACATGTACCTAGAGTAGCAGCATCAATGCAAAATCGGGACCATAGTATCCAATTAGTTTGGAGGTGTGTAGAAAAAAATAAAATAAGAGTGGCATTAACAAACTGAAACCTGAGGCAAGAAAATCGACCACAATCATGAATCTGAACTGTGACCTTGTTTTAATAAGCCTGCCAGAGTTATGGGATTGAAGGTTTACTCTGGAACAGGATTCAGTGAAAAGCGGCAAAAGGTTTTTATGCAACTGCAATAGTAATCTCTAAAAATCCTTCACATGTATTATATTTTAACTTTTCTCAGATTTCTCTACCTTGTAAGAAACGACCAAGCACGGCGAAAGTTTTTAATGCATTAAAGTGAACCTGTCATATCCACCTGAAGACAAGTGCATACAACTTGTGCCACCTGTAGTGCCAGCCAGTGGTGTTTGTGTGGGGGGAAAGGAGGAGATTTGCACCACCATTTAGAGCAGCCTTCCTCAACCCTTTTAACACGGAGGAACCCCTGCAAATTAATATTATATTTACAGCTTACAGTACTTGGGTGTGATGATCAGTGGCAAGAATGCTCCTTACTTTTGTGGTCATTGGGAAGAATTCCCCCCTTAGACAGCTAAAACGATCATTGGTGTCAGTAGTTACTTATCCAATGCCGCATACACACGATCGGACTTTCCGGCATACTTGGTCCAGCCGACTGGAATCCGTCGGACAATTCGATCATGTGTGGGCTCCAGCAGACTTTTCCCAAAAGTCCAGCGGACCTAGAAATAAAACATGTTTCAAATCTGATGGACTCAATACCAGCGGACAAAAAAATAAATACTGCATTTATCGGCGAATAACACGCACCCCAAGTTTAAGAGGGAATTTTAAGGAAAAAAAAAACTTACATTTAAATGCCCATCAATGCAGCCTTATCAGTGTCCATCTGAAGCCTTGTCAGTGTCATTGCAGCCTGTCCATCATTGCAGCCTGTGCATCGTTGCCCCCTTCGGCCGTTCTCGGCGGCTTTCAGCCGTACTCGCCGGCTTTCGGCCACTCTCGGCCCTTCTCGCTGGCTTTCGGACGCTCTCGGCCCTTCTCGCCGGCTTTCGGCCGCTTTCGGCCCTTCTCGCCGGCTTTTGGCCACCGAGAAGGGCCGAAAGCCGCTGAGAAAGGCCGAAGGCAGCCGAAAAAGGCCAAAGGCAGCCGAAAGCCGCGAGAAGGGCCGAAGGCGGCTGAAAGCCGCCCAGAGCCCAGAAATCGCGGAGGATCAGCGTATAACACGCACCCGCGATTTTCCCCTGATTTGAGGGGAAAAAAGTGTGTGTTGTACTCCGATAAATACGGTAAATAAAAGAAATAAATATCAGGAAAAACGTTTGTCTGTGTGCTGGTCCGACGGACCAAATACGACCCAAGGACAGCTATTGGCTACTCTGGCTATTGAACTTCCTTGTTTAGTCACGTTTACGTCATCACATTCAAAATGAACGGACTTTCGAACGGACTTAATCATAGTCCAGTCATGTGTGGCCAAGTCCATTTTGTTCAGAAAGTCAGTCGAAAAATCCGGTCGAGGTAAAAATTGCTTATTGCCTGAGGAACCCCTAGCCTAGCAACCTCTAGAGGAACCTCAGAGTTCCACAGAAACCTGGTTGAGTAACCCCGATTTAGAGGGTGCCCGGGTTCAGTCACCAGCAACATGCAAAGAGGTAGTGTTGTGGTGGGTGCTGAAGCACTCTGTTTTTTCAGGGCCCTGCACTGAAAGAATCCGGAACTGTCTTGTGAAATGATCTTCACCCAACAACAGAAGCATAGTCCCAGCAGATGGGGAAAGAGGTAGCAGAGCGAGAGCATGTGCTCAAGTAAACTACTGAATATCAAAGCGCGATGGAGAGTTATTAATTTATTACAGCCTACACTTTAGTACTGGGAGGGTTATTACAGCCTGCCAGTGCTTGGAGGGTTATTATTACAGCCTGCCAGTGCTTGGAGGGTTATTATTACAGCCTACCAGTGACCACCATTGCTAAAGGGTTTCAAATTACTAACACTGGCCACCAATAAAGGAGGGGTTATTACAACCACTTACACCAATGCTGGGGTTTACTATTAAAGCCACTGACACCAGTTATGGGGATTTGTTACTCCTACACTACATGCAAAGTGACATCCACTTTATTGGCTACATCCACAGGGTTGCAGTAGGCAGCATGCTTACCAAGCCACATTTTCCTTGCTAATCCTTTTAAGGTGTCCCTCTGACCTATTTTCAAATGTTGGTAATTGTATCCACAAGCTCCTACACAAACATCAATATTCTAAGTTCAGTATCTCTGTATAAAAGGTGCAACAGTACTTACAGAGGCTGCTTTTTGTCCTCCATTGGCCAGTTTTACTCCCACCCCCAGCATGCACGATATTTAATTTCATGATAATAGCTTAAATAATCTTGACAAATGGAGGTGGTCTTGAAAACGATCTGCCTTAAGTGCCAGATATGGTAGGTACGCATTTCATGTATGTTCCTTTGTCAAAAGGACTATTGATCTTTGACCCAGGCTTTACAGTTGTGATTAAGCCTCATTCCCTTCTGAGGAAAAGCCCTACCCTCTGTTATTCAAAAACGAATAGACACTCTGCCAAGTGACTGGTTGAATAGTGGGGTGGGACTTAGTGCCAAGTGAGGTTGGGCTTAATCTTTATTGGAAACTTTATGGATTATTCATGGAAATATGAAAAATGAAGGGCAACCATGACATTCGGCTCAAAGCACAGCCCTACCTGCCACACGTTAAAAATTATGGAGGAGATCTTGCAAGGTCAAAGCTTTCCTCTTTCCACCCAAAACAAATAAAAAGTTCTGGATACTGTTCTACATTTTGACCATGATACTTCCAAAGTACACTAAAACCTTCATTACTGGAACAAGAAAGTAATTTACCACCTCCCCTGGACTTTTCATTTTCAAGCTTTTTTCTATATTACAGGTGTACTTTAATGGCGTTCATGTTTTGGATGTGAAAATTTTAAAAAGGTATGTGACTTTAGTCCCATCACGTCTCTGCTAACCTCTAAAAGGACATTCTAGTGACTTTGTAAAAGTACTGAAAGAACTTGAAGCTCGTCCTGAAACTTCAGCGAGTCTTGGTGTCTAAGGGAATTGCATAATGTTCTGCGTAACTACAGCTCCTGCTGTCCTGCCTGTTCCCTCACAAGGACATTGCAATTCTCTGAGTTCCAACATCTATTCCTGGCAAACAAAAACTTCCAGCTTCACAGCTAGCTCTTCATAAGCTGCCTTTTTGTGCGCTGTTCCTTTTATGCAGACAAAATTAAATACTATAGAAGCCAGGCCTTGTTCCTCTGAAGTCTGAGATCAAGAGGCACACTCATAAGTCTTATGAAAGCCAGATGGAGGCCCATAGAGAATCTCTGCCCATGGCTTTTCTGTTCATGGTAAAACATGTAGAATAGGGTTGAACAGCCAATTTACCCTGAAACAATATTTCAGTTATTGGTGGATCATGTCAGAATAAATGTTCTGCTTCTTTAAATCTCTTATGCCACGTACACACGGTCCGATTTTCCGATGGGAAATGTTTGATGGCAGCCTGTTGGAAATTCCGACAGTGTGTAGGCTCCGTCGGACATTTTCCGACAAACAAAATTTGAGAACTGGATCTCAAATTTTCCAAGAACAAAATCCGTTGTCGGAAATTCCGATCGTGTGTACACAATTCTGACACACAAAGTTCCATCCATGCTCGGAATCAAGCAGAAGAGCTGCACTGGCTATTGAACTTCAATTTCCTCAACTCGTCGTACGTCACTGCTTTCTTGACGTTCGGAATTTCCGACAACATTGTGTGTATGCAAGGCAAGTTTGAGCCAACATCCGTCGGAAAAAATCCCATGGATTTTGTTGTCAGAATGTGCGATTGTGTCTACACCTCATTTAGACATTCCGTAAGGTTTTTTTTGCTACAGTTCCTGAAACTGTTCTTGTCCAAATTGGCGTTTTTGTTTTCCATATTTGGAAATGTGCATCAACACTGGTTAAAAAGCACATGAAGAGGTGCAAATTGTCCTCCACTTTTCTTATAACTACAATAAACTGATTTGTCTGCTTGGGTGGACTGAACCTTTAACCGCAAACACCTGTAATGTGTAGATTCACATTCTTAAGGCCCGTACACACGGTCGGACTTTTTGACAACAAACATGCAAATTAGCTGTTTTGGAGCAACATCCGACTGTGTGTACGCTCCATCGGACAAACTTTTTCTGTTTTCATCGGACTTTTGTTGGCTGTGCGAACGGACAAACTTTCTGGCAACAAAAGTCCGATGGAGCAAAGTCCGACCGTGTGTATGCAAAAGCATCGGACTTTTGTACAAGGTACAAACACGCATGCTCAGAACCAATGCAAACGATCAGGCTGCAATACAGAAGTTGACCAAAGGTGGCGCTGGAGTCATTGAACGTCCTCTTTTGAAGTGGCGTCAGTACGTTGTGATGTCACTACGTTCGTGTTTGTTGTCAAAAAGTCCGATCGTGTGTATGCAATACAAACTTGTGGACCACGCCCTTTGTACAAAAGTCCACGGGAAAGTTTGTACAAAGTCCGACCGTGTGTATGGGGCTTCAGATTAAGTTCCCTGAGCCTTCAGAATGATAAAAGGAGAAAGACAAGACAGAGTGCACTAAACAATACAAATAAAAATGATAAAGCTACACATAAATTAAAGTAATAGGAGGGCTTAACATGGTTTAATGAGTAAATGCCAAATACAATTTGTTAACAGTGCTCAGGTAAAAACAAAAAGTATTCTTTAAAAGGGAAAAATCTGTAAACATATCATGTGATATAAACATAATTTAAAAAATGCCCTGGAAGACGCCAGGTGTAACGAAACACACAGGGTGGCGCCTGCTGTGAAGTCATTGCGTAAACTGGAAGCGGGAGGCCATTTTGTGTGTTACTTGCCGGAGTTTGTATACAAGCACTTTTTTTTTTACATCTTTACATAGGAGTTTTCCTACTTTTTATAAAAAAAATGGTTTTAACTGGTATACACTATGAGGGGCTTTGTTTTTTCTTTGGTATGTTAATACCTGGATGGATATACGATTATGCAGTTCCTTTGAAGTGTCCCTTTAATATGGTTATGGTACTTATCTGTTGATGACTACTTCCTAGAAGATCTACAGGATGTTTGCTGTTCTGAGTGTGTTTTGACCTTTCTATAACAAAAAGGTCATATTGATCTGGTGATCCTACATGGGGTTACTTGGTGGAGAAGTTTGCATTGTGTTTGGATACCCTCAGTTTTCAAGAGCCAAGCTGGTCACCTTTACACCATTTGATTGCACAATTGTCTCTATCTACTTTGGGACAGATTTTTTTTATTTTTTTATTTTTTCCCTTTTTCCAAACTTGGACTTTCTAATACATAGAGATTCGTTCATGTACTTTCTTGTACTTTGATGTTTGGGAAGTAGCACAACATCCTATATTGCATGGTTTAATGAGTACCTCCACTTAGTGGAGGTACTCAAGATACAATTTCTGTCCCTACAGCTTCTGACCGGGTTTTTGTTCTGTGCTCCATTGTTTGCCATGTCCACTTCAAACTCCAACTCCATGTGTTTTTTTCTGTGTCTACTTCAAAAGTTTCCACACATGCTGACATCTCTCCTGCTTGCTACCTAGTGAGGGTGTCCCCAGGAACCACTGTTATGACCTGTTCCATTATAAGGGTTTTTTCTTCCGTTGGCTAGTGCAGATGCAAACACCTTTTAAGAAATAAAAATAGTAAAAAAACTGTATATACAGTACAATAAAATTACTTAAATCAGTGCATATCACCAGGGAAAAGCCTTCCAATAGTACACTAAGCCGCTGTACACACGGTCGGAGAATCTGTCGGAATGAGTCTTATCGGACCGTGTCGTCAGATAATCCGACTGTGTGGTATGCGTCGGACTGATTCCGTCTGAATCTCCGTCCGACCCAATTTTCCAACATGTTGGAAATATTTCCCGACCAACTGGGCCGGACGGACCTAATCCGATCATGTGTAGAGCATTTTCATCGGACCAAGTGCCACGCATGCTCAGATCAAATTCCTACATCAAAGCTATTGGCTACTAGCCTGAATGTAGTCCCATCGTAACGAAATTACGTCATCACGTTCTGAAAGATCGGATTTTTCACCAACTTGGCCCGACCGTGTGTATGCAACAGTTTCGGACACAATCCGTCGGACTAAATCCGACGGGCAAAATCCGACGGATTTGGTTGGCAAAATCTCCGACCGTGTGTACGTGGGCCAAGGCACATCAACAATTGCTGGAAGCGCCCTCACTGGGTAGCAGGCAAAAAAAGAAAGAGGTCATCATAGAAACCTCTTAAGTGGGTCACTGCAAAAACCATAGAGCAGCCTCTCTCAACCTTTAGAACACAGGAACCCTTGAAATAAATTTCCGGTCTCAGGGAACCTCTACTACAAAAATTACTATATCTAAAACTCATGATAATTAGTATGATGGTCAGTGGGAAGAATGCTCCTTGCACTTGTGGTCATTTGGAAGTATTACATCCTTATGCCGCATACACGCAATCGGAATTTCCGACAACAAATGTTCAATGGGAGCTTGTTGTCGGAAATTGACGGTGTGTAGGCTCCATCGGACATTTTTTGTTGGAATTTCCGAGCACAAAAATTTGAGAGCTGGTTCTCAAAATTCTCACAACAAAATCCAATCGGGTGTACACAATTCAAAACGCACAAAATTCCACGCATGCTCGGAATCAAGCAGAAGAGCAGCACTGGCTATTGAACCTAATTTTTCTTGGCTCATTGTACGTCACCGCAAGACAAGTTTGAGTCAAAATCCTTCGGAAATAAATCCAGGATTTTGTTGTTGGAATGTCCGATCGGGTGTACGTGGCATAACAGCTAAAAAGATCAATGGTTTCAGTGCTCAAGGAACCCTTAGCAACCTCTGGAGGAACCGTAGGGTTCAATGGAACCCTAGTTCAGAAACCCTGCATAGAGCAAGGAACTAAAAAAGCACCCCATAAACTGAAGAAAAGAGGGGGCCAAAGTTGTATGCTGGTTCAATAGGTACCTCCACTAAGTGTAAATCTCATTAAACCATGCTGACATTTCTGTAGGC
Organism: Lithobates pipiens; assembly: GCF_037356315.1. NCBI lineage: Eukaryota > Metazoa > Chordata > Amphibia > Anura > Ranidae > Lithobates > Lithobates pipiens. The sequence continues at coordinate 66,837,397 of NW_027507785.1, forward strand.
TACCCTGCAAGGGTGTTTCCAGCAACTGTGAATTGCTAGAAACATCCTAGTGTATGATGGCAGGTGTGGGTCCCAGTTGACGTTGAGGCTGGGTGCTACTGAATTGAGATGAATGCTCCTTTTGTCAGATTGTTTTCCCGATCTGCAGATTGTGATTGCTCAGATGGGTTTGTAATAATTGAGGCATAATCTGTGGAATAACCCAGGTCTGGGCTGGATACATAAGGGGAGATTTACTAAAACTGGTGCACACAAAATTTGGTGCAGCTTTGCAAAGATCTTGGTTTGATCAGATAGGTTGGAGATCAATTGAGAGCTATGGGGGTCTAAAAGACCTGAGAATCTCGCCACAGGATCTATCACATCCCATGCTATCACAAGGATGTGGTTCATCCCCTGTGATAGCGGTAAAGGTGATAAAAAATAAAAATAAATAAATCATTTAAAAAAAAAGGGTAAAAAAATAAATTATGAAATCACAACTATCAGAGCAAGAATTATAGCTGTGTAACTCTAAACTAGTACCCACACCCACCTAACTGTCCCCGAGCCACTCCCATCAAATCATTCTCTGCAGCTATTACCTTTTGTACCACCACCCCCTCCCTTTATAATGTAAGCTCTATGAGCCGGGCCCCCCTGTACCTTTTGTATTGTACTGTAATTGTGATGTCCCCACTATACATTGTAAAGCGCTGCATAAACTGTTGGCGCTACATAAATCATGAATAATAATAACCTGTAAAGACTTTTTAAGCATCGCCCAAGGAGGTTTTTAGGTACTGTAGTTTAGTGTCGTTCTACGTGCATATGCAGTTTTAAAGAGTGACACGTTTGGTATCCATTTACTTGGCGTAAAATAGTCTTGTTTGTTTTATCCAAAAAATGGGTATTATATGTATTTGAGTGCACTAAAATTCATTTAACCACTTGCTTACTGGGCACTTAAACCCCCCTCTTGCCCAGACCAATTTTCAGCGCTGACACACTTTGAATGACAATTGCGCAGTCATACAACACTGTACCCAAGTGAAATTTTTATAATTTTTTTCCCACAAATAGAGCTTTCCTTTGGTCATATTTAATCACAGCTGGGGTTTTTGTTTTTTTGCTAAACAAACAAAAACATATTTTTTTCCTTCAAAAATCATGTTTAATAGTTTGTTATAAAATGTTGCAAACAGGTAATTTTTCTGCTTCATTGATATGCGCTGATGAGGCGGCACCCATAGGCACAGATAAGGCGGCACAGATAAGGCAGGACTCATGGCCGGCACTGGTGGGCACTGATAGGTGACACTGATAGGTGGTACTGTGGGCACTGACAAATGGCACTGACAGGCGGCACAGGTGGGCACTAAGGATCTGGCAGCACATTGCAGTGATTACCGGCTATGTTGACATCACGTGGCTGACAGCTGATCACGTGGTAAGGGGTTGGGAATGATCTGTGATCCAGCGAGTCTCACAGACTCGCTGATCAGAGCGGGGCTTGCAGGCCGCTCGTGCACCTTCGTAACCTTCAGTCCACCTGCTCTCACCTATCCATCAAAATGCATGTGCCTCCACTGGGGGGACACTCATAAGTTAGTGTTAGGTACCACAGATATTGGGGTGCCTTGGCGGGGCTCTGTGGCTTACGCATGCATTTGCAAATGTGTGCAGACTAAACCCCTGTTTCTAACGCATACTGTTAGACAGGTTATCTGGTTGTCTGTGGGCTGGTGGTAAGTAAAGCTTGGTTTTTTTCCTCGGTTTATCCTTGGGTTTGTTTGTATCTGTTGTTAGCCTTCCAAGTTTCTTACTGCGATAGCCAGCTATAGGTGTGAGCGGGTGGCGTATTTTTGTATGATATACTGTATCTCCAGGTTTGATGGAATAAGAGGTTTTATCAGCGACCCAACCGTTTTCCTTTAGACAAACTCAATATCTTCATCTATCTTGATGCGTGTTACGAAGGTGAAAAATAAAATTAATTTAAAATAAATATACTCGTAATATTTTCATATTAACGCCAGCTAAAATGACCCAGCTAATTCCTATTTTATGCTTTTCTCATAAAAATGTAAAATTGGTTTTAAAAATAGCATTAGCTTGCCTATAGACGTGATTATCAGACAAGGCTCCTTCCAATCCTTCCCTAATAAGCACACAAATTAAATTCAAATAGCTTCCAGAGCAAATTAAATAAGAAAAGCGTCTAATATTGACTTAAGTAGAGACTGGAGGATACAGATGTTACAGCGGGTGGGAATTTAAAATGCAAATACATTTTAAAGTGTCTTTCCTGTCCCCATTAGGTTTAGCACCGGGTCCTATAATCATCACACTCTTGGTTCAATGGTGGCACCAGGACACGAAGGTTCAGTTTGGCATTTGATGCTCTCGGCACCCGTTGAAGTAAATGTGGTTTTGGATGCTTAAAAAATAAATAAATAAATAAATAAAAAAAACACACTCTGGCTGGGTTCACACCGGAGCGATGCGGGAACGCCGCAAATCCGCGGCGTTTTCCCGCATCGCATGCCTCCCGCCGGCAGTTCACACTGCCCTATGTGGACTGCTGGGAGTGTCAATGAAATCTTAATGACACCCCCAGATCAGTCCGCATATCACAGTGCGATCTGCAAACTCGGACAGGAATCGGATCGCATGGTGTGAACACCCATGCGATCCGATTCTGCTGCGGACCAAAAAAAGGGTCCTGTGCGAGTTTGCGGCGGGTGCAATGCGAATTCAGCCATACTATCTGTATGGCTGAACTCGCATCGCACAGAGATCGGATGTGATTTGCACTGCAGTGCGGTGCGAATCACATCCGGGTCTCCCACCCGCAGCGGTGTGAACCCAGCCTCTAGGAATCTATAAGGAAAACAAATTACTGCAGCTTTGTGTTCATTAATATATAATATATACGCACATAAACTTTAAAATTGAGAACATGCTATAAATTTTTGGCTGGTGGAAATTCGGACAGCTAAATTCCGATGGAGCATACACACGGTCGCATTTTCCGATGAAAAGCTCTCATCAGTCTTTTTCTGGCTGGAAATTCCGATCGTGTGTATGCGGCATTAGTGTGTAAGGTTCAATATTGAGTTGGCCCACCCCTTACATGTCCGTCACACAAAAGTTGAAAGTGCAAACACGCATGCTCGGAATGAATGCTCAAACATGAAATTTGCAGAAGGGGCCCAAAGGGTGGCGCTCAAGAGCTGAAATTCCTTGTGGTACGTCACAACATTCGCGTTTGTGGCGCGACAATCGCGTACCATTGGTTTGAAAGACAAGATCCTGGCACATGCCCTGAAGACAAAAAACGAACGCTTGCTTGGCTAACAATTGGATCGTGTGTACGAGCCTTAAGTCTGTAGGGTTCAATAATGAGTTGGCCCGCCCTTTGCACCTAGAACAGCTTCAACTCTTCTGGGAAGGCCGTCCACAAGGTTTAGGAGTGTGTCTATGGGAATGTTTGACCATTCTTCCAGAAGCGCATTTGTGAGGTCAGGCACTGATGTTGGACGAGAAGGCCTGGCTTGCAGTCTCCGCACTAATTCATCCCAAAGGTGTTCTGTTGGGTTGAGGTCAGGACTCTGCAGGCCAGTCAAGTTCCTCCACCCCAAACTTGCTCGTCCATGTTTTTTTTATGGACGTTGCTTTATTTCACTGGTCCAAATTCGACAGGGGAATCATGGTGTGGGGTTGTTTTTTCAGGGGTTGGGCTTGGCCCCTTAGTTCCAGTGAAGGGAAATCTTAAGGAGTCAGCCAGTGTTAATTTTGTCGACTAAAATATTTTCGTAGACTAAATTAATACTATTTTAGTCGACTAAAATACAACTAAAACAATTGAGATGACTAAAATACGGCTAAAACTAAAATGGTATTTTAGTCAAAAGACTATTATGCCCCGTACACACACGAGCAGATTTTCCGTCAGAAATTTCACTTAAGCTTGGCTTGCTTACACACGGTCACACAAAAAAAAGTTTGCTGAACTTTCGACCATCAAGAACTATGAGCGAGTTTGGGGTGGAGGAACTTGAGTGGCCTGCACCGAGTCCTGACCTCAACCCAATAGAACACCTTTGGGATGAATTAGAGCGGAGACTGTGAGCCAGGCCTTCTCATTCAACATCAGTGCCTGACCTCACAAATGCGCTTCTAGGAAAATGGTCAAACATTCCCATAGACACACTCCTAAACCTTATTGACAGCCTTCATAGAAGAATTGAAGCGGTTATAACTGAAAATGGTGGGCCAACTCAATATTGAACCCAACGAACTAAGGCCTTGTGCACACGATACAAAAATCAGAAGGGAAAACTTGTAAGACGAGCTGTCTGTGGCTTTTCAGATGGTCATTACGGTGCTTTCGACAGCCGATTTCACTTTTTCATCAGAAAAAAGCTAGATGTGCAGACTATAAAATTTGTCGGATGTGAACTCAACGTCTGATTTTCAGATGGTCAGTACAGAAATTATCACACAAAAGTGGAAAGTACAAACACGCATGCTCGGAATAAATGCTCACCAAACACGAAATTAGCAGAAGGGGCCCAAAGGGTGGCGCTCAAGAGCTGAAATTCCGGCACGACAATTTGTATAACGTTAGTATGCAAAACAAGATCCTGGCACACGCCCTTTGGACAAAAATCAGACGCTCGGTCATCCAACAATTAAACCGTGTATATGAGGCCTAAAGCCTTGTACACACGATCAGATTGTTGGCAGGGGATTGTCTGTTGACAGACTGTTATTCTAAAATCCGACCGTTAGTACACTCCTTCTGACAATTGTTGTCCACTGAAAATTTACTAGCCCGCCATCCAACATTTGTTGGCCGAAAGCTGGACTATATTTTGTTGTCTGATTTTCGTATGGTCAGTACACAAGCCTGTCACACAAAAGTCAAAAGTACAAACCTGCATGTTCGGAATCAATGCTCACCAAACACGAAATTAGCAGAAGGGATCCAAAGGGTGGCGCTCAAGAGCTGAAATTAATTGTAGTACGTCACTACGTTCGTGTTACATACACAGTATTTATTGGCGTATAACACTCACTTTTTCACCATGAAAATCGGGTGCAAATAGCGTGTGCGGGTTATACGCCAATACAAAAATTAAAGTTTTTGCCTGAAACTTCCCAATTAAAATGAATGTGCATGTTTTACACCTGTGCGTGTTATACGCCGATAAATATGGGGTATATATATATATATATATATATATATATATATATATATATATATGTGTGTATCTATATATCTATATATGTGTATGTATATGTATCTATATATCTCTATTTATCTATCTATATATATATATATATATATATATATATATATATAATTCTTTTTTTTTTAAATACATAATATAGTATATTTTTAATATGTATGACAAATAATGGGTGAAGAAATAGAAGACTATACAACCAATACCACTGCAATTTCAAACTAACAAGAGCACAGTAGCCCTTAAAGTGGGTGTAAACCCTTACAAACCACTTTGACCTACAGGTAAGCCTAGATTAAGGCTTACCTGTAGGTCCAAGCAATATCTCCTAAACCTATATGGTTTAGGAGATATTTGCCCGAAAACGGGCACCGCTGTCTACGGCGCATGCGCCGTAGACAGCGGCGCGCAGGCGCACTGAGCGCGGCATTTCCAAGAATGGAGCTGCCGCGCGTGTCGACTCCCGTGCGCATGCGCGGGAGTGACGTCATCGCGGCTTCGCCGAATGACAGCGGCGGAGCTGCGAGACGCCACCAGCAAGATGGATGCGGCGGACTACAGGGGACAGAGGCGACTTCGCTGGCTCCTGTGTCAGGTAAGTGACACATAATGGGGTAGTATGCGATGCACAGTAGTCCATTATGCTTTACCTTTGCAGGGAATGAAAGAGGAAGTAAACTCATCAGGGTTTACTTCCTCTTTAAGATCTTATGTGGTTTACTTTATAGCAATGCTTAATCACAGAGCAATTCACAAACGCATCTGTCAGAACTTTTAAGGCCTCTTGCACACTGGACGTTAAAATAACATTCTTAAGACGTCAATAGCTTTGCAGTGAGTTTTTTCAACGTTTTTGCAATATCATCTTTTTTTTTTTTTTTCTTTTTTTTTACAATGGATTATAAAAGTTAAAAAACGATGGTGTGTGATGTTTTTGAGCGTTTATCGACGTTTATTAGCTTTAGAGTGTTTTTACAGCTGAAAACTGTCTCTCAGAACCCACTCCTTTTTTGTTTTTTTTTACTGCTCAAAAACATTACTGCCCAAAACTGCTGATAACAGCCTATGTGTGCATGGACACATAGGATAACATGATGGAGCGTTTAACGACTGTAGAAAAAAATGTCTACTGCCAAAAACATCCAGTGTGCACGAGACCTAAAAGCCCAAACAGCGAATAAGATACAAGTGTCTCAGCTGTGAAAGTAATGAATTAAATTTAATGGACAGATGGTAGCTGAATACAAAGGGTTTCTTCTTCAAAAAATCTTAAAGTATATTAGATATATATATATAATATATATATATATATATATATATATATATATATATATATATATATATATATATATATATATATATATATGCAGCACTAACCCCCGAAGGAGCTGCTGGTTATATTGGGCTTAACATTACCTTCTTTTCTCCTCACTTCACGTCTAGGGGTGTCCCGTGGTAGATGGCCCAGTAACTTGAGAGACTGACAACAGATCCACTTGAATGGATTTTATTTGCAAAAAACGTAGACAATGAACAGTCTCTTAAATTGGGATCAGAGGGTTGGAAAGGAAGTTCAGGTACCCTTAGTGTCCAAGTCAAATGTTGAGGAACTTGCTTACTTTGACTGCATCCAGAGAATAGCCATTCGCAACTGGATGTTCACTCAAGTTGGACAGTCCCTCTCTCACAAGGCCTAGCAGCCAACAAGGTGCTTAAATCAGGAAACAAGTCTCTGCCACAGACGTTGTTGTAGAACATGTAGGAAAACTAAACTTGAAGGACACTCGTGGGATACCTGGATCTTTCAGCCAGCTTGGCGATATCTATGAGACCGGATTCTCTTGGGTACTTCAGCCCTTCCAGGCTCTTACTAAGAAACCAACCCGTACGTGGTCTTCTGAAGAGTCCTCCCCTGGAATGCTTGAAGTCATTGGGTCTCTCCCAAACCGGAGATGGCACCCAACCACCTCAGAATCCTCCTTTAGTTTCCTTGCCTCGGGCTAACCAGCCCAGAGACAACAAGATCGGGAAGGATCTGCACCCCAGGCCATAGCCTTCCTGGGGGCTGATCAGGAGGACCAGGACCATGAAGTCAGTTTATCATTCTAGACCGGAACACCGAACCACGTGACGTCCGCATCTTAAATAATCTCTCCCAGAAAGCACAGCAAGAGCGCCACTCCTACTGGGTGGGCTCCGAGAGAGAGTAACTTAAGCACCCAACCAGACCATACCTGCCAGAAGAGACAGTGTCCCCTGTGGTCAGGCGGAACATCTCATAGTCCAGTCAGACTGATGCCGAAGTCCAAAGTACCCAAACCAAACTGCAGTTTAGGTATAACCTTAACTTTGAAAAACGCATAGCGAGCCAGCGCTACACATATACATACACACTAATATATATATATATATATATATATATATATATATATATATATATATATATATATATATATATATATTAGGGCTGGGAAAATTAAAGATTAATTCCTCGATTAAGAGTAAAAATAAAGTGACTGATAGTCAATATACTAGATACGTTTTATAATTAAAGTTTAACTTTCTAAGTTTTTCTTAAAGTTTAATAAAAAAAAAGACTTATGTCAGGGCTACAGTTTGAATTTAAAATGTATTTGTGTGAACTGTGAAGTTAAGTCATAGATTGTGGAAACTAACTAGTGTCGGGTGATTGTATATAGTGTATACCACATTTACCACTGACTAATGCAGAGCTGCAATGCAAGGAGATCAGCTAAAAGTAGTTGGATCTGTATGTGCGTTATAATTAATCGAAATTAGTAAATTAATCGATAAAAAAAGATTAATCGAACACGAACATTTTAATCAGTAACAGCCCTAATATATTATATTTATATATATATATATATATATATATATATATATATATATACACACATACACATGAGATGTTATTAATAGACTGTCTACAACAGGGGGTTGCCAAATTTTGCCCCTCCAGCTGTTGCAGATCTGCAGGTCCCATTATGCCTATGGGAGTCATACTTGTGGCTGTCAGAATCTTGCAATGCCTCGTAGGGCTTGCAGTTATGCAGTAGCTGATGGCCAAAGTTTTCCTACCCCCAGTCAACACAGCTACTAGCTCTGTTGATTTAACCACTTCAGAAGGTTTTACCCTCTTCCTGACCAGAGTAGGAAGTAAGTTAGGAGTTGCATTATAGGTAATACAAATGTTACTTACTTTTACACTTTTAGGCTACATGCACACAGGCAGAAACAATGCTGCTTTTAGAAGCATTTTTCTGAACACGGCTAGCCATGGAGGTTGATTTACTAAAGGCGAATAGACTGAGCACTTTTGCAAGAGCAGTTGCTGCAGAGCTTAGTAAATGTAGGGAAGCGCTGCTGACTTCCATCATCCAATCACTTGCAAGCAAAAATTCAGATTTTTTTTTTAAAATTCCTTGATTGTGATTGGGTATTCTTTGCAAAGTGAAGCTTTGTCTCATTTACTAAGCTCTTGCAGAGTGCACAGGCTATTTGTCTTTAGTAAATTTACCCCAATGAGGTAATTTACTAAAGGCAAATAGACTGTGTACTTTGAAGCATTTGCTCCATAGCTTATTATATGAGGGGGGGCTCTGTTGACATCCATCATCCAATCATGTACAAGCAAAAATGAATTTTTTTTACGATGGATTTCTCTGCTAGCGTCTGTCAGAAAGATAAAAAGTAAATGGGCATATTTTAATAAAAGCATGTCTGACATTACCTTTATTAGTTAAAAAAGCCTATCCCATCCCCCCGTTCTAATGTAGTGTCATAGCAGTGTTTGTGACTGGGGCTTGATTGCCAAGTTACACCATCTGCCCCCCACCACCGTCCAATGGGAGTTCCTTTAGTGGCCACAAAAACAGTCTCAGTGTACATTGGAAAGACTTTTGGAAGGACCCATTATTAAACAAACCAAATCAATGATGAGCACAGAAGAGACTTTTCATTTGAAGTAACGGCAGCAGCAGATGTCTTCTGGTGTTTGGTCCCAGGCAGCACATTAACTTCAAGCAGTGGGTGGCGTTGCCCACATCAACCCGCTCGCCAAATTTTAACTGAGAAAAAAGCTGTCCGAACAATAAAGGCAGCCATTCAGCTAAAATATTATATTATATATATATATATATGTATCCCCCTTACCTGAATTACCAGATGCATCTTCCTGGAGAGGTCTTATATTATTTTATTTAGCACCGCTGTCTGTGGCTCCACCCACATAGCCGCATCATTAAAGTCTGGGAATGGATGTCACTACAGGTCCCATCTACCACTGTGACAGATGGGCTCAACAGAACATGTTGGCACCAAGAATGTGACATCCGCGCAAATGTAGTTTAGATCTATTTCCTCCAAGTCAACCTTGTATCCTGGCCTAGGCCAACAAGGCCCAAGGTTAGGGCAGCAGTTTGCAGGGGGGCAGCACGGAAAGAGTCCCTCCTGGCTTGCGCTGTTTATTTTCTACCATTCCTGTCCCATTGCAGAGATTTCCCTTCACTTCCTGCCCCATAGCCAAACAGGAAGTGAGAGGAAATCTATGCAAATTAAGGGAATCCGTCCCCCCCGGCCCTCAGAACAAGTGTCCCCACTCAAAAATTTCAGGGCGGGTCTTAAACAGCATGGGGTGTGGCCTTGACAGGGAGGGGTGGGTAATATTTAAATTAGGGGGTACACAAGTTTAGTCAGGCCTAGGGCAGCACAAAACCTAAAAACACTACTGCTCCATGTCCCATAACATAATGGAGGTATGGACCTGGGACTGGGAGTAAGAGCATGTGCAGTTCACCCACAATGCCTTGATCATGAGTGTAATGCTCTGCAGGCTTCAATGCAAAAAAAGTACTAACCCGCTCAATGATCATAAGACTGACACATTTACTACTTCTTGAAAAAAGGTGGACTTATCCTTGAATCCGTCCCTACAATCAATCAAAATTTCAATCTTCATTGGCTTGCCGGGTGCTGGAACAAAATCTGATTGGCCGACACAACTGCCAAGTTGTTATTTACCCTATTAAATTACTCTGAGCCTACATCCCTCTTTGGCAAGTGCTAGCTAGACAATTCTTCCCAGTTTTACAAACAGCTGATTTGGAAATGAATTGAACCAGCTTCTCTGCTGCAAATCCATCAGCTCTCATTCAGAGAAGGGGAAACGCAAAAACAAAAGCACGAGAAGGCAATTAATTTGTGGAAGAGGCTTTGGGATACAGTGTGGAGCTTTATTAGCAATGTGTGACAACAACACTTCCCATATGGTGGTATTATAAGAGAGAGATCAAGGGAAGGTGACAGTCAATGACGTTTTTCTTCATCGGGGTAAATTCAGGATTTCTCGACAAGAGCAGCCCTTTTTTTGTTAATAGCTGTTTAGCTTTAACTACAAGGTGACTCTAATCTCTTGCTACAAAGGAATTTAAGGACTTAAAGTGACACCATCATCACTCCCAAAAAACCCAGATGCAGTTCCCTGTGATAGAAGAGGAATTACTAATACCTCTCTGGTGGCCCATTTCTCCTACCTTTTCCTTCTGCTGTCTTCATTAGAATTTTATACATTTGGCTTTCAGGGACTATAGGGGTCATTGGACCCACAGCACACAGACACATGACACTCTTAGCCCCTGTACACACGGTCGGAGATTTCGACAACCAAATCCGTCGGATTTTGTCCGTCGGATCTTGTCCGAAACTGTTGCATACACACGGTCGGACTAAGTTGTCGAAAATCCGATCATTCAGAACGTGATGACGTAATTTTGTTACGATGGGACTACGTTCAGGCTAGTAGCCAATAGCTTTGATGTAGGAATTTGATCTGAGCATTCGTGGCACTTGGTCCGATCAAAATTCTCTACACATGATCGGAGTATGTCCGATCGAACCAGTTGGTCGGAAAATATTTCCAACAAGTTGGAAAATTGGGTCCGACGGATATTCCGATGGAATCAGTCCGATGCATACCACAAACAGTCAGATTATCCGACAACACGGTCCGATAGGACACATTCCGACAGATTCTCCGACTGTGTGTACAAGGGCTAAGAAATGTTCAAAGCTGAAGGTTCAGAGTGGATCTCATTTGAAAAAGGGGTTGTTGCTCCAAAACATTGTGAATCCCAACTCTACCTGATTGTGAGTGTCTGCATGCCAACTGAAGATTTTTTCTTGTATCTATCTGTGACGGAATGCCTGGCGCCACTTCTGGGTGCCTCCATCAAGATACAGCTTCCTTGCTGCTGGAACCTAGGAATAGGTGATTATAGCTGGGAATTGCACCCAAGAACTAGACGACACTAGCTTAGCTGCAAACAGGACTCTTTTGCAGATATAAGTAACCTCATTTAAACAGTGAACTAATTAACAGTAAGCTAGTCAACAGCTAGGCCCCTAGACAAGCCTTGGTTAGTCAGAGAGTCCACCCCAGACAGTCCAGCAACAGATCTCATTAACCATCTTTCTTTCCACATCCATCATCTCACTGAATCTGAAGTTGGCAAAGACCATCATGGCTTCCTTGACGGTCAAAAGTGGTAATAACATGTCATCTTGCATTATATAACAGGACATCTTCCTGAATGCTCATAGCGCCCTCAAATGCCAGTCAGTAGGTAAGAAGCCACCCTGCAGTCCTCTCCAAAAGCCCCTGTACCGGTTGGGTCTGTCACACTATACATGTTCATTAATGCTTGTTATTAATCGCTGTACCTTTCGCCTGGATCTCCTCCTTGTTCTAATAAAAATGTGATGTTTATAGACGAGAAAATGTTTTTTTGTCTAATTCACTGATCTCCAAACTGCCCTTAGCTTTCCTTTATCCAATCTTGGGGCCCCATTTCTCCCACTGATATGAGGCACTTTTTCTCCGCTGACGCCATTGATGAGGCACTATTCCTTCCACTGACACCAAAGATGGGGCACTATTTCTTCCATTGACACCAAAGATGAGGCACTATTTCTTTCATTGACACCAAAGATGGGGCACTATTTCTTCCATTGACTCCAAAGATGGGGTACTATTTCTCCTATTGGCACCAAAGACGGGGCACTATTCCTCCCATTGTCACCAAAGATGGAACACTATTCCTTCCACCAATACCAAAGATGGGGCACTATTCCTCCCATTGTCACCAAAGCTGGAACACTATTCCTTTCACCAATACCAAGGATGGGGCACTATTCCTCCCACTGACACCAAACATGGGGAACTATTCATCCCTCTGACCATTGGTGGGGCACTATTCCTCCTCCTACTGACCAGTCAGTAATTTGTTATACTCGCACTGTCCACCAAACCTCAGACATTGTTTGCTCCCCCTGACACTGGAGCAATTTCTACTCTTACTGGCCACAGTCGGGCCCCCCTAAAGTTTGAAGGACTGTAAACTGGCCCTTTGCTTAGAAAGTTTGGAGACCCCTGTCCAGATAGAGGAACTGTGGGAGAATCTTGTGCATGTACTAAAAAAAATTTGTTATGTCTTTATACATCTGTTTGGGCCAATAGTAAAGTCCACTGGCTGTGGCTCCATCATTACGTCACCCCATGCAGTCCTGAGAACATTAAAATGACCAGTGGCCACAACATGAAGGGGCTGCTGAGGCTCATTGTTGGGCAATCAGAAGTTCCCAAAGGAGGAAGAATATAGAATGATGTCCTACATGTAGAACATGTAGCTGGAATGCACAGGCAAAGTGGAATCAGCCCCCCTCTGTGGCAAAAAAAGTGGAATCAACCCCCCTGGAATGTTATTATACAGATTGTGGGATGGGAAGGGGTTAAAGCTCACAATATACATGGCAACACATGGGCCATAGATAGACTTAAAAGTGGGACTCTAAGGAAAAATTTTTTTTTTTTTAGGGGGCCATCCTGAGTAGTAACAAGAAGGGGTCTCAAACACCCCCCCCCCCCCCCCAACCATGGCCATCTTTCAAGCAGTATGACCCTCATCGTACTACTGCTTACATTACATGTTCTTCCTGTAGTGCAGACCATATTAATACAAAAAAGAAACATGTATTTAAAAATCTGAATGATGGACCAGAAATGATTGTGGAAGCTGCTACGTCAGATAGGTGAGAAGCCTTTCGCTCCACGGTTAGGCCTATTTTCACACTACAAAGTGTATGTCTCCTGATACGGCAGGTGGAGGTGAGTGAGCCTTACTGGGAAGACCCACAATAAACACTGATTGCATCTGACAGGTAACCAGCGGGAGATGAAACTCCGAGTGATGGATTTACTAATTTATGGGCCCCTTTAACACATTTATGGAAGCAAAAACACCACTGAGGGACATGTGAGGCAAAAAAAAAGATGAGTACAATGGACAGGCAGGGGGGTCGCAGAAAATGCCTGAAGCCCAACACACACAACACTGCATTCCAATGCATAAATTCATAATAATATATAAACCAGTGCAAAAGTTTTAGACAATACTGTAAAAGGCTGTATACACTGTATATACAGTCTATATATACTGTATATATATATGTAGTATATATAGACTGTATATACAGTCTATTATACAGCCTTTTACAGCATTGTCTAAAACTTTTGCACAGTGGTTTATATATTATTATGAATTTATGCATTGGAATGCAGTGTTGTGTGTGTTGGGCTTCAGGCATTTTCTGTGTGTGTGTGTGTGTATATATTTATATATATATATATATATATATATATATATATATATATATATATATATATATATACACACACACACACACACACACACACACACACAGTACTGTGCAGACATTTTAGGCAGGTGTAAAGAAATGCTATAATGTAAGAATGCTTTTCAAAAATATAGATTTTAATTGTTTATTTTTATCAATTTACAAAATACAAAGTGAGCGAAGAGAAGAAAAATCGAAATTCAACCAATATTTTTTGATGTGACTATCCTTTGGCTTCAAACCAGCATTGATTCTAAAGGCCAGTACACACGATATGAAAATCAGATGGAAAAATGTGTACGACGAGCTGTCTGACGATTTTCAGATCGTTAGTTCGGTGCTGTCGGCAGCCGATTTTGCTTTTTCGTCAGACAAAATCTGGATGTGCAGACTATGAAATTTGTGTCAGATGTGAACTCAACGTACAATTTTCGTTTCATTAGTACGGTTTTCGTACGAAAAAAAGCAAGACTACGCGTGCTCAGAAACTAAAGAATACATACAAAACTATTCAACACATTACGTCACTTCTGATGTTGTATTCTGTCGTATTGTCAGCAACCTCTTCGCTTTTGACATGAGGTCGACATTTTCGGTCATCCGAAAATCTAAGCGTGTGTACAAAGCTTTACACTCGCACAAAGTCACGGAATTTGTAGGATTAGAATCAGGTGTATGATTAACCAAGTATACCAAGCGGGTGTTAATGATCATTAATTTCATATGCAGGTTGAAACACAGTCATTAAAGTGTTACTAAACCCTGTATTCACTATATCTGGTCTCCCACAGTACACGGAAATGCAATTACTCTAGTAAATATAAAATACCCTTTCTCCTCAGGAGTATATAGCAGTCTTGTGACTTCTATCAGTGCTCGGTTAAAGCTTGTAGGAGGAGTTTTCATACTGCATTGGCAGTCCTATCAGGATGCAGCACCCCTGACCCTCTGTCTGGCCAGTGCTGATTGGCTCTGTGTTGATCACATGCACTCTCCCAAGAAAAAATAAACTCTCTAGCAATACACACCAAACTGAGCATGTGCAACCTGACTTCATTTACTCTGTCTTATCCGGACATGTTTTGGGGGCCATACAAGAAGGGGAGGATCTGTGCATACATGATCAAACAGCCTTTTTTACACAAAGCAGAGGATTAACCCCTTAGGTTCCACAGTGAGTATAACAAGCATGTTTTACTGCATATACAGACTGATTTTACTGTTGTGTGTTTAGTAACCCTAACTAAAACAGAAACAGCTGTGTAGAAGGCTTAAAACTGGGTGAGGAACAGATAACCTCCGCTAATAAGGTGAGGTTCTAGAAGTCATGTTTCATGTCACAGGTCATACACCATGGCAAGACTAAGCACAACAACAAGACACATCGGTAAGCTCTCTCCCAGGCAAATACGTTGAAGCAGACTTGGGTTTCAAGATGTGCTGTTCAAGCTCTTTTGAAGAAACACAAAGAAACGGGTAATGCTGATGACCATAAACGTAGTGGCTGGTCAAGGAAACTTAATGCAGCAGATGAAAGACACATCATGATTACTTCCCCATGACATCGGAAGAAGTCCAGTATTGCCATCAACACAGAACTGGGGGAAACCAGTGGGACCCAGGTACACCCATCTACTGTCTGGAGACGTCTGGTCAGAAGTGGTCTTCATGGAAGAATGGAGGCCAAAAAACCAAACCTCTGATGTGGAAACAAGTCTAGGTAACTCAACTTTGCACAAAAATATAGGAACTGGGGTGCAGAACAATGGTAGCAGGTGCTCTGGACTGATGAGTCAAAATGTCAAATATCTGGCTGTACCAGGAGGCAGTTTGTTCACCGAAGGGCTGGAGAGCAGTACAATAATGAACATTTGCAGGCAACAGTAAAGCATGGTGGAGGTTCCTTTGCTAGACCAGACCTAAATCCCATAGAAAACCTCTGATCCAGACTAAAGTGTGGTGTCAGAAAAAAATACACCAAGAAACAAACAAGAGCTTATGGGATCTAGAAACATGGTACTGATATTATATTATTACACCAGAAGAATCTAAAATGTAGTGCAGAAACGTGCAAAACTGTTGTCGCTTCTAAAGGCTAGGCAAACAGATATCATAATTTTCATACGTATGATTAATTGATTATTATATTGCATGAATTGTACTCAGCATTCTATTTGGAAAGAAACAATGATATATAACACTTTTTAAATATATCACTCCAAATTAGACAAATTCTACACCTATAAAAAGTGTCCACAGTTTTGGCCAGTAGTATAGCTGATCATCCAGGTTTATAAACACACATCTTTACATTAAGAGGAAAGTTTCAGGAAAAAAACTTACATTTGAAATAAAGAACTGTGAAGCAAAATAAGGGTCGGTGTCCAATTCAACCTCCCCATTGCCATGAATGCAGCCTAATCAGTGCCCATCTGCAGCCTCACCATTGCCATGAATGCAGCCTCACCATTGCCATGAATGCAGCCTCACCATTGCCATGAATGCAGCCTCACCATTGCCATGAATGCAGCCTCATAATTGCCATGAATGCAGCCTCATCATTGCCATGAATACAGCCTCACCATTGCCATGAATGCAGCCTCACCATTGCCATGAATGCAGCCTCATCATTGCCATGAATGCAGCCTCATCATTGCCATGAATGCAGCCTCATCATTGCCATGAATGCAGCCTGACCATTGCCATGAATGCAGCCTCACCATTTTCATGAATGCAGCCTCACCATTGCTATCAGTGCAGCCTGTTCGATGCCCATCTGCAGCCTTGGAGGGGACAGGGAGGGGGGCGGGACAAGCGACAACAGATTACATACAGGAGAATCTCGTTGGCCTCTTTAATACAAGGTCCCACCTCCTATGACAGACAGGACAGTCATCCAATGCCAGTCCAGGAGACAGGACTTAGAGAGGCCGCCAAAGTAAACAGGAGATTTTTCTGTATGTAATCTGACAGCATTCACTCCGCAGCCCTCCCTATCTCCTCTAAGGCAGCCAGAACAATAAATACGGTATATGTCTTTTGTGACCCCCTAACAAATCTCTGAGTGCGGCTCGGGGATTGGTTGGGAGCCACCAAAGATATATATATATATATATATATATATATATATATATATATATATATACAAATTACCAGTGGGGCTGCATCAAACCAGAACGGGGGCCGCAATTGGCCCGCGGGCTGGACTTTGGACATGTCTGTGATAGACCAACACAAAGTGGCACATAATTGTGAAGTGGGAGGAAAATTATAAATGGTTTTCATTTCAACATTGTTTACAAATCCATATGTGAAAAGTGTGGTGTGCATTTGTATTCATCCTCCTTTACTCCTATACACCCACTGATACCAAAAAGGAGCACTATTCCACCCACTGATACCAAAGAGGGGGCACTATTCCACTCACTGATACCAAAGAGGAGGCACTATTCCACCCACTGATACCAAAGAGAGGGCACTATTCCACCCACTGGTACCAAAGAGGGGGTACTATTCCTCCACTTAATACTAATGATGGGGCACTATTTCTCCCACTAATACCAATGATGTGGCACTATTCCTTTAACTAATACCAATGATGGAGTACTATTTCTCCCACTAATACAAATGATGGGACACTATTCCTTTAACTAATACCAATGATGGGGTACTACACTATTCCTTTAACTAATACCAATGATGAGACATTATCCAACTAATACCAATGATGTGCACTATTTCTTCCTCTAATACTAATGATGGGGCACTATTTCTACAACTAATACCAATGGATGGGGCTATTTCCTCCAACAAATACCAATGATGGGGCACTATTCTTCCAACAAATACCAATGATGGGGCACTATCTCTCCAACTAATACCAATGATGGGCCATTATTCCTCCAACTGATACAAATGATGGGACACTAGTTCTACAACTAAAACCAATGATGGGGCTATTTCCTCCATCTAATACCAATGATGGGGCACTATCTCTCCCATTGATAAAAATGATGGGGCACTTTTTCCCAACTAAAACCAATGATGGGGCACTATTCCTCCAACTAATCCCAATTGTGGGGCATTTTTTCTTCAAATAATGCCAATGATAGGATTGCAACTACAACCACTGATGGGGGACTATTTCTCCTTTTATTGACCACAGGGGTCATATAAATAGTTTACTCCCACTGACCACCAAGCTTGAGGCATGGTTTACTTCCACGGAAGCCAGTACATTTTCTACTCCCTCTGACCACATAGAGTCTGGATGACAGTAAACTAGTCTTTTGATTAGAAGGTTTGGAGACCCCTAAACTAGACTCTCCTTAAAGTTTTAAGGATGGCAGTTTCCTATTAGGCTCTCCTTTTCTAACCCTTCCTGGAAAAATTAAAGCTGAAATTTGATTGGCTGTTTTGAGAAACTAGGCACCCTTCTTTCCTCAGATCTCGATGAATCTTGCTCCCAATACAGCACAAATAAATTTGCAGTCCAGATATAGGCTAGAATGTGTTAACTACTCCAATAATTCACCTGGCACCCCGAGGGAACAGCGTTTTTCAAAGTAAAATTATCATTGCAGGGTTCTGTGGAATGAGGAGCCTTGCTCATATCCTCCATGACTTATTAATGGAATATACGAATCCCAGGAAGGTCCTTTACTTGGTATTTTATTCACGGCTCTTCCACCAGTATGATTCGGTGATTCGGTACGCGTTTTCCCAGCCCGCATGCAATCATATACATGTGAATTAATTAATGTTATTGCAATGTGGAAACCATGTAACTCTATAGCGGGATTCCCCAAGCGATTGCTAAGCCAACTTTATTATGCAGGCAATCACTGCGACATGCTTTGTTCGAAGGAAATATCCACTTTTTTTTTTTTTTTAAACAAAATGTCATAACAAATAAATGCTCCACAAGTCAATTTTGAAATATTACTAAAATGTACCTTTCTATTTCCTGCTATGGTCAGATGTGATTTTCTAAGTTTGACCAAAAAACATTTTAATTTCTTTCCCTTCTAGCCATATAAATAATAATCTACTTTTTTATAAATAAAATTGGATAACACAATATTTAGCAAGAAAAAAAAAAACTTAAAATAGCTGTGCTTGTCGGAAAATCATCTGATAAGCCCAAAATTGTTTGATACAATATTCAATTTTAAAAAATCATCAAAATAGTTGTCATTTATTTTTGGACCTGACCTTTTAAAAAAAAATTATTTCTGAGAAAAAATTATTTGATATTAAATATCCGAGAGCCACATTACTCACATTCAAATTTTACCATATGTGAGCTCCCAATAAAATACTGATAAAATATCCTCCATTTAAACTCGCCTCAGCAGCTGAAAAATGCAGCACTAATAATGACCGTATACAATATCAATGTGTTAATGTGCTTTATAAAAGTTAAACTTTTGCACTCCAATATTTTTCTTATTTTTTTAAATAAGAAAATAATTTCTTATTTTCTTATAAGAATCATCTTATTATTATTATTTTTTTTTTGCTGTACTATAATGCACTCATTAATATATTTAGATGTACCCTGTATACAAAGAACTCCCACCTTTCCTGTTTGCAGTCCGTAGAGTGCAAGATGCATTGCATCCACAGGAAGTGATGTAGTAGATCCCGTCCAATGCGTTTCATCCTGTGGACGTCATTAGGAGCAGCCTGTGAGTGCAATATTTGTATTATCGATAAAAAAAATTAATTACACTATTTCTTGGCATTTTTTTCCCCTGTCTTTGAATGTATGGTGGATCATTGGAGAGGAGAAGGGGAGGCAGTGCTCTAATCCCTAGTTGGGGAAATAGGAGGATTCGGTAGACCCATGATTGAAGTGGAGACCAACAGAGGAATCCTGGGCTGAATAAAACAAGCGTTGTGTGACCCACTTTAATGGTTCATACCCTTCTGGTGAGTGTTTTGTGCACATGGGGGATAGGGAGAACAAGTGGAATCATGGCACTATTTTATGAAGATTCTTCACTTTGGCACATATTTGCACTATAAATATAGGATTATTTTTTGACACCAAGTGGAGAAGGTGTTTTACAGCATGGAGGGTCTATATAAGGTTTATTCAGTAAAGTGCACATAAATATTTAAATGTATTCATTTTTTTAAATTATTATGAATTTACTGTATGTTGCCACATTGTTTTAAGAAGTGTAAGGTGCATTATAGTACAGCAAATAAAAAGATTGGAGAACAATATTTGAACTTTTGAAAGCTCTGTAGCACATTAAGAGCCCATTCACACAGGGGCAACTCCTGATCCGACTTCAGGTCGCCCCTAGTCGCCTCAGGTCGCCTCAGGTCGGACAACATTTAAAAAGCAATGTAAGTGAATGAGAGCCGTCTTAATGCACACTACTGAAGTCGCTCCGACTTCAGAAAAGGTTCCTGTACTACTTCTATCCGACTTGTAGGCGACCGGTACCCATTGATTTAAATGGAGATCGCCTCCAAGTCGGATCTCCGTCTATAAGGAGGCGACTTTGACAGAATTATTAGCTCTGAAGGGGGAACTCCACGGCAAATTTCTGAAAAAAATTTGGCGTGGGTTCCCCCTCCGAGAGCATACCAGGCCCTTAGGTCTGGTATGGATTCCAAGGGGAACCCCCTACGCCGAAAAAACGGCGTGGGGGTCCCCCCCAGATCCACACCAGACCCTTATCCGAGCACGCTACCCGGCCGGCCAGGAAAGGGGGTGGGGACGAGCGGGCGCCCCCCCCCCCTCCTGAGCCGTACCAGGCCGCGTGCCCTCAACATGGGGGGGTGCCTTGGGGGAGGGGGGGCGTGCGCCCCCCCCCCACCCCAAAGCACCTTGTCCCCATGTCGATGAGGACAAGGGCCTCTTCCCGACAACCCTGGCCGTTGGTTGTCGGGGTCTGCGGGCGGGGGGCTTATCGGAATCCGGGAGCCCCCTTTAATAAGGGGGCCCCCGGATACCGGCCCCCCACCCTATGTGAATGAGTATGGGGTACAATGTACCCCTACCCATTCACCTGTGGAAAAAAAGTACAAAAAAAAAACACAACACAGGGAAAAAATATTTTATTGCACAGCTCCGGGGGTCTTCCGTCTTCGGGGGTCTTCTCGCCGGACTCCTCCGCTATCTTCTTGTAGCTCTTTTGCTAGCGGAGGACTCCGGCTTTCTTCCTCCCCGCCGCCGGCCTCTTCTCCCGACTTCGGGGGTCTTGTCCCCCCCTTCGGTTCTTCTGCCGGGCCACCGCGCCTTCTTATAGCTCTTTTGCAGGCGGTGGCCCGGTCTTCTGTCGCCGCCGCCTTCCGTTCTTCTTCTTCTTCTTCTTCTTCTTCTTCTTCTCCAGGAGATGTTGACACGACGCTCTCTCCGGCCACAATGCCAGGGACGCGCTCCGCTGCCACTTATATAGGGACAATGGGGCGGTGTCACATGGGTTGATGTCACATGGGTTGGTCACATGGGTTGATGTCACATGGTGACCCCGCCCCCTTACCATGTGACATCAACCCATGTGACCAACCCATGTGACATCAACCCATGTGACACCGCCCCATTGTCCCTATATAAGTGGCAGCGGAGCGCGTCCCTGGCATTGTGGCCGGAGAGAGCGTCGTGTCAACATCTCCTGGAGAAGAAGAAGAAGAAGAAGAAGAAGAAGAACGGAAGGCGGCGGCGACAGAGCTATAAGAAGGCGCGGTGGCCCGGCAGAAGAACCGAAGAGGGGGACAAGACCCCCGAAGTCGGGAGAAGAGGCCGGCGGCGGGGAGGAAGAAAGCCGGACTCCTCCGCTAGCAAAAGAGCTACAAGAAGATAGCGGAGGAGTCCGGCGAGAAGACCCCCGAAGACGGAAGACCCCCGGAGCTGTGCAATAAAATATTTTTTCCCTGTGTTGTGTTTTTTTTTTGTACTTTTTTTCCACAGGTGAATGGGTAGGGGTACATTGTACCCCATACTCATTCACATAGGGTGGGGGGCCGGTATCCGGGGGCCCCCTTATTAAAGGGGGCTCCCGGATTCCGATAAGCCCCCCGCCCGCAGACCCCGACAACCAACGGCCAGGGTTGTCGGGAAGAGGCCCTTGTCCTCATCGACATGGGGACAAGGTGCTTTGGGGTGGGGGGGGGGGCCGCACGCCCCCCCTCCCCCAAGGCACCCCCCCATGTTGAGGGCACGCGGCCTGGTACGGCTCAGGAGGGGGGGGGGGCGCCCGCTCGTCCCCACCCCCTTTCCTGGCCGGCCGGGTAGCGTGCTCGGATAAGGGTCTGGGGGGGACCCCCACGCCGTTTTTTTGGCGTAGGGGGTTCCCCTTGGAATCCATACCAGACCTAAGGGCCTGGTATGCTCTCGGAGGGGGAACCCACGCCAAATTTTTTTCAGAAATTTGCCGTGGAGTTCCCCCTTGAGCTCATTCTCTGCTTGGCCTCGGCAAAAGTCGCCTGGCCTGGGGCGACTTGTAAGTCGCCCCAAGTCGGGCTTGAAGTCATCACAAGTCGTTTTGAAGTCGTCCCAAGTCGCGCTGTGATCTTAACTCAAGTCGTGTCCAAGTTGCCTGACTCAAGTCGCCTACAAGTCGTGTTGCCCCTGTGTGAATGGGCAAAGGTTGCATATTGTATGTAAGTCTTTTAATTATCATTACAATAAAATCATTTTTCAAGTAAGATTTTTGTAAGTCATAATATTTAGTAGTTAGTGCAATGATATTGTAACATAAATGATGATTATTATTAGTAGCAGTAATACAAGCTTATTGGTTAACTTTGCTTCTATTGAAGTTTTCCTTTAATGTTAATTTCAGACAGTTATTTAAGAAAAAAATGAGTGCAGCTCCATATATTCATTAACACCTCTCCACTGCCCGTGCCACCACAGCCCACTCTACTGGCTCTGCACCCATCCCAGACTGCAATCACCCAGTCCTCTCAGGCGTGCCTCCTCAGTCCTTCCCGACTGTGTCACTCCCCTGCCCTCCTGGCTACGACCTTTTGTTCCTCCCTGGAGACTTGCATGGCAATTCCTTCCTGCTGCCCTCTACTTGCTCCCATGCCACCTGTCCAGGACAACTTGTGTGTCTTGAGAAGGGTGCTGTCTGAGCCCCAGGCCCAAAGCCACCTACCCATTCTAGGAAGCTCCCTCCAGGCCAGCCTAGCACTCCATCTCCAGCTTCCACAACAAACAACTCCTCCCCAGCTTGGCTGTCCCTGAGTATTTAAAGAGACCTGCCCCCTACCAATCCAGGTTGGGGATTGGTCAGGGCTCCTCTGAATACTCCAAGAAGCTCCACATCTCCATCCCAGACTGAAATCACCCAGTCCTCTCAGGAGTGCCTCCTCAGTCCTTCCTGACGGTGTCACTCACCTGCCCTCCTGGCTGCAACCTTTTGTTCCTCCCGGAGACTTGCCTGGCAGTGCTCTCCTGCTGCCCTCTAATTGCTCCCATGCCACCTGTCCAGGACACCTTGTGTGTCTTGAGAAGGGTCCTGTCTGAGCCCCAGGCCCAAAGTCACCCCCCCCCCCCCCCCCCCCCGACTGGGGAGCTCCCTCCAGGCCAGCCTAGCACTCCATCTCCAGCTTCCACAACAAACAACTCCTCCCCAGCTGGGCTGTCCCTGAGTATTTAAGGAGACCTGCCCCCTACCAATCCAGGTTGGGGATTGGTCAGGGCTCGTCAGAATACTCCAGGAAGCTCCACATCCCCTCTCCTTCCTTTCCAGAACATTTCAGCATGTTCTGGAAAGAAGTGGGAGGTCTCAGTGATGCTGCCTGTGAGTCACCCAGCTCTGCCTGAGTCACTCAACCCTGACCCACAAGAAAACACACAGGCTTGCTGCCAGCCAAGCCCGACAACCTACCTATCCTGCACAAAAATGCTACTATTCGCTCATCTAGCAACCTAGAGGGTGCTACACTGCTATAGGGCAGACGGGAAGTGGTTAAATACAAGTACCTGAATCTGATTTGGTATGGGCCATTGTATAGCAGAGCTCATACTGGAGAAGCAGCACAAGGAGCCAATCAGTTGTGCTGCAGTGGACATTTGTCAAGAAGGAGCAAGCTGATAGGTGGTCTGCTACTGCTCCTTCAGTCCCAGGCTGGGGGGAATGACATGACCTGTAAATGTTAACTGCAGCAGAGAGAAATCGGGTCTTTTCTTCTGCCAGAGCAGCCAAAGCTGCCATAAATGGAAGTACACATAGACGGCACTACATATACTTATGTTAGCCTGGCGGTCTGTACTCTGCAATTCCACAACATCATGACCTCCCTCTTCTCTCTTAGGGGACCTGATCCCACCTGATCCCTCCTGAACCTCCTGACTCATTCCAGGCTTACCCAGCTCCTGAGTAGGCGGGCACACGCCGCATCCTCGCTCCCGGCTTGTAAAGACTAATAACAATTATATTACCCTTATTACACTACGCCGGCACTTGCCACTTCAAGCTCTTGCCGGGGGAATTTTAAACTGAGAATATGAAATAAATTGTAGCGGAGAGTTTAATGCAATGCTAAAAAAAAATCTAGCAGCTTTCATTAATATAACATGGCCCGTGGGATCGCACCGGTTTGCGCTGTGGTTAACAGTGCAACGTGCAGAGCAAGTCCTCCTACGCGCCGTGATTGAGGTCGCGGATGATTTTTCAAAAATGAAATGGAGACACAGAGAAAAAAAAAAAGGTATCCTCAGAAAGATTCTTTCTCCTGTAAAATAACTTCTTGTTCTGTGCTGCCGATGAATGTTAGTTTTGTCTCTCCCATGCCTTATAATTGCTTCATCCTAAGGAGCATGCCACCACTCATCAATGGTGCCCCCCATCCGCCGCTGTTTGCCAGTCAGTCCGGCACTTACCCCATCAGTGGCAGGCAGCGTGGTGTAGCGGCTCCGTGTCCTCTCCTCCATGGCGGATTCCAGTGCCTGCCCTACTCTTCCTAGGCGTCCAATAGGATCGCCTGCCCTTTCAGCCAATTGGGTGGCCAGCAGGAGGATCAGTGTTACAACAGTGAATATTCATTCGCTGTTGTAACACACCTGGGTGGGATCGGAGCACACTCTCTAAAACCCGCACCCACCTTATAGTGGAACCTGACCTCACAAATGGGCTTCTGTAAGAATGATCAAACATTCCCATAGACACACTCCTAAACCTTGTGGACGGCCTTCCCAGAAGAGTTGAAGCTGTTATAGCTGCAAAGGGTGGGCCAACTCAATATTGAACCCTACGGACTAATTCCCTGTACACACGGTTGGATTTTCCGACGGAAAATGTGCAATCGGATCATATTGTCAGAAAATCTGATTGTGTGTGGGCTCCATCTGACTTTTTCCGTTTGATTTTCCGACGCACAAAGTTTGAGGGCAGGATCTAATATTTTCCGACAACAAAATCCGATTGCATAAATTCCGATTGTGTGTAGACAATTCCGACAGACAAAATGCCACGCATGCTCAGAATAAACTAAGAAATTAAAGCTATTGGCTACTGGCTCGTTTAGACCCGAGGTACGTGTTTGACGTCACCTCGTTCAGAACGATCGGATTTTCCGACAACTTTGTGCGACCGTGTGTATGCAAGACAAGTTTCAGCCAAAATCCATCTGAAAAAATCCGACGGATTTTGTGGTTGTAATGTCCGACCGTGTGTACAGGGCATAAGACTGGAATGCCATTAAAGTTCATGTGCGTGTAAAGGCAGGCATCCCAATACTTTTGGTAATATAGTGCATGTACAGCATGCTTGGGGTTTGATTGAAAGAAGCAGCACAATGAGCCAATCTGCATGCTGATAGGAGGAAAGAGCAGAGTGGTGGAATGCTTCTCTTGTCACTGTCCAGTCACAAGCTGTGGGCGGGTCCAAGAAATAGGTTGAATAATGCTGACCGTTAAACTGAAGACATCTAGTGGCAGAAAAAAAGTACTGCAAAAAAATCTCAGGATTGAAGGTGGATATTGCAGCAAATGCTGGTTTTGTCATTTTCTCTTTTAACAAGCAATACATTTTCATGTTGTTGTTTTTGGCTGGAATTCTGCTTTCTTTTTTTTTTTATGTTTAGTGGCCCTCTAAAGACAGTTATAAGGTGTAATTAAAAATTAATTATTAGGATGTACACTGTCAGGGGATGATAGATGTCCTAACAATCACATAACAAAAAATAAAAAATAAAGGATAACATTTTCCCCCTCGCTGTCAAATAAATCCCCCCTGTGGATTATAGTGGGCTGTGCGGTAAAATGATCTCCCTGTAATGGGACTCCTGTAGCGAGGAGTTACTGCGGAGGGCTGACAGTTGGCGGAGAATGACTGACACAAATGTGTACTGATCTGCTATTTGTCAGCGGTTATTAGGAGTGGAGGCAGAGAGTGGCGCTGACACCCCCCGACCTCAGTCTACTAAGCAATGCATGGAAGGACAATGCAAGAAAAAATGGATCCCCCTTCGTTGGGACTTTGTAGGCAACAACCACTCATGAATAAATTGACAAATATATTTATTGTTTGTACATAAAATCGTTCGATCATTCAAACATGAAATGATTAAAAGGACGTATCAAAAAA
Organism: Lithobates pipiens; assembly: GCF_037356315.1. Classification (NCBI taxonomy): domain Eukaryota; kingdom Metazoa; phylum Chordata; class Amphibia; order Anura; family Ranidae; genus Lithobates; species Lithobates pipiens. The sequence continues at coordinate 66,863,900 of NW_027507785.1, forward strand.
CACATTTCAAAAAAGAAAAGACAAAAAAAACATGACGGATTACATAGATTGCATGACTTATTAACCACTTCAGCCCCCGGAGGATTTTACCCCCTTCCTGACCAGAGCACTTTTTGCGATTCGGCACTACGTCGCTTTAACTGACAATTGCGCCGTCGTGCGGCCTTGTACCCAAACAAAATTGATGACATTTTTTTTCTCACAAATAGAGCTTTCTTTTGGTGATATTTGTTCGCCTCTGCGGTTTTTATTTTTTGCGCTATAAACAAAAAAAAAGATTTAAAAAAAAAAACGCAATCGTTTAACTTTTTGCTATAATAAATATTCCCCAAAAATCGATTAAAAAAAAACTATTTTTGTCCCTCAGTTTAGGCCAATATTCTTCTACATATTTTTGGTAAATAAAAAGCGCAAAAAGGGTATATTGATTGGTTTGCGCAAAAGTTATTGCATCTACAAAAAAGGGGATAGTTTTATGTCATTTTTTACAGTTTTATTAGTAATGGTGGTGATCAGCGATTTTTATCGGGACTGCGTCATTACGGCGGACACATCGGACATTTTTGGGGCCATTGTCATTTATACAGCGATCAGTGCTATAAAAATGCATTGATTACTGTGTAAATGACACTGGCAGAAAAGAGGTTAACCACTAGGGGGCGGTGAAAGGGGTTAAGTGTGTACTAGGGAGTGATTCTACCTGTGGGGGGGGGAGGGCTACCACTCACATGACAGCAATTACTGCTTCCGAGGACGGAGAGCAGTGATCTCTGTATGGTCACTAGGCAGAACGGGGAAATGCTTTGTTTACAAAAGCATCTCCCTGTTCTTCCGCTTCATGATGCGATCGCGGGCACTCGGCGGACATGGAGTCCGCAGGACCCGCGATCACGGAGACCATGGCAGGCAGGCGCGTGCGTAACACCGCTTCTTAAAGGGGACGTACCTGTACACTCTTTTGCCTGCCACTTTTCTGACATGGTGAAATCCCCTTTTTTGCTAAAGCGCAAACCTCAAAGCAGGTGGTGAGGAGCTGATATACACTCACCGGCCACTTTATTAGGTACACCTTGCCAGTATGTGGTTGACTCCCCTTTGCCTTCATTCTTAATGGCATAGATTCAACCACATCCCAAAGGTGCTCTATTGGATGAGATCTGGTGAGTGTGGAGCCATTGGAGTACAGGGACCTCATTGTCCAGTGGTGAGATGATTGGAGCTTTGTGACATGGTGCATTATCCTGCTGGAAGGAGACATCAGAAGATGGGGACACTGTAGTAGTGGGGGATGGACATGGTCAGCAACAATACTCAGGTAGGTCGTGGTGTATAAAGCACGCCCAAAGTGTGCCAAGAAAATATCCCCCACACCATTACACCACCACCAGCCTGAACCATTGATACAAGGCAGGATGGATCCATGCTTTCATGTTGTTTGCACCAAATTCTGACCCCACCATCTGAATGTTGCAGCTGAAATCGAGACTCATCAGACCAGGCAACGTTTTTCCAATCTTCTATTGTCCAATTTTAGCCTCAGTTTCCTGTTCTTAGCTGACAGGAGTGGCACCCGGTGTAGTCTTCTGCTGCTGTAGGCCATCTGATTCAAGGTTGGATGTGTTGTGCATTTAGAGATGGTATTCCGCATACCTTGGTTGTAACGAGAGATTATTTGAGTTCCTGTTGCCTTTCTGTCATCTCAAACCAGTCTGCTCATTATCCTCTGACATCAACAAGGCATTTACCACCACACAATTGCCGCTCACTGGATATTTTCTCTTTTCCAGACCATTCTCTGTAAACTCTAGGGATGGTTGTGTGTAAAAATCCCAGTAGAGCAGCAGTTTTTTAAATACTCAGACCAGCCCATCTGACACCAACAACCATGCCACGTTGAAAGTCACTTAAATCCCCTTTCTTCCCCATTCTGATGCTCGGTTTGAACTTCAGAAAATTGTCTTCAACACGTCTAGATGCCTAAATGCATTGAGTGGCTGCCATGCGATTGGCTGATTAGCAATTTGTGTTCCCGAGCAATTGAACAGGTGTACCTAATAAAGTGGCCGGTGAATGTAATGCCTCCTCATCACCTGTCAAATGCCCTCTGAAGAGGGCAACTCTATCTAAAATGAAACATTTTTTTTTTTTTTAGGCTTTAGTTGCCCCGCTGCTTGTCTACCGGGGTATTTTAACCGTTCTTGCACACCTGTTTAAGTGAATCTGCATTTTTTTGCTAAAAATTACCCCGCAAAAAGTATATATTTTCTGAAATCAGACATTCGGGAATAAAATGGTTGCAGTTGCCATTTTTTTATGTAACCCGATATTTGCGCAGATATTTATCCAATGCCTATTTTGGGGAAAAATACATTATATGAATTTTAGTGCAAAGAAACACAATGTTATATACTATTTTTTGTTTGGTAAAGTAAACCAAACATGTCAAGCATTAAAATGCAAATCACAAAAAAAAAAACGATGGTACCCAAAATTCTCCATAGGTGACACTTTCAAAGTTACAGTGTCTTGAAAACGTATTCATACTCCTTGAAATTTCACACATTTTGTCATGTTACAACCAAAAACGTAAATGTATTTTATTGGGATTTTATTTTATTTTGTGTTGGTCTAACACATAAAATCCCCCCCCCCCCAAAAAAAAATTACATTTTCAGATCCACTTTAATGAGACATCAGTGTGCCCTACTCTGTGAATTTGCATTGGGATGTGTATTGGGGGGACAGGGGTGCTTTTACAATTTTATAATTATTTTTATTTATTTTATTTATAATTTTTTTTTTTACTTCTATATTTTTTATTACTTTTTAGTTTGTTGCTATTACAATGAAGCTAAGAAGCCCCCTATGTGATAGAATTGTGCAGGTGACAGGTTCTTTTTTTTTTAGAGATATCAGGGGTCTATTAGACCCTCAATATTTGCCCTCCACTGCAGGTAATCAATCACAGATCATGCTTGATTAGCTGCATATATGGCTTCAGTAGCTAGGGAATAATGGCTCTGAACCCGGAAAGTGGTACAGGTCGCATCTGGGTTCATTTGGAATAAGAGGAGATTGGGGCATGCATGTTCCCTGATCTCCTCCTGCCCTCAAAGTTACTGCTGTTTATCACTGTCCATTGTGACAAAACAAAGTCCATAAAGACATGCATGAGCGAGTTTGGGGTGGAGGAACTTGACTGGCCTGCACAGAGACACGACCTCAACCCGATAGAACACCTTTGAGATGAATTAGAGTCAGGCCTTCTCTTCCAACATCAGTGCCTGTCCTTACAAATGCACTTCTGGAAAAATGGTCAAACATTCCCATAGACACCTTCCTAAACCATGTGGACGGCCTTCCCAGAAGAGTTGAAGCTGTTATAGCTGCAAAGGGTGGGCCAACTCAATATTGAACCCTATGGACTAAGATCAGGATGCCATTATAGTTCATGTGCGTTTAAAAGTGGGTGTCCCAATACTTTTGGTAATATTTTGTATAAGAAGTCCCCAGCACCTACCAAATACTGAAATATCTGTTTCCAGTGGACTGACCCTTTAACTATCACAGCTATAAATACATAATTGGGAATTCTTGCTATATCAGTATATGTAATAAATACATTTTGGTTTGATTTTGTACAGGTGAAGTCCATTTTTTAATAATACTGTCATTCCTTATGGAATAGTTAGGGATGTGGTTAGTGTTAGTAGAGGAGGCTTCTATAAAGAGAACCCATTACTGTGCCCTTAGTGACAGGCCCTCTTTAAGAACGATGGTGAATTTGTATGTCTGTGCCTATAGGGCAGTGATGGCGAACCTTGGCACCCCAGATGTTTTGGAACTACATTTCCCATGATGCTCAAGTACACTGCAGAGTGTATGAGCATCATGGGAAATGTAGTTCCAAAACATCTGGGGTGCCAAGGTTCGCCATCACTGCTATAGGGGAATAGGAGAACACTGTAGGGTGCCTCTTTAACAAGAGAAAACAATAGAGATTGACAGAGAACACCCATCCTAGTCAATGGATTCTTTCCTTGGGCAAGTCTGACCAACCGGCACCGGCGAAGGCTTTCAGGCACCTGATTGTTTTCCAGTCCGGACATCAGATCAGAGGAAATGTTCTCTAGCTGTAGGCAGCTTTATCGTGCCAGCAATGGTCTCCATGTCATTATCATGCCTGCAAGGCATCTTGGGAAGTCAGATTCCTGCCTGGTAATTAAGGCGTGCCATGCATCTGGGCTCTGGCTGTCCGTCACAGATTAAGGACTCGCTGTCACCTGCGGCTGGCACGCTGAAAATAGGAAATGTTGCTTAAAGGAAACCTACGCTAACAAAAAATATAAAGGCCGCTACTGCAGACCTCTCCTTCCAAAAATGCTAGTTGACTGGTTGTCATGCTGATCCCGCGGATTCAGTACATTCTGAGACATTCTGGTTAATTGTCTCCTGTCTAGGCTGGCCCTTATCTGTGTGTGTATGCATGTGACATGGGGATCTTACATTGTAAGCTCCTTGAGTGCAGGGGGTCATGTAAATGGACGGTATATAAAGCACTGTGTAATTCTTGGTGCTATAAAAAAATACCTTTTACAATCAGATTGCATAATGTCTATACAGTCTACTTTGGAGTTACCAAAACTCTATAATGGGGGTTACATAGTTAGTAAAGTTGAATAAAGACACCAGTCCAACCTGAGGGAGTGTCTACAATTGTCCCTATCCCTGTACATTGTGCACTACCCTCAAGGAGCCCACAATCCAAGGTTCATATACTCAGTATAGGTTACGCAAAGGTTAGTATACCCATTCATATACTAGGGCCAATTTTGGACAGAAGCCAATTAACCTACCTGCATGTCTTTGGAGTGTGGGAGGAAACCGGAGTACCCGGAGGAAACCCGCACAAGGAGAACATGCAAACTCCAGGCAGGTAGTGTCGTGGTCAGGATTTGAACCAGCGACCCTTTTTACTGCTAGGTGAGAGTGCTAACCACTACACCACTGTGCCGCCCCTACACCACTGTGCCGCCCAACATTCCTACCTAAGCAGTCAATTTAAAATAATTGTAAAGTCAAAAAGACCCCCAAATTTTTCTTTACTATTTAAAAGCAAAAGTTAAAAGAAAAAACATTTTTGTTTGATCTCTTGCTTAAAAAAAAAAAAATTATAATTTACTTCCAACCTGGCCTGGAAGTGACATCATGATGTCACTCTGGTCCTCCAAGGCCATAGAGGTGATCAAAGAGGATCTACTCTTTGATCGCTTATGGGAGCAGCCGGCCATACCGTCAGATCGTTTCCCTGTATCTGAACATCACAAACTGAAAACACTCTTTAATTCATTTTTAATCTTCAAAGAAAACTCCCCTATCCATTCATGTCTCCATGCTTTATTTTGTTGAAAAATCACTTTGAAAAACACCCTGCCCTGCGGCCATTTTAAATAAGGGCAGATGATTTGTTGATTTATGTAGCATTTACTTCCTGGAATCCACCTGCACTTAGCTCAGGCATGCAAGCAGGAGGGAGTGATTAGCTGAGAAAGCGCCTCCTCCCCTCCTCCAGATGAAAGAAAAAGAAACTAGGAAGTAACTGAAGAAATGTTTAAAAAAAAAAGTTGAAAACAATAAATATAATATACCTTCCTATCTATTTATTAATGTTAGCAGCATAAGAATTAAAAACTGTTTGAATTAAAAATACTTTAAAATCATGCAAGTTCACTTGAAATCGCACAATTACAAAGCCTATTTTAGTCTTTAGACTTGGCTGACATTTCTGCAAATTCATGCACAGATGTCTATGCAAGTTGCACCTGATATCGGCAAAAATAGTGAAGGAACTTCTTTTTCAAATTGGTGAGGCGCTGTAAAGTCTGTTTTGCACCGATTTGAACAGTTCCATTGCTGACAAAAGGGTGTGAATTATCATGCAATTTGGTTTTTTTGGGCTTTAAAATTTGGTGCTACAACACATATTTTAACCACATGCCGAATGGGCCATAGCCGAAAGAGGGCTACAAGCACGGTCGTCTTATTCTGAGAGGGCGTCGATGGACGTCCTCCCAGAATCTTGCTCCCGCGCGCCCCCTGGGGAGCGTACCCGGGAACATCCGTGACCGCTGGGCCCTCACGGATCACGGTCAAATGACGGAGCAATCACTTGTAAACAAACCGGCTTCACGTCATGACGTTGGTTCCTCCCTCCCGTCTCTGTACCAATCGGTACGGGGAGAGGGGGAGAGGGGGAGAGATGGCAGCAGCGCTTTGGGCTGCAATGTGAAGTGCCCACAGTGCTGCTCAGTGCCAATACTCTCCCCATACTGTGCAATACTCTGCCAATACTGTGCAATACTCTGCCAATACTGTGTAACACTGTGCAATACTCTGCCAATACTCTGCAACACTGTGCAATACTCTGCAACACTGTGCAATACTCTGCAACACTGTGCAATACTCTGCCAATACTCCGCCAATATGCTGCAATAAATTTTAAAAGAAACAAAGAACTTTTTTTCAGTCTTTGATTAATAGCACAAAAAAAAAAAACCCAGCAGTGATTAAATACCACCAAAAGAAAGCTCTATTTGTGTGAAAAAAGGGGTACAGTGTTGCATGACTGAGTAATTGTCATTCAAAGTGTGAGAGCACCGAAAGCTGAAAATTGGTCTGGTTAGGAAGGGGGTTTAAGTGCCCAGTGGTCAAGTGGTTAATGGGAAGCCATAGTTCTATTTTAAATTTTTCTGGATAGTTTATATACCTTTTCAAACCCCTAGAAGCAAGGGTTTACAACCACTTTAAACCTCATCACTGCTGTCCATGGTCCTGAAAACCCATTATCACTGTCCATGGTCCTGAAACCCCATTACCGCTGTCCATGGTGCTAAAACCTCTTTTCCACAGTCCATGGTGCTAAAACCTCATTTCCACAGTCCATGATGCTGAACCAAAAAAGAGCAAATAAGAGACGTTCATGGTCAGGGCTAACTTACACATTGGGGCCCATACACATTTTTTGCTTTATGTTGCCACAGCACATTGTAATGCACCTGTTCTCTGCGTCTTGCATTGCCGTGCCATTCATTATGATTGGCACCTCAATGCATTGTAGAGCACAACACACTGCAGTGCTTCACAAGGCATATATCAAGGGTTGTGGTGCGCTGCTTTTTGAAAAAAAAAAAATGCCATGCACACCTTAAACATTTGCTTTACGACTTGAACCGAACTGAAGCCACTTGATGAGCATGATAGTCAGGTAAGTAGCATTTTTGGGAGGCGGTTGGCAGTGGCAGCCTCTAAATTTGTCTCAGCGCAGGTTTCCTTTAACAAAGCCATGAGTCTTAAAATCTTGTTGTCTTTACTGTCAGTGCCCCAACTGCCTTGCAATCAGCACTCTGCCTCTGTGAACACATACAATTGATGAGACAGAGGCAACAATTGTGAAATTCATAACGATGGCTGGACACATTTCCATATAAATAACATGCACACCCGATGCTCATGGCTGCACCTTGGTGTATGGTACCATGGAGGCTCCCTCATAAATCCTACCTACACCACATATTTTTTATATGCCCAGTTCTACTTCACTCTGTCATCACAGGTCAGCATCCTCTAAGCCCTTGTACACACGGTCGGACATTCCAACAACAAAATCCGTCGGATTTTGTCCGACAGATTTTGTCCGAAACTGGTGTTGCATACACACGGTCGGACAAAGTTGTCAGAAAATCCGATCGTTCGGAACGTGATGACGTTATTTCGTTACGATGGGACTACGTTCAGGCTAGTAGCCAATAGCTTTGGTGTAGGAATTTGATCTGAGCATGCGTGGCACTTTGTCTGATCGGAATTCTCTACACATGAACGGACAAAGTCCGATCGGATCATGTTGTCGGAAAATTTTTATATCCAGCTCTCAAACCTTGTTGGTCGGACATTTCGATGGAAAAAGTCAGATGAAGCCCACACACGGTCGGATTATCCAACAACACAGTCCAATCGGACATTTTCTATCGGAATGTCCGACCGTGTGTACAAGGGCTAATACCTGAAATGAGACTACATCATAGTATAGGGACAGCAACTGAGACCATTGCCCAGCAGCCAATCAAAAGTCTGCTTTCAAAAGCCCAACTATATTAATGCCCAACTCCAGCCAACACTTTTTTAGCTGTGTACAGAGGGGAAAAGAGCTGGAACACCTATCAAATTCTTACTACTGCTAGTGTCCCTGGGACAGTGTCTTGCAGCCTCCATCAAGTGACAACACAAGAACATAATTATAAATGTTGTCACTAAAGGAAGTGCCTGAACAAGGACCTTAAATGCATAGTCCACCCTTGCAACCATGTTTCATGGAGCATTCATTAGGCTCTCACCCCTTCCAGTGTCCCTAGAACAGCAGCCCCACCAAAAGGTACAAGTAACAATGTACACAATTGGGAGAAAGTTGGCACCCTAGGAAAAGCCAGAACAAGGACCATAAAGGCAAAGTTCTCCTTTTGGGACCATGTTTTATGGAAGATCTACCAGGTTCTTATTTTTGCCAGTGACCTTGGGACAGAAGCTTGCAACCACCATCAAGGACAACACAGGAACACAACACAGGAAGTGTCTGAACCCCGTAACAAAAGGTTTGTACCTACATACCAACCTGGGACTGGGATCTGAGCAATGTATGAGACTACGCATTGCACTATATATGGGTGAACAGTTCGACCCGAGCATGAGTTCGGGCCAAACATTAGCTGTTTGCATGTTCGCCGAACAACTGAATTATCTGGGCGTTTGACCTTTTGTTCAGCCCCCCGAATGACCACAGTGCACTGCGCTACCGTACAGTGCATTGAAAGCCCCTATTGGCTGAAGGTATGAAAGCTTTGCCCAATCAGGGCACAGAGCACTGTCAGAGGCACGAGGATGGCACACACTGTGGCACATTTGAGAACCATTGCTCTAAAGAACTTTCTGGTTATTCCCTGTTATGTACATATATATTGTTACTTTAAGGCCTTGTTCACACAAAGCATACTATAGCGTACGCCCATGCAAGAGCCATGTTTATCTGTACAGGGATGCACAGGTGTTTCGTCCATCACCGTGCAGGCAGTCCAATTCATGCCAATTGGGATGAAGCTGCTGCACAGACACATCTGTTGCTTCCAATTTGACATCTGTGTTGGTGTGGGTATGTGTCCCTGAACTCACACTGTTTGCATTCGGAAACTTGCGCTCATGTGGATGTCAAAATGGGAGCATCAGCTGTGTCTGTGCTACAATATGGTATGCCCCGTGTGAACAGGGTCTTATTCCTTCTGTAAACTTATAAAGCCTTCTAGAATTTTGCTGAAGATGTCATGATAGTCTTACATAGTACGCAAAGAATGGGAGACCACCTATATCACGCCTATAATAGTAAACTCACTATGGTGGGCCGCCATATAGGCTGACATAACAGATTTCAACCTGGAGTTGTTCAATTCTTGGTTTTGGACGTTTTCCAGAAGACCCCCGTGGGGGCGACAGAGAGATTTTGAGACGCAAAACCATTTGGATTGAGCAGCTGAATGCCCTCACCCCACCTGGTCTCAATGAAGCCCTCACATACATCTATGTATGAGAGAGCTTCATCTCCCTATCTATGAACAATTTAAGCCCTGATTCCACCTTTTCTGATTTTAGCTATGTCTCCTTGGCCTTTGTTATTGTTGATCCTTGACTGTGGCTTGTTTCTCTGTTTTCTTTACGTGTTTACCCCTTTTTCTTTCTCTTTCTCTCTCTTTTCTTTTTTTCCTCTATTCTTCTCTTCCTCTCTCCCCCGTTTCTGTGTCTCTGATGACCAGGATTGCTATTGAATGCTAATTGGGTCAAGTATATATCCCAAATAATTTCTATTTTAATTTTAGGATCCATCTGCAATTGGGTGCGAACCTGTGTGGTGAGATCAAGACTGGTGACAAATTACCTTTATTGACCTACTTATGCTGTATTTTCTTGGCTTTTGTGTGTATCTTGGGCACGAACTAGGAGGGCATCTCCTGCCATGGCTGCGTCTTCGAGACGCACACATCGCTTCACTACCTTTAACGCTTAAACTTTTTCTTTACATATCAACTTCTGGCA